>NC_134688.1:165670773-166012508 GCF_050947455.1 Rhinoderma darwinii | reverse complement strand
ATGTATGCAGTACGCTCCCTCTTGTGGCAGCTGCAGGTAGCCAGGATGTAGAACGGCTGGGAGGAATATTTATATCAACAGGTTTACACCAGTTTTCTGGCGTAAAAAAAAGTAACAAATTTTGGTGCACACCACCATAGTTGTACTAAAATCTAGGCCTTTTCACTTTTCTCGCCACTTTCCAAAAGTTTTGAGAAAAGGGTCGGGTTAAGGCAAAGGGGACTGTGCCTCTGTCAGAACGACAGATTTATCATAGTTTAGAAGAAACTGGAATAGACAGGCATATAATTTCATTTCTGTCGCTTGGACTGCCAAATATTTGAGAAATATATTAACCCCTTAAGGACGCAGCCTAGTTTTGGCCTTAAGGCTCAGAGCCCATTTTTCAAATCTGACATATTTCACTTTATGTGGTAATAACGTGGGAATGCTTAAACCTACCCAAGCGATTATGAGATTGTTTTCTCGTCACACATTGGGCTTCATGTTCGTGGTAAAATTTGGTCGATATATTCAGTGTTTATTGGTGAAAAATTGCTAAATTTAGAGAAAATGTTGAAAAAATTGCATTTTTCAGAATTTAAATGCATCTGCTTGTAAAACAGACGGTTATACCACCCACAATAGTCACTAGTTCACATTTCCCATATGTCTACTTTAGATTGGCATCGTTTTTTGAACATTCTTTTATTTTTCTTGGACGTTACAAGGCTTAGAACATAAACAGCAATTTCTCATATTTTTAAGAAAATGTCAAATGCCTTTTATTTAAGGTACCTGTTCAGTTCTGAAGTGGCTTTGAGGGGCCTATGTATTAGAAACCCTGATAAAACGCCCCATTTTAAAAACTAGACCCCTCAAAGTATTCAAAACAGCATTTAGAAAGTTTTTTAACCCTTCAGGCATTTCACAGGAATTAAAGCAAAGTGGAGGTGAACTTTGCAAATTTAATTTTTCTTGCAGAATTTCAATTTTATTCATTTTTTTTTCTGTAACACAGAAGGTTTTACCAGAGAGACACTACTAAATATGTATTGTCCAGATTCTGCAGTTTTTAGAAATGTCCCACATGTGGCCCTACTGCGCTCGTGGACTAAAACACAAGCCCTAGAAGCAAAGAAGCACCTAGTGCATTTTGAGTCCTCTTTTTTTATTAGAATATATTTTAGGCAGCATGCCAGGTTTGAAGAGGTGTTGAGGTGCCAAAACAGTAGGAATCCCCCAATAGTGACCCCATTTTGGAAACTACACCCCTCAAGGAATTCATTTATGGTTGTTGTTACCATTTTGACCGCACAGTTTTTTCACAGCACGTATTTGAATTGGGCTGTGAAATGAAAAAAATGTCATTTTTTCCAATAAAATGTCATTTGTGATCAAAATTTCTTATTTTCACAGGGAACAAAATACCCCATTTGGTTGCCCAATTTGTCCTTAGTGCAGCAATACCCCATTTGTGGTGATAAACTGCCGTTTGGGCCCATGGGAGGGCTCAGAAGGAAAGGAGCGCTATATGTTCTTTGGAGTCCAGATTTTGCTGGATTGGTTTTCGGGTGCCATGTCGCATTTGCAGAGCCTCAGGGGTATCAAAGCAATGGAAACCCACCAAAAGTGACCCCATTTTGGAAACTACACCCCTCAAGGAATTCATTTATGGGTAATGTGACCATTTAGACCCAATAGTTTCTTCACAGAACTTATTTGAATTGGGCTTGGAATTAAATAAATATATATTTTTTCCAATAATATGTCATTTTAGCTCAAAAATTCTTATTTTCACAAGAAATAAAATACTCCATTTTGTTGCCCAATTTGTCCTGAGTGCGGCAATACCCCATTTGTGGTGATAAACTGCCGTTTGGGCCCATGGGAGGGCTCAGAAGGAAAGGAGCGCTGTGTGTTCTTTGGAGTATAGATTTTGCTGGATTGGTTTTCGGGTGCCATGTCGCATTTGCAAAGCCCCAGAGCTATCAAAGCAATAGAAACCAATCACAAATGACCCCATTTTGGAAACTACACCCCTCAAGGAATTCATTTATGGGTAATGTGACCATTTAGACCCCATAGTTTCTTCACAGAACTTATTTGAATTGGGCTGGGAATTAAATAAATATATATTTTTTCCAATAATATGTCATTTTAGCTCAAAAATTCTTATTTTCACAAGAAACAAAATACCCCATTCTGTTGCGCAATTTGTTCTGAGGGCCGCAATACCCCATTTGTTGTGATAAGCTGCCGTTTGGGCCCATGGGAGGGCTCAGAAGGAAAGGACCACCATTTGGCCTACTGGGGATTTTCTAGTGCGAAGTCATGTATGCAGAAGCACCTGAGGTACGAGTACAGTTGAAACCCGCAAGAAGTGACCCCGTTTTAAAAACTACACCCTTAAGGCATTCATCTAGAGGTGTAGTGAGCATTTTGACCGGAGACCTACACCCCATAAACTGTAATGTGGGTTCTCCCGGGTATGGCAATACCCTACATGTGGCTGTTATCAGCTGCCTGGGCACACAGCAGGGCTCAGAGGGGAAAGACGAGGGGGGATAAGCTGTGCGGAGGGCATCAGGGTAAGTAAAATTGGGGTAAATTATAAACCAAGGGATGTATGATAAATTTTAAAACACTCTTTCATACAGAGCTCTGGTTATTCGGGACACGTGTCACATTGATATATTGTGTCATCCCTTATCGCCCTCTTATAGCAGACTTTGCACCTCTTTTGACTTTTTCCCTTCTTGCCAGTTTGGGGAACTTCCCCTGGAAAGTGTTGCCGCCCTGGAACGATGCGTGTGGCCCTGCTTCCAGAAGTACTGGGTGCCCCCCCTTCTTGGTCCCTAAAGATTAGGTTCTTGATAATCACCTCTTGAAATTCCAGGAAAGTTCCCGTCTGGCCTGCACATCGACGTAGCACGTAAGCATTGTACAAAGCCATCTGTATGATGTGCACGGCCAGCTTCTTATACCACACCGCATGGCGCTGTAGGGCTTCAGGATTTGATCTTACAAGTCCATCCCTCCCATGTACCTATTGTAGTCCAGGATGCAGTCTGGTTTGGGGGTGGCCTTTCCTTCATATATCATAAACCTGTAGGTATACCCGGATGCACTCTCGCAGCTTATACATCTTCACGCCATACCTTGCCCTCTTACCCGGCAGGTACTCACGGAATTGAACCCTCCCTTTAAAATGTACCAGGGACTCATCAATAGAAATACACTTCTCGGGGTGTATGCTTGGGAAAACCGGGCACTGAAACGGTCTAATAGGGGTCTCCATTTATATAAACGGTCAAAACTGGGGTCATCTCGGGGTGGGCACGGCTCATTATCAGTATAATGTAAGAAGCAAAGTATTGCCTCATTTATTTATTTTTTTAGGTTCCAGTTCAGTTCTGAAGTTGCTTTGAGGGGCCTATATATTAGAAACCCCTATGAAATACCCCATTTTAGAAACTAGACCCCTCAAAGTATTCACAACAGCATTTAGAAAGTTTATGAACCCTTTAGGTGTTTCACAAAAATTTAGAGCAAAGTAGAGGTGAAATTTACATTTTTTTTTTGGCAGAAAATCCTTTTTATACCATTTTTTTTATAACACAAAAGGATTTATCAGAGAAACGCAACTTAATACTTATTGCCCAGATTCTGCAGTTCTGAGAAATATCCCACATGTGGCCCTAGTGCGGTAATGGACTGAAGCGCCGGCCTCCGAAGCAAAGGAGCACTTAGTGGATTTTGAAGCCTCTTTTTTATTAGGCACCATGTCCGGTTTGAAGAGGTCTTGTGGTGCCAAAACATTGGGAACCCCCCAAAAGTGACCCCAATTTGGAAACTAGACCCCCTTGAGGAATCCATTGTAGTTTTCTTGGGGTGCATGCGGCTTTTTGATCAGTTTTTATTCTATTTTTAGGTGGCGTGGTGACTAAAAAACAGCAATTCTACTATTGTTTTTTTATTCTTTTTTTTTTACAGCGTGCACCGTGCGCTATAAATGACATATTCACTTTATTCTGCGGGGCGATACGATTACGGCGATACCAGATGTTTATAGTTTTTTTTATGTCTTATGGCGTTTGCACAATAAAATACTCTTTTGTAAACAATCATTCACTTTTTGTGTTGCCTTATTCTAAGAGCCATAACGTTTTTATTTTTCAATCAATAAAGCCGTGCGAGGACTTATTTTTTGCGTAACGAACTGTAGTTTCCATCAGGACCATTTTTAGGTACATGCGACTTTTTGATCTCTTTTTATTCCATTTTTTGGGAGGTGAAGTGACCAAACAATTGTGATTCTGGGACGGTTTATTATTATTTTATTTTACGGCGTTCACCGTGCGGGATAAATAACGAAATAATTTTGTAGTTCAGGCCGTTACGGACGCGGCGATACCAATTATGTATAGTTTATTTGTTTGTTTATATATTTTTATTAATAATAAAGGACTGATAAGGGAAAAGGGGGGATTTTAACTTTTATTACTTTTAAATCTTTTATTTTCTTATTTTTACACATCTTTTTTTAACTTTTTTTTAACTTTATTACTTTGTCCCACTAGGGGACATGAGGGCAGGAGGCCCTGATCGCTATTCTAATACACTGCACTACATGCGTAGTGCAGTGTATTAGAACTGTCAGCTACTCACTGACAGCAAGCATAGTGGGTCCTGACGTTGTCAGGACCCACTAGGCTTCCGTCTATGGCATAGCCGGACGCCATTGTTTGGTGTCCGGTTGCCATAGTCACCATCGCCGGCCGCTATCGCGTAGCAGGCCGGCGATGGCAGCTTAACCCCTAAAAAGCAGCGATCTCTATAGAACGCGGCTTTTAAGGGGTTAATCAGCGGGGACACAGTGATCGGTCCCCGCTGTAGGAGCTGTGACAGCTGCTGAACAAGACAGCAGCGTCACAGCTCCTGTATGTGTCGGGAGGACGGCCGAAACGGCCGTTACTCCCGTGACGTACTATTACGGCATGGAGCGCGAACGATACAGCTGCCATGACGTAATAGTACGTCAAGGAGCGGGAAGGGGTTAAGGGTGTGAACTTCTAAATATATTTTGTGCATTTTTCTACCAATGTAAAATTTGTTTAAAACTGGCGTTTGACATGCCAGTCTTAATATATTTTCCCCATTGTTTCCTGTAAATGCTTCCGTCTGTTCAATCTCGTGCAAGCACTTTGTTCAGTCAGAACACAGTCCAGTGTACATACATATTTTTACTTTACATTTAATTTTAATTTGGTGACCAAATATAATTTGGTGCCTACATTTTTAGTCTTAGGAGGTGCCCTATTGATTTTTTAAGCCTGGAGCCCTGGTTGGAAGTGATGGCTGTCAGCTGACAGATATTTAATGTGTATGGCCTTCTTCACAGAGAAGAGCTCATAGTGAGGTTTGCCTCAGTCTTATCAATTATGGCTGCTACAGGAATGTCTAGGGAAAATAAAGGTTTGTTTACAGGCAGTATCCCGCTACCAGGGACCAGAACTTTTCTGCTTCCGACAGGTCCACTAGGTGTGATCGTGTTGATGCCACCTCACGTGTGCCATTTATTATGAAGTGCTTTTTCCTGTTTTGTTTTTTTTTTCATTTCTGCCAAACAGACCTCAAGAATTGAATGTAGTTCCTGCTATCCCATATGCTTCTCCTGACTGGAAGATCTGCATTTCTAAAGCATTTGTTCAGTGGGTGTGCACCCTGCAGGGAGCTAAAACTTGAAACCCTTCTTTTCGCCCTTCCTCTCACTTCTAACAGATGCTGTGGATTTTCAAAGATGCCTCCTTTTGTAGCCTGTTATTATATAGGTTGTCTCATAATGCATTCGAGAATATTATGTCTGTCAAAAAAGGCAGTGTATTCATTTTCTACATTCACTCATTATCTGTCATTTTTGTTGCTTCTCTGCAGTTTTCAGTGATATTGCCTTGATTGACAATTCCCATGCCAGTCATTGCATGTGTAGTATGTACTTTGTCACTCAAAGTTTTGCCCACTCTTACGCTTTCCTATGCCACTCAATCAGGTTAGACAGACACGACACACCATCTGTTGCTAATTTAACAGTCATGCTGAAACCTAGCTTATATTGCGTCACTTTATCATGTTTGTGTATTTCCTAAGCATTTTTTTGTTAAAGCAAAATGTTAAATCTCTAACTTTAAAATATACAGCCATTCCAGTACCATACACCAATACACACACATTAATACTTTCAGACTATACAAAATAGTATCTATACCCACTTATTTAGATTTAGTTTTGTGGCTAGTTCAATGTAATTCTACAAGGCAGATCAGAATTACTGTTAAAGGGGTTTTCCCATAATTATTTATCACCTATCCACAGGATAGGTGATAAATATCTGATCGGTGGGGGTCCGACCGCTGGAATCCCCGCCGATTACGAGAACGGGCTTACCTTGCTGTTCCTGGGAGCCCATAGAAATGTAGTCGTAGTTTGCATGGTTGGCCACCACTCCATTAATTTCTATGGGGCTGCAGAGTGCTATCTTCTGCAGCCCCATAGAAGTGAATGGAGTGGTAGCCGAGCATGCGCACTACTGCTCCATTCCTATGGGGCTCCCAGAAACTGCAAGGTCAGCCCGTTCTCGTGATCAGTTGGGGTCCCAGCAGTTGGACCCCTATTGATCAGATATGTGGATAAGTGATTGATTATGGAAAAACCCCTTTAATATTTTTTGGTGATCATACATTTCACTGTGATCTGGTGGTCTGAATATAACAGTTAAGGTTTAGGGTACGGTCCCACATAGCGGTGTCTGCATGTGACTGAAACCAAGTCCACAGGCGGTGGCGAATGGCCAAACAATTTTGCCATGTGGCTAATGGCCACACCAAGTGAGTCTGGTTTTGGCAGCATCTAAATGCCGCTTACTAAGATTGTACCCTTAGGCTAAATTCACTCTAGTATATGAATGCTCTTTCTGAGAGCGGTATGTTTGGTGCCAAAAAATGGGATTAGATCCTGTCAGAGGATGGGACAGGATCCCGCTTTTGTCCCTTTTTGACTTCTTTCATATAGCTATGTTGATGTAAGAATCTTAATAAAATGTGTTAAATGTCTTAACATATTTTAAGAGCTGTGAAATTCGTAATCTCCATCTGTTTGCAGTAACTAAATTGGTCAAAAGCATTTCAGAGATTTTTGTCCAGCGATTTGTTTTGAAAAGGAATCAAGATAAATGTTTTACATTCTATTATTCCAAACAATAGAATATTAGGGATTCTAGTGAAACCAGATACTCAACTGTGTTGTTTTTAAAAGGACTGACTCTTGGCCAACAAAAATGCTTGTAAATGTTGACTGATCAGAATCCTGTTGCATAACTCAGGATTTCTTTCAAATGAATAGTTATTTAAAAATGTGGCGCTATATATATATATATATATATATATATACTACCGTTCAAAAGTTTAGGGTCACTTAGAAATGTCCTTATTTTTGCAAGAAAAGCACAGTTTTTTTCAATGAAGATGACATTAAATTAGTCAGAAATACACTCTATACATTGTTAATGTGCTAAATGACTATTCTAGCTGCAAACGTCTGTTTTCTAATGCAATATCTACATAGGTGTATAGAGGCCCATTTCCAGCAACCATCACTCCAGTGTTCTAATGGTACATTGTGTTTGCTAACTGTGTTAGAAGGCTAATGGATGATTAGAAAACACTTGAAAACCCTTGTGTAATTATGTTAGCACCGCTGTAAACAGTTTTGCTGTTTAGAGGAGCTATAAAACTGACCTTCCTTTGAGCTAGTTGAGAATCTGGAGCATTACATTTGTGGGTTCGATTAAACTCTCAAAATGGCTAGAAAAAGAGAGCTTTCATGTGAAACTCGACAGTCTATTCTTGTTCTTAGAAATGTAGGCTATTCCACGCGAGAAATTGCCAAGAAACTGAAGATTTCCTACAACGGTGTGTACTATTCCCTTCAGAGGACAGCACACACAGGCTCTAACCAGAGTAGAAAGAGAAGTGGGAGTTCCCGCTGCACAACTGAGCAACAAGACAAGTACATTAGAGTCTCTAGTTTGAGAAATAGACTCCTCACAGGTCCTCAACTGGCAGCTTCATTAAATAGTACCTGCAAAACGCCAGCGTCAACGTCTACAGTGAAGAGGCGACTCCGGGATGCTGGCCTTCAGGGCAGAGTGGCAAAGAAAAAGCCATATCTGAGACTGGCTAATAAAAGGAAAAGATTAATATGGGCAAAAGCACACAGACATTGGACAGAGGAAGATTGGAAAAAAGTGTTATGGACAGACGAATCGAAGTTTGAGGTGTTTGGATCACACAGAAGAACATTTGTGAGACGCAGAACAACTGAAAAGATGCTGGAAGAGTGCCTGTCGCCATTTGTCAAGCATGGTGGAGGTAATGTGATGGTCTGGGGTTGCTTTGGTGCTGGTAAAGTGGGAGATTTGTACAAGGTAAAAGGGATGTTGAATAAGGAAGGCTATCACTCCATTTTGCAACGCCATGCCATACCCTGTGGACAGCGCTTGATTGGAGCCAATTTCATCCTACAACAGGACAATGACCCAAAGCACACTTCCAAATTATGCAAGAACTATTTAGGGAAGAAGCAGGCAGCTGGTATTCTATCTGTAATGGAGTGGCCAGCGCAGTCACCAGATCTCAACCCCATAGAGCTGTTGTGGGAGCAGCTTGACCGTATGGTACGCAAGAAGTGCCCATCAAGCCAATCCAACTTGTGGGAGGGACTTCTGGAAGCATGGGGTGAAATGTCTCCCGATTACCTCAGCAAATTAACAGCTAGAATGCCAAAGGTCTGCAATGCTGTAATTGCTGCAAATGGAGCATTCTTTGATGAAACCAAAGTTTGAAGGAGAAAATTATTATTTCAAATAAAAATCATTATTTCTAACGTTGTCAATGTCCTGACTATATTTTCTAGTCATTTTGCAACTCATTTGATTAATATAAGTGTGAGTTTTCATGGAAAACACAAGATTGTCTGGGTGACCCCAAACTTTTGAACGGTAGTGTGTGTATGTGTGTGTGTGTATATATATATATATATATATATATATATATATACACACACACATATATACATACATATATATATATATATATATATACATGTGTGTGTATGTATATAATGTATAGTTACTTTTTTTTAATGCGTATGTGTGTGTATGTATGTGTGTATATATATATATATTTATATATATATATATATATATATTATATGTATAGTTAGTTCTTTTTTATAGTGAGGTAAATCACGAGGACATCTACCTAAAGTATGTACAATTTTTTTAAAGAAATCCCAATAAATGCCTGACCCACCCACAGACACTGAAGTATTTGCTTGGGACAACTTATTTATAACTTGTCTCTTACATGGGATTTAAGATATATAGAGTTTCTGGAGAACCTGCTGATTTGCTATTCTACTCGATATGAAAAGTTCCTCCATATCTAAATGTCTAAATGACAGCCGTAGGAAGAAAGTGCACAAGAATTTTTCTACTATCCTCCATCACTTCTTTTTTGGCACAGATGACTGATGGATTGTCTCTCAGTAACCATTGATCTCTTTGTAGAAATGCAGCACACATGGGCACTGCAAAAGATGTTTTGCAATCATTGACTTCAGAAGTAGAAGGACAGATGGAGCAACATACAATGGAAGTGTATAAGGCATTTTAGTATGGTGGACTATAGTATTAGAAGTAGGAGTGCTTCCCCCTTTTTACCTCAAGTTTTACTAAATTTCAAATTTCAGCAAATAACTATTATTTTTCGTATAATGAAAAAGTTTACAATTTTCCAATATACTTTCTGTATCCATATCTAATGGTTTTCTATATTCTTGCAGTCATTCAATAGGAACCTTTCATTGTTTACTTCTAAGTATAAAATATATGTCCTGGTTATATAATGGACATACAGGGTCACGGCTTGTTACAATACAGTCTTTTACAGCTTTGTGTTATTAGCAAAGCACCTGCGTGTCCATCAGATAACCAAGAAATACGTTTTTTTTAATCTTTTTAATGCCTACAAGAAAGAAATTGATTCTTACATTTGTATACCTTTTCATTATACAGCAACCTTTTTTATTTTTAAACCGGGATTCCTCTTTTAGAAGGAAACATTTTATGTCCGAAGACTCTCACAATTTTCTCATCTTCTAGGTATTGAATAGGATGCGGCAACGTCAGCATTTTAATTTTGGTTTCAACTGTGTTTTTATTGAACATTTTTCTAAAATATACATATAACTTAGAGCAGCATGAAGGGCCATGCAATTCACATAGTAAGACAGTAACTTTCAATAGACAGACAAAACATCTGGGAAAAAACACAGGGGTTTAAGGGGGTGAGGGGGGGGGGATAGTCGGAGCTCCACCTACCACCTAATCTTGAGTTCCCTGTATCCAATACTTGTCCCACGGGTCCCACACCACTTTGAACCTGTCCAGTTCATTGTCAATAGAGGCCGTCATATGCTCCATTGTACGTATTTCCCTAATTCTAGTTACTAAGTCGATGTGGGAGGGAGGGGTTGTCTGTCTCCATTTCCACGCTATCAACGTCTTAGCGGCTGTGAGAAAGTGTCGAAAGAGTCGAGCTGGTGATTTCCCCAAAGACCTAGGGGGAACATTTAGGAGGTAATGAAGAGGGTCTAAGGGAATATCCTGCTGCAACACCGCCAATGCCAAGTTCTTAACTTCCAACCAATACTGTTGTACCAGTGAACAGCTCCAGAAAATATGGAACAGATCACCTCTCTGACCTCTACATCGCCAGCAATCCGACGGAATACCCGGATTGAAGCTATGCAAAAAGGCAGGGGTATGGTACCAAAACATAAGGATTTTATATTGGTTTTCCTTATATGCAGTGCAGATGGAGGTTTTAGCTGCTTGCGACCAAATAATCTGCCACAATGAGAGCGGGATGGATTTATTCAGTAAGGCCTCCCACTTCAACATGTATCTATGCCCAGGCGGAGGGGAACCCTCCGGGGATAGCAATAATGCATAAATGGCTGAGATAAGCCCCCTAGTGGTGGTAGCATACCGACATAACCTTTCGAAGCTTGTAGGTGCAGTAACCCGCGTGGATCTAAAAGTTTGCTGCATGTAATGTCTAACCTGAAGATAGTGAAAGAACGCAGCGGAGGGAATATTATGATGTTTTTGAAAGTATGAAAACGGGTGAAGCTCTTGCGTGTGGGGATCAACCATATCAGCCAGGTGAAATACCTCAATTCCCGTCCACAATCGGACTATTCGGGAGGTAGTGCCCCCCGGAATAGTGGGAGTGTAGAGTACCGAAGTCAAGGGCGGGCAACCCGATGCCAAATGGAAGCGGTTTTTACAGGTTTCCCACACCTCCCTTTGAAATCTCATGGGACCCAATAAAGATGCAGTCGGCATTACCAGTGGGTCACCCCATAACAGGGAGTTTGGGTGGACCGGGGCCATCCATAGCTTCTCTATTTCGGTCCATTTATTGTACGCCCTTAAAGACACCCAGCTGGGTATGCGACGGAGGTGTGCCGCCCAGTAGTACTTCACCACATCAGGGACCGATAGCCCACCCGCAGATCGACCCGATAATAAAACTGATTTCGGAATTCGATGTCTGCCGGAATGCCATATGAACCTGAGGATAGAAGACTGCATGGCCCGCAATTCCTTCATAGGTACTGCTACCGGCAAAGTCTCAAAGTAGTACAGTAATTTAGGGAGCAAGGTCATTTTGACCGCTGCTATGCGCCCAAAAAATGACATGGGAAGAGGATCCCACCTGGCCATTAGCTGACGTAGCTCTACAAACAGAGAGGGGAAATTAGCCTTGTAAACCGACGTATAGGAGGGAGTGAGTTGAACTCCTAAATAAGTCAGGGAGGTTTCCTTCCAGTTGTAGGTGTAGTTGTGTTTGAGTAGCTGGAGCTCCTGGTGTGGGACATTAAGAGGGAGCGCTTCCGTTTTAGATGTATTAGTTTTATATCCTGACAGCCTCCCATACCTACGGAGAACTGTAGTAAGGTTAGGGAGGGAGGTATGAGGTTTAGTGATAGTCAAGAGGACGTCATCTGCAAACAGGGAAACCTTAAACTCTTTATCTTGTATCTGGACCCCCGCTATATCCCTGGATTTCCGTATTTGAGCTGCTAAAGGTTCTATGCATAGCACAAATAAAAGTGGGGATAGGGGACACCCCTGACGTGTACCATTCCAGATTTGAAACGGAGGGGAGGTGGAGTGTGGGAGTTTAATTGCCGCTGTCGGTTTGGAGTAGAGACCACGCAGTGCTGTCAAATAAGGGCCCGAAATCCCAAATGAATTTAGAGTTTCGAACATAAATGGCCATCCCAAGCGGTCAAACGCCTTCTCTGCATCTAGACTAAGAAGGATCGCCGATTCCTTTTGCTTTTGGAGGGCATCAATGAGGTCAAGGGCCCTTCGTGTGTTGTCTCCTCCTTGCCTAAGAGGCACAAAGCCCACTTGGTCTTTGTGAATCAAAGAAGGGAGCCAAACATTGAGTCTATTAGCTAGAAGACGGGTGAAAATTTTTAGATCCGAATTCAGAAGGGCTATGGGTCTGTAATTGGAGCACTCTGCGTGGTCTTTACCCGGTTTAGGGATCAGCGTGATATGAGAATGCAGGAATGTTTGAGGGATGGGAGAACCCTGTAGGAATTCATTAAATAACGAAGCCATCCGTGGAACCAAGATCTCTGCAAAGGTCTTATAATACCCATATGTAAAGCCATCTGGTCCAGGGGCCTTACCACTAGGGAGGTCCTTCAATATATCAAACAATTCCTCCGCAGAGATCGGGGCATTCAGGGATGAAAGCTCCTCATCTTTCAGTTTAGGGAGAGCACAGGAAGAGAGATATGCTTGCAGCGTTTCCCTCCGACGAGCCGGATCAGGTGGTAAGGTATTTGGCAGGTGGTATAAGGATTTATAATAGTCATGAAAAAGTGTGGCTATCGTGTCTGGGTGATGCTGGAGTATGCCCGCCTTATCCCGAACCGCCTGTGGAGTACGAACAGTCGCCTGATCCCGCAATAGTCTGGCCAGAAGCGAGTGCGCCTTATTACCTTTGTCGTAATATTTCCTTTTTGTGTATAGTAATGACTTTTCTACCCCCTTCATAGCTAAGTCCTTGAGTTGTGCTCTAGCCTCTATCAATTTCCGTAGTGTCGGGACCGCCGGTTTAATCCCCATTTCTCTCTCCAACTTAGTAATTGTCCGATGGAGAGCCACCCGCTTGGCCCGAGAGTCTCTTTTCAATCTAGATCCCATTACTATGCATTGCCCTCTCATCACCGCCTTATGCGCCTCCCAAAGAGTGGATACTGAAGGAACCGATCCCTCATTAAGTGCATAAAATTCCCGCATATGTCCGGCCAGGCTGTCCCTAAGAGAAGGGGACTTAATCAAAGTTTCGTTTAAGCGCCAATGACATACTCTCGTATTTGGTTTCCCTATCTGTAGGGACACAGAAACTGGTGCGTGATCTGACCAAGAGATGGGGTCTATATTCGCCCCCTGGAGCGCACGGAGGGCAGGGACATTACCAAAAAAGTAATCTAAGCGTGTATGAGTGCTGTGCGTATGGGAGAAGAAGGTATAGGACCTATCACCTGGGTGATCCAGCATTTTAATTTTGGCTGTTACTAGCCATGAAAATATGTACTACAAAACTGACTTCTTCATTTATTTATTTTTTTAGGATTTATTCTGGGATTTCTTGTTTTATTCAATCCCATTTGTTATTACATAATACTAAACAGAACAAATATGGTGGAGATATTCCTTATTTTATCATTTCCACCATTTTTACATTTGTTTTTCTTGTAATTTTTCCAAACTGCTTATTTATTACTATATTTGCAGTAGTCATGTTTGAATTTGTTTTGTGACAATTGTCAGATTTGTAATTGTTTTTACCTCCAACCTGCAGGCCTTTTATATTTTGTGTAATTAGGACTTTTGTGTCTTTATAGTATTTATACATTTTTAAACATGTTCTCCATGTTTACATATGGGAAAGTACTTGTATTCATATCTATTAAGTACGTACTTCTTCTACAGTATGTGTTCCCTTTTAATTAATAGATGGGACAGAATATCTCAGTGATAAGTCCAGATGTATGTTAATTGAACAAGCAGTCAGTATGTCTAATGCTTGGCAATGCCGCCCGCATGGATTGTGCAACGCACAGCTGCAGACCATTATACGAGCTGCAGACACCACATTATAGCTGTAAGGAAGAGCCTACACACCTTCCCACGCTGTGATGTCTGCCTTCCTTCATTCACCATTTCAAGAATTAAAAGGGCAAAATTTATTTTTCACCTTTGTCTTTTTTTTCTGAGTGATCAGAGATTTCATTCGAAACTGGCAATAAAATATATTTGCGGTCATGTAGGAGTAGCCATGTATGATACATTTGTTTTAATATGTACATTCCTAAATCTGCAATTCTTAAGATGCTGTAGATTGGTTCATAAAGATGTTGCCATCTGAAGTGGTAGTAAGTCTGTAGGACAGTTCTAGCCATCCACATGATTTCTGTGAGAAAACTGCCATACATCTGTTCATATAGCAAATGCTTAGCCATCCCCACCTCCCGTTCTTATGGGGTTGTCAGTATCCGAGGTAAAAAATCCCCAAAAAATCATGGTGCCTAAATGTGTCCATAGGATCTAAGTTTGGAGGAACGATCATTGTGTTCCCTGTGGCTCTGCATTACAGGGCCATTGGCAATTTCTGTAGCAGTCTGTTACCGATCGCTGGAAATGCCAACATATGAGATTGCTGTGCCTCCTACCAAAGCTCATCAGTCAGTGTAGGGATACGTTACGGCCACGAATCTTTAACAGGCTACGGATTTATAGCAATAGTAGCACCTAACTGGTTTAATCCCAGCAGTCAAAGCTATGCAGTGTGGGGAGAATATAATCCCCTGCATCTAATCAAATTAGCAAAAAACAGTCTACAAATAAGTGTCCCAAAGTAGAAGTCTTATGTCGCCTCCTAAAATTATTTATCCGGTAAGGTAAATGTGGGTGTTCTATGTTAACAAATCAATTCCACAACACCACTATTTTATGTAGAGGTAGTAAATCAGAACCATGGTGGGTGGCATTGTCCCAATAAGGACCGCAGAGTCCCTGTATCGAAATAGTATGCAAGATGAGACTCTACATTGGGCAAGGTCTTGAGTAGCATGCAGAGTATTTTTTAAATAAGGAATCTGTGAAGACAAAAAAATGGTATTAAATTTCAAGCAGTCTTAATTCAAAATGTTGCTTTATTTTGCCATTTTAAATTAATTAAAGCAATAAAAAACAAAATTGTTATCAAAGATGTACATACGCCACCCGTCTGCAACATGCATAGGCATCTTGTATTTACTGGGAACTTGTCACCCCTCTCTACTTGTCTGTTTTAGTAAATACTTGTATTTCCCATGAAATAATGTTTCTGGAGCATCTTTTCTTAGAACTTTATGTTGTGCCAATGCTTTGTTTATTCTTCCTTTTAGAATAAAATGACAACGGAGTGTTAGCAGTTGTGGGCGTGTCCCTAAACAGACTGACACTGTCCAATCAGCGCTGACTGAGAGGGTCCGATTGTGTAGGGACACTTCTTTGACAAGGGAAATGCTCGTTTTTTCATACATTTCTAGGAGGAGAAACAGAGGAATGGCACATCACAGATTGCTAAGAAAATATGTTCTAGAATCGTTTCAAGGGGAATACAAGCATTTCCTAAAATAGACCAATCCAGAGAGGTGACAGATGATCTTGAAGTCACTTATAGTGACCTCAAGCAAGCTTTAACTTGAAGGCTTAGGTTAACTCAACACAAAACACCGGTTGGGACCGAAATCATATTCCCTGAATATGCGATTAAATTTAGCCGCTCCAGGGTATGTTTGCGTGAGCAGTTTTTTTGTGGCGGTTTGTAAACATACCCTAACCGTGCCGACCAACGATTATGTTCTACAAACATGTTCAACATATTATTCAGTAACATAAATAAACCATGATGTGAGGTTTAAAAAGGAAAACTAGTCTGGTCTCTCCACCGATGCATGCAGTAAAGAACATACCACCTTTATCTTACATAGTAATATGTGCGTCCCCCACATTAGTAGAGCATGTAAAATATTAACCAATGATACAAATTACCCAGGATTTGTGAGGTAAGGGAATGGCTAAGACCGGTGATCTATAAACAAAAGTAAACGAAAAAAGTTGTACCCCATATATTTAATGAGGTATATTTAATGCTATGGTCAGGGCAACCTCAGAAGCACAGAGGAGAGGTAGTTATATAAGAATCACATTGGTAGGGAATAAATGTGTCCATTGCAAGATTTTTCTAGAAGATTGGTGGCTTCCTTATGAAGATTGTAGTACAATATTATCATTTTGAAGTGGAAATTGTATGCATAGGTCTCGCTCCTATTGCAGACCCCGTTCAAATGTTGAGGATTTCACGCAAATTCCGTGCGGAAATCCACAACACATCCACCTCCATTGTTTTGAATAGGAATTTGCTTTAACCCCTTAAGGACACGGACAGTTTTGACCTTGAGGACAGAACAATTTTTTTATATTTCCCACTTTGCATCCCGACGCGCATAACTTTTTTTTATTTTTTGTACGACGTAGTTGTATGAGACTTTGTTTTTTGCGGGACTTCATGTAGGCACCATTTTTTGGTACAAATAGATTATCGTTTAATTTATATACATTTTTATTTTGGTGAAAAAAATGCAGTTCCGCTGAAGTTTTAATATTTTAATTTCTTACACCATACACCGATCATCATAAATAATGGTATATGTTTGTTGTTACGGTCGTGGCGATACCAAATATGTCTATATTTAATGTTTTGGGACTTATATTTTAAAAAGTTTATTTATTGCAAAAAATTGGTATTTCTGTCTATTTTTTTTACTTTTTATATTTAACATTAATTTGTTTTTTTACATTAACTTTTTTTTTTTATCCCATTAAGGGATTTTTCATTTTAATTTAGATTCTTTAACTTTAATGTACTGGCATTTATCTATTTGCCAGTACATTAGTACTTATAGTACGCAGACAGTTGTTAGGGCATACCTCAGTATACCCTAACAACAAGAAATATATTCAGACAGCCCCGGGGGTCCTTCAATGGACCCTAGGCTGTCTGGGCGCTCCAGCTATGGGCTTATGATCGCATCACAGGGATTTTCTGTGACTCGATCAAAGGGCAGTCTCCCCTCTTACTGTGAACGCCGCAATCCGCTTTGATAGCGGCATTCAAGGGGTTAACTTTTAGAGCAGGGCTGCGGCTGTGTATTACAGCCGTTACCCCACTCCCCATCATGCACGGACACTGGCTGTCACACAGGATGAGAATGCTCGTCCTAATGTGCAAAGTACCCGCCGCCCAGGACGAGCATCTCGTCCTATGTCGGCAACTAGTTAAGCCTTGCGGTAATTATTTGCTGTGGATTTCTGTGACTTAATTACCTGAGGTGGTTTTAAATCCCGCTGCAGATTTTCTGTTGTAGAAAATCAGCAGCGTATCCTGCCTGTGGAATCTCTGTGGAAATTCTTTGCCGGGTATACGACACGTCACTTGTCACGTGGTGTATATCGGCTTGTTCTGTTGGAAAGAGCATGCGCGGCCCCTGCTGTTATTTTGAGAACAGCAGGGACCGCGAGAACAGCAGTGACAGCGCATGCGCGTTACGGGCTGTGAAGCAGAACAAGCCGATTTACACCACGTGACAAGTGATGTCGCATACCTGGCAAAGAATTTGAGATAAACAAAGCGGCAGAGCCAGTGCAGAGAGTGACGTCACCAGTCAAGTTCCCCACGGCAGGATCTGGAAACGGGGCCTCTTTGGAAAATGTACGTATATTACAAATGTATTTACATTTATAAATTACATGCATTAAAGGGGTTTTTGGAAATATGATGGTATCTCGGACCACCCCTTTAAGTTCTGTCCTTTCATTTTAGTTTTGAATTCTCTACCTTTATTTGGGAATGGAACATGATTTGCATGAGTTCACATTTTATGTTGTGGAATTTTACATGGAATGTAGTAAACTCTGGGAATTGTTAGAAAGTAGTTTTGTAACTTCCTTTTATATTACAAAATGGTGACAACGATAGAGATCGTGGAAATAATATTTGATCCCATTTAAGCTTAATGTTTACGGCTAATTTCTTTAGTTATAAAATAAAAAATTTTTTAAATGATCTTTTACATTGTATAAGTTTATCTTTTTTTTATTTTAACGTGTTTTTATTGTTTTGTCTTTTTTAGTTTTTTCTTAGTGGAATTATTTTCTTTGACTTTTTTTTATGGGGGAGATGTGGCAAATAACATTACAGAATTAGTAATATTGCGTATGTTGTCCATATGCTAGTAAACATTTTCTGAGAAAATGCACACACTGTAAGCAGGCTCACCATGGGCATGGTGTGAAAAGCTGGGGTTATTCCTACAATGGCATCTTCCAAAACGGTTAGCAATAATTTGCTGATAAGACCTCCAATCCATCTTTGCTATTGTGCATGCTAAGCACTCCACACACAAGTCTAGAGGGAAAAAAATCTAAAGGATCCATCTGCTCATTTCTGCTACACTGCACTGATGTAAGATTACGCTAATCTGGTTGCTTGTCAGGACAGGTTAGTGAAAGCAGGCGAATGGCTAAGATTTAGAGTAAACTAGTTGTACAGGAAATCATAAGCTGCTGCCATGCTTGCCATGTTGAGTATAGCAGAACAGCATGATGATAAGCTTACTCAACTTGTACATGTAAAATACAACAGATTGCAAGATTAATGCCCAGTTTTTATAAATCTAGCAAATTTCTGTGGATTACAAAAAAGACACTTTTCCCTAGGTTAAAAAAAAGTCTTGTAATCCTGAACAGAGAGACCTTTTATAACAAGATATTGTTTAAAAATAGATATGTCATTAATAACATATAGTGTACACAAGGGCAGGTTTATCAATACGATCAGAGACAAGGGTAGGTGGAGTAAAGGGTCGCCTAGGGCACCATTGAGAAGAGGGTCAAATTTATAGATTTAAGGTGGGGGAAGCAAAATTCTGCCCTTTACATTTTTTATCATTCAGGTTTTTTTCTGTATAAATAAGGACACTAGGAATTGGTAGGAAAGGTGCAATAGAGGACAATTAATTTAATGATTGTCCTTCCGACGACTATCATTCTGAACTTCAGGGGCTGAGTTTGGTGTGACACATTGTTAAAAGGGTTGTCTGACGAAAATACAAACTATTTGTTATTTTTCTTTTCTGAAATGAATAAACTTTGTAATATACTTTCTCTTCTAAACCTGAACGGATTGCAGGTTTTCAATCACTGTTGTATGGAGCCGGAGGTTCCGAGCGGCTGTTCATGTTCTCCCTCCTCTGTGTGTCGATGATGCGGATGAAGGGGCTGGCTGTCTGGCTCAATTAATCAGCTAAGCCAGCCTCCTATCAGTCTCAAACTGCCATGACAGAGAAGGGGGCTGGTTTAGCTGATGAATTGAGCCAGACAGCCGGCCCCTTCAATCACATCATTGACACACACAGAGAAGGAAACTCCTCCCCTCCTCCCAGAGCCTGTCAACACATCACCACAAGAGTGGTCCCTACGAACCTCTGGGTCCACGCGTAGGGGGGACTGAAAACCTGCGATCCATGCAGGTTTAAAACAAAGCATATTACCAAGTTTAATCTTTTTTTTAAATAAATGGGTTGTTCGACTAAAATAAAAGCTAACTTTGGTGCCAATAGTGCTTTTCTCGCCCCTGACCTTAGACCTATTATATTGCACATCTCACGTTAAATGTCTTCTAAAATGAAGTTGTTTGTTTTGACAATAGTAAATCCCAATGAAATTCCCCCTCTGCTGACTTCTATTTGTCCCCGCCTATCCTGTGTTAAGTTAGATCCCGCTACAATGATGTGTTGGCCATAATGATGTCACACCACAGAAAATTCCTTGTAAGAACACCTCTTAAAAAGGCAGAAGCTCTGCACCATAAAGCGGCTTCCAAATCGCATCTGTTTGATAAATATAGCATGCGTTGCGTGAGACAGTTTTTAGGACCCTGCCCTGTGTTTACTGTGTCCTTTTTTAAAGATTTTTTTTTAATTGCAGGTTGAACATCCCATCACAGAATGTATTACCGGCTTGGACCTTGTAGAAGAAATGATCCGTGTGGCGAAGGGTTACTCTCTTAGATATAATCAAGCTGATGTTCCCATAAATGGCTGGGCAGTCGAATGTCGTGTCTACGCTGAGGTAGTGTGTTGTAATGGTTTTTGTTTAATTTAGCACTGTGCTAAAGTTAGGAGGTGAAGTCAAGGATTTACATTTGGAAAGCATTTTGCGAGCATCTCTGAGAATATTTTTTTTTTGCGCTGGATATTAAATTAAAATATTACTCTTATTTTTTATTAAAGCTTATTTTAGGATTGTAAAAAGGTTACATTTCATGTTAAATTACATAATATAGAATAGTTCCTTTTGTGATATTAGCTTTCTAAGTCTATATATAAACCCAGAAATATTGAATTTAACGGACTAAGGCCCAGTTCTCACTGAGTTCTTTGTAGGCAGAATAAGTCTACCTCAGAATTCCTACAGATTTTGAAATGCCTGTGCTTCTTTTCCGCGTTTTTTAGCAGCGTGGCCATTGAAGCTAATGCAAGGACCAAGGACGAAAAACGCTGAAACGGGGGGAAAAAAAAGCCTCTGTCTCCCGTTGAAATCAATGGGGGGGGCGATTTTTGGCTGTTTGTTTTCTTTTGGCGCTAATTCTGACTTCGTTTCCACATAAAAATCAGCGCCTCAAAAATTTGTGTACTGACCCTAAGAGGTAGTAGGAGAAACACATGATCTGCTCACTCTGCCTTGTCAATACATCATGTATAAAAAGTGGCACAATTACCCTTCGTACCAAATCTCATTCAGTGCAGGTGGAAGTGAAATAATAATGGTCATTGGTGGTTGTTTGCAACACCTCTACTTTGAGCACTTAGTCCGCCACTCCCCTCAAGACTAGTGGGAGGGGCTATCACTATTTAATGCACACTCCTTCTGCAGCATTCTTTGACCCGTCTGCGTCCTGATGGGAACGGGTTTTCACCCACCCACCTACCTAGTGAGTATGGCCTTTTTTGTGGTTTTGATATTTATGTCCCATTTTTTCTGTTTGTGTTTCTGTATAGACTAGTTGATCTACATGAGCAGGGGCTTCATGTTTTGTAATTTTCTCTTCTATGTTTGCTGTACCTCTTTCTTTCTTTACTTGTCTAAATATGAAACCGCAATCAATGAACATGAAACTGGATCCTGAAAATTTTCTTAATTTTTAGTTTTTCAGACATTTATGTTGCGAATTCTTCAGCATGGGACTATTTTTTATTTATTTTTTTATGTTCATTTTAATACCTGTATTGATTTACCACTAGGAATTTTGATTGATTGTGTTTATTTTTTGACTTTAGGATCCATATAAATCCTTCGGCCTACCCTCCATCGGTCGTCTTTCCCAGTACGATGAGCCACACCATTTGCCTGGGGTATGTTGTTAATATTTTCTGTTACATTTTATCATATTTATTATTAGTATGTTTTACTAAAAAAAAATGCTGTAGTGTTGGTAATATTTAGCATGACACAATAGATATTAACTTTGTATTGTGGAGCAGCCAAATTACAACTTACTAAGCAGTTTTATCAGTTGAACACTTTTGAGTTGTCGGTCTGTTAGTCAATTTTATGCTGCATAAAAAGAACAAAAAGGTCTCCATTTTCTATGCAATAAACGTAAAATTGGTGTAACTGTGACCCAGTGTTTTGCTTACAGACTAACAGGGTCTATACCATCTGTGTGTAAGATTACTCCCACTGGTTACGTACATGGAATAGGGGCCAATTCAAAATGTAAAGAGGTTATTGGATATGTGATTTATTTCACTTCTTAAAATTGTTTTTCCCATATTCTTTCTAATGGGACCTGACCCTTTCTTGGCTCAGAGACTCCATGCTGTGTTCAAAGCCTGTGAGTAGAACAAAAATTGCAAGGGTTTAGCAGCATATTATGTCTTGCTAAATATTAGAAGAGAAAACATACATTAGAGGTTGTGCTTGAACATCAGTTGTGAACGTCAAGCAAGAGACTCATTGAATTAAAGTGTACGTTAATTATTCAGGCTTTTTTTTTTCTCTGTTTCTTCTACATTTTAATAGCTAACAAGATGTCAAACATTTTGCCCTTGCAAGTTTCTGCAATTTGCAGTTTTCAAACGTGAGACCTGTTGAAAGTACAAGTGATAATGGACAAAACCATACCCCCTACAGACATTGTCCCACCAAATCTTTCTTCAATTAATGCTGCAGCAGGAGTTTTGTGTAATAACATTTGTGCTTGCAAGCTATCTGGAGAAAAGGAAAAACAATTAAAATGCCTTAAATATTCTATGGACTAATGTTATTTGCTTATATGAATGTAGCATGTCAGCTAAATGGACCAAGGGATAGATCAAGTGATTGGGTGCAGGGGAGTGCACACTAAGCTTTGTCTATCATTATTGCTGGGAGCAATCAAATTGATGCCAGCAGGACAGTAGACGCGTTGACAGCTGTAATTATGGATTTCCATGGTGATCACTTTTGGCCTGTCATGGAGGCCCACTTGCCCCTCCCTTGCAAGCATTTAATCAGATTGGGCTGTCACTTGTCAGGTAGACATGGTGGGCTGGGAGTTGTGTTTTGAGCAAGAGGTGAATTGAAAATGAAGGGTGGGATATGCCTGTAAGCTTCACGTGGTATGTTACAGTCCAGGCAAAATACAGTTTAATTATGCCAGAGGCTTCCGCACTGTGGTAAGGACATCAAGCCTATTGCTTGATGATGTTTTGTCAAAATGAGAGCAGATAGTCTTCGTCAGCAGCATCTTATGCGTCTAATTGTGGAATTAATTGCAAGGAAGATAATTAATGTTTTCACAGGGTTCCTCCTTTAGACAGAGTTTTCAATTAACCGTGGTGTTTTAATGATTTAACAAAAAATATGGTTACTCTAAAATTGCACATATGCTCACCCTATAAAACTGCTATGCTTAAGGGATTTGCAGAAGTAAATTGTACATAAATAGGAGTAGTCTATTTCAGAATGTTTGTAAACCTTGACCATAGTTTTAAAAATGTTTACGTTTCCTTTAGGTTTGAGCTGCTATGGGAGCAGCTTAACCCCTTAAGGACCCAGCCACTTTTGGACCTTATGACACAGCCTCATTTTTTTTAAATCTGACGTGTCACTTTATGTGGTAATAACTCTGGAATGCTTTTACCTATCCAAGCGATTCTGAGATTGTTTTCTCGTGACATATTGTACTTTATGTTAGTGAAAAAATTTGGTCGATAAATTCAATATTTATTTGTGGAAAACACCAAAATTTAGAGAAAATTAGCATTTTTCTAAATTCAAATGTATCTGCTTGTAAGACAGATAGTTATACCACACAAAATAGTGACTAGTTAACATTTCCCATATGTCTACTTTATGTTGGCATCATTTTTTGAACATCCTTATATTTTTCTAGGATGTTACAAGGCTTAGAACTTTAGCAGCAATTTCTCATATTTTCAAGAAAATTTGAAAAGGCTATTTTTTTAGGGACCAGTTCAGATCTGAAGTAGCTTTGAGGGCCTTATATATTAGGAACCCCCACAAATCACCCCATTTTAAAAACTGCACCCCTTAAAGTGTTCAAAACAGCATTTAGAAAGTTTCTTAACCCTTTATGCGTGTCACAGGTATTAAAGCAAAGTGGAAGGGAAATTTGCAAATTTAATTGACTGAATATTTATTGCCCTGATTCTGCAGTTTTTAGAAATATCCCACATGTAGCCCTAGTGCGCTACTGGACTGAAACAAAGGCCCCAGAAGCAAAGGAGTACCTAGTGGATTTTTCGGCCTTCCTTTTCTTAAATTCTATTTCAGGCACCATGTCAGGTTAGAAGAGGTCTTGTGGTGCAAAAACAAAGGAAACCCCCCAAAAGTGACTCCATTTGGGAAACTACACCCCTAGAGGAATTCATCTAGGGGTGTCGTGATCATTTTGACCACACAGGTGTTTCATAGATTTCATTAGAATTGGGCAGTGAAAATGAAAAATGACATTATTTTTCAATAAGATGTAGCTTTACCTCAGAATTTTTTTTCATCAAATAAATGAGGAAAAGCACCCCAACATTTGTAAAGCAACTTCTCCAGAGTACGGAAATACCCCATTTGTGGTAATAAACCACTGTTTGAATACACATCAGGGCTTAGAAGGGAAGGCACGCCATTTAGCTTTTGGAGCGCTGATTTTGCTGGTTTGATTTCTCGGCACCATGTCGCATTTGTAAAGCTCCTAAAGGTACCAGTACAGTGGTAACCCCCCAAAAGTGACTCCATTTGGGAAACTACACCCCTAGAAGAATTCATCTAGGGGTGTAGTGAGCATTTTGACCCCCCCAGATGTTTCACAGATTTCATTAGATTTGTACAGTAAAAATTACATTTGTTTCCACTAAGATGTAGCTTTAGGTCAAAATGTTACATTTTCTCATCAAATAAAGGAGAAAAAGCACCATAACATTTGAAAAGCAACTTCTCCAGAGTACGGCAATACCCCATATGTGGTAATAAACCACTGTATGAATACACATCAGGGATCAGAAGGGAAGGAGCGCCATTTGGCGAGCAGATTTTGCTGGATTGGTTTTTCTGCACCATTTTGCAAAGCCCCTTAGGTACCAGTACAGTGTAAACTACCCAAAAGTGATTCCATTTGGCAAACTACACCCATTGAGGAATTCATCTAGGGGTGTAGTGAGCATTTTGACCCCACAGGTGTCTCATAGATTTTATTACAAATGGGCAGTGAAAATGAAAAATTACATTATTTTCCAATAACACGAAGCATTAGTTCAAAATTTTTCATTTTCTCAACAAATAAAAGAGAAAAAGCACCGTAACATTTGTAAAGCAACTTCATCCGGAGTACGGAAATACCCCACATGTGGTCATAAACTGCTATTTGGACACACAGCAACGCTCTAAAGGGAAGGAGCGCCATTTAGTATTTGGAGTGGAGATTTTACAAGATTAGTTTTTTGACACCATGTTGCATTGAGCTATAGTACCAGTACAGTGGTACTTCCGAAAAATTACCCCATTTTGTAAACTAGATCCCTCAAAGAATTGATCTAGGGGTGTAGTGAACATTTTGACCGCACAAGTGTTTTACAACAATGAGTAAACAATAGATGTTGCAGATTGAAAATTGCTGTTTTCCACAGATATGCCATTTCAGTGCCCAATGTGTTGTGCCCCGCTTGTACCACCGTAGACACACATCCCATAAATTGTTAAGCGGGTTCTCCAGAATATAGTAATACCCCATATGTGGTCATAAATTACCGTTTGGGTACACTGCCAGGCTCAGTTGGACCACCATTTGGCTTTTGAAGCGCAGATTTTGCTTGGTGTATTAGTGGTATTTCAGCTTATAATGTGGGGGCATATGTAAGCTGGGCGGAGTACATCAGGGTATATGTAAGCTGGGCGGAGTACATCAGGGTATATGTAAACTGGGTGGAGTGCATCAGGGCATATGTAAGCTGGGCGGAGTGCATCAGGGCATAATAGGATGATGTAATAATGGGGTGAATGAATAATCCATGGATTGGTGTGGTCGCTTTGAACCAATCCTTTATGCACAGGCCGGGTTTATTGGGTATTATACAAAATATCTGCGCTCCAGTATTGCCTAATCTTTGACTTCTTCACTAGCCCTATAAGCCGCACAAGGCCCTAAAGTTTCCTCATCTCCGCTGCATCTACAGGGTCCACATGTGGGATCCAGCAAATGACGATGTGGATATTTAGTGAAATTCTACTGGACCTAAAAATTGGTCTGGGCCGTCATTTTGCATCATTGAGTTTTGAGAGTCATAACGTGTTATTTTTCCGGTGACGGAGCTGTGTGAGGGCGCGTTTTTTGTGGAACGAGCTGTAATTTTTATTGTTTCCATTTTGGGGTACATCCGATTTTTTTATCACTATTTATTCAATTTTTTGGGAGATGAGGAAACCAAAAAACAGCCATTCTAGCACGTTTCTTTTTTTTTTTTTTTTACAGTGTTCACTGTGCAGTATAAACAATGTTAACTTTATTCTGCGGGGCGATACGATTACAGCGACACCAAATTTATTTCATTTTTTTACGTTTCACTACGTTCCCACAATAAAAATACTCTTTTTTTTTTCTAAAATAAAATCATGTTTTAGTGTCACCATTTTCTGTCAGCCATAACTTTTTTATTTTGTCGTTGATATCGCTGCAGGAGGGCCTGTTTTATGCGTGACGAACTGTAGTTTCTATTGGTACCATTTTGCGTTACTTGCAACTTTTTATTAAATTTTTTTTGAGACAAGATGACCAAAAAATAAAATGCTGTCATTGTTTTTTATGAAAATTTTTTACGGTGTTCACAGTGCGGTAAAAATAATGTGATATTTTTATAGATCAGGCCGTTCCGAACGCGGCGATACCTATTATGTATAGTTTTTTTTCATATTTTCATTTTTTTTCTAATAATAAAGGAGTTGATCAGGGAAACAGGGCAAGTGTTGTTTTTATTATTTATTAACTTTTATTTATTTATTTTTCTTTCACCTTTTTTTTTACATTTTTTACTTTTTCTTTTACGCTGACCTGGGGACTTGAAGATCTGGTCTTCTGATCCCCGGTACGATGCACTGCACTTATTATGTAGTGCAGTGCATCGTAACTGTCATTTTTCATTTGACAGTTAGCGTATTAGGTCCTGCCTCGGGCAGGACCTAATAGGCTACCGTACCTTGGCAACCAGGAAGCCTAGTAACGGTTTCTTGGTTGTCATAGCAACAATCGCCACCCGCGATCCATTGCGGGGAGACCCGGGGGGTACAGAGGGAGCTCCCTCCCTCTGTAAACCACTTCAATGCGGCGGACGTCATTGACAGCCGCATTGAAGGGGTTAAATGGCTGCGATCGGCGGTAACAGCCATTGCAGCGGCATGTCAGCTGTGTATAACAGCTGACAGCCGCTGAAGATAAAGTGCGCACAGCTCCTGTGCTTGCTTTATCTGCAGGGCGTGACTGTACGCCCGTGTGCGGGAACTCACTTAGATTTTGGACGTACAGTCACGCCCATGTGCGGGAAGGGGTTGAAGAGAACCCTTCACCTTCCCATACATGTGCAGCTGAGTACAGCATGTAATGGGGAGGGCTGCACAAACCCTGGGGCACTTTACATTTTTTCCTACCTCCCTCCGTTATTTAGATATCGGTGGCGTTCTATTTGGCGCCCAATATTTAAATAATCCCCTGAACAGTCAACGGGGCGTGTACTGGCAAGGGGGCGTGTTACTATGGCTGTGACACTGTCCAATCAGATACGGACATTGTTACAGCTTTCAAGATTGGTCTTCTGCCGAACTGGCAAGGGGGCGTGTCACTGCTACGGACAGTGTAAGAGCTGTGGAGAGGAGCTCTCATCTCTTCAGCTCTTGCGAGAGATCAGTCTTGTATTGTCTGTCGAACTGGCAAGGGGGTGTGTCTCTGCTACGGACAGTGTAAGCGCTCCCCAGCTCTTACACTGTCCATAGCAGAGACTCGCCCCCTTGCCAGTTTTGGCAGACTAAGTGCAAGACTGATCTCTCACAAGAGCTGAAGAGATGAGAGCTCCTCTCCACAGCTCTTACACTGTCCGTAGCAGTGACACGCCCCCTTGCCAGTTCGGCAGAAGACTAATCTTTGAAAGCTGTAACAATGTCTGTATCTGATTGGACAGTGTCACAGCCATAGTAACACGCCCCCTTGCCAGTACACGCCCCGTTGACTGTTCAGGGGGTTATTTAAATATCGGGCGCCACATATAACAGCACCGATATCTAAATAACGGAGGGAGGTAGAAAAAAATGTAAAGTGCCCCAGGGTTTGTGCAGCCCTCCCCATTACATGCTGCACTCAGCTGTACATGTATGGGGAGGTGAAAGATTCTCTTTAAATGCAAATAAAAATGTAATGACTTCTGTCCATAACATCGCCAATCGACTATATAACAGGTAGATTGGTGCTTGTTTAACCCCTTCCCAACATTTGCCGTATGAATACGTCATGGCGGGGACCGAAGTTAGCTTAGATCCCCGCCATTAACCTCTTAAATGCAGCGGTCAAAAGCAATTACTGCATTTAAGTTGTTGGCAGCTCATCGGAACCCCAGCAATGAAATTACAGGGGTTCCGGTGGCTGCAATGGCAATCGGAGGCCTAATACTGGCCTCTCGGTATGCCTAGCACGGAAATCTTCCAGGCCCCGCCCGGAGGTGGAGCCTGAAAGGCTACCGTAGCCGACGGCAAGATGGCGCCGGCTCAGGAGCTGAGCTGGTGTCATCAGCGGTGGATGTCCGCTGTATGTTACAGCTGACATCCACCTATAACGGCAGGAACCTGAGCTAGCACCGATCCCTGCCAGTAACCCCTAACATGCAGCGATCGAAAGTGATCGCTGCATCTTAGTGGTTGCTAGCTGATTGCCAGCCCTGCCATGCAATCAGGGCTGCCAACTGCTGCTATGGCAACAGGAGGCCTAACAATGGCCTCCTGCTCTGCCATTATGGAAGAAGATAATGCCCCGACGGGTGGCGAAGCCTTATCGGCTTGCTGACACTGGCTGACAGATCTAATACATTGCACTACATAGGTAGTGCAATGTATTAGAAAAAAAAAAACAGACATTTGGACCTAGTGGGACATGAAAAAAAGTGTAAAAAAATAAGTTTTAAAACATAAAATAAAAGTTTCAATTAATAAAATAAAACTGTCGCCCTTTTCCCTTATCAAGTCCTTTATTATTGAAAAAAAAAAGAAACCATACATATTTGGTATCGCTGCAACCGTAACGGCCTAAACTGTAAAAATGTTATGTTATTTATTCCACGCGCTGAACGGCGTAAAAAAAACTTCAAACTATACCAGAATTTCTGTTTTTTGGTCACTTTGCCCTACAAATATTGGAATAAAAAGCGATCAAAAAGTCACGTGTATCAAAAAATGGTACCTATATAAGCTGTAGCTAGTCTCACAAAAAACAAGCCCTCGTACAGCTCCGTCGACGAGAAAATTAAAATGTTATGGTTCTCACAACTTGGCGACAGAAAAAATACATTCTTTTTACAAAAGTATTGTTATTGTGTAAAAAGTCGTAAAACATAAAAAAGTCCTATAAATTAGGTATCGCCGGAATCAGACTTACCTGCCGAATAAAGTTAACGTGTAATTTATAATGCATGGTGAACGCTGTATAAAAAAAACCCCTAAAAAAAACGATGCCAGAATTGCTTTTTTTTGGTCACCTTGCCTCACAAAAAATAGGATAAAAAGTGATAAAAAAGTCGCATGTACCCCAAAATGGTACCAATAAAAACTGTCTCGTCCCGCAAAAAAACACCCCTCATACCACTACGTCTATGAAAAAATAAAATTAGTTAAATAGGCTCTGTCACCACATTATAAGTGCCTTATCTTCTACATAATATGATCAGCGCTGTAATGTAGATTACAGCACTTTTTTTTTATTTAGAAAAACGATCAATTTTGACAGTTATGACCTATTTTAGATTTATGCTAATGGCTTTCTTAATGGACAACTGGGCATGTTTTTACTTTTTGACCAAGTGGGCGTTGTGGAGAGAAGTATATGACCAAGTGGGCGTTGTGGAGAGAAGTATACGACGCTGACCATTCAGCGTCATACACTTCTCTCCATTCATTTATGTAGCACATAGTGATCTTGCTAGATCATGATGTGCAGTCACATACTCACACATTAACGTTACTGAAGTGTCTCGAGAGTTAATAGACATCGCTTCCAGCCAGGACGTGATGTCTATTCACAATCCCGACACTTCGGTAAAGTTTGCGTGGGACTTACAGCACAGCAAGTGTAATCAAGCAAGATTACGCTGTAAACTGTCATTTACAACGTGATCTCGCGAGATTACTCTTGCTGTGCATGTAAATCCTACACAAACGTTACCCAAGTGTCGGGATTGTGAATAGACATCGCGTCCTGGCTGGAAGCGATGTCCATTAACTCTCAAGACACTTCAGTAATGTTAATGTGTGAGTATGTGACTGCACATCATGATCTAGCAAGATCACTATGTGCTGATTACATGAATGGAGAGAAGTGTATGACGCTCATTGGTCAGCGTCATATACTTCTCTCCACAACGCCCACTTGGTCAAAAAGTAAAAACACGCCCAGTTGTCTATTAAGAAAGTTATTAGCATAAAAACTTGCACGGTTGTAAACAATACTATACACAAACGAGTGCCATGTAAAAGTGATAGATATACATATGCTCATATATGTGTAGAAACCTATAATATTTATGAATTGTTTTTTTGTTGCTGATTTTATTGACAATTTATTCTGCAATGCAGAGTGTTAGCGCTCATATCCATGCCTGTTTCCAGTGGCTATTGCAATATAATTTCCATATACTTTTCTTTCTTATTTTTTACTGTGATATATAGGAATACCTGTATATTCCAATTAGGGCTGGGCGATTAGTTGAATTAATTCGCCCTTGAGGCCTCTGACAATTCAGTTTTTTTAACAGAATCACTAAATCTATTTCTTCTAGTGGCGCAGTGCTGCAGGAGGAAGCTCCACCCTGCCAATCGCGTCACTGCCTGGTCTGCCCTGTCTGACAAGCTGCGCCCCGTTCTGTCTCTGCTGTTCTGTAGTGAACAAAATGATACAGTACGGAACAGCAGTTCCGTGGAGAAGCAGAGACTCCTACTATATAGCCATACTACGCCCTGTAGGTGTGTGGCACTATATGTGGGCACTGTGGCACAATATGGGGGCATTGTCACTATATGGGGGCTGTGTGGCACTATCTACACGGACACTGTGGCACTGTCTCCATGGGCACTGTGGTGTTTTCATGGATTGGGACCAAAAAAAAAAACGACAAAGGAAATCCATTTGGAGACGATGCAAAATGGACATGAGATACTGACAATTGATCAGTTTTTAATGGACAGTTTTTTTTCACTGTAGTGTGACTGCAGCCTAAATGACTGATGCCAGGAGTCCCGTTCACATGTACCTTGTTTGGGCCGGGAAATCCGGCTGACACATGGACCGTTTTTCACGGTCCAATCACGTTTGTGTGAATCGGGGCTTAATGTCACTTATTTAACACCCCATGGTGGGGCTGGTCCTGCTCAGACACTATAATGTAATCTCGCCCCAGAGTGCCCGCTCGGCGCGATCTGCCTGGCCCTGCTGCAATTTAAACTGCTCTTGCCTGCAATGTCTGCTTGAAAATGCCTTCAATGGGAAGGTGAAACGTTGCCTGTATGTTGGGTGAATACATTTTGGATTTTTATACCACTGGAGTGCTGCCTCTTCTTTTGGATTGTGGTTGTACAATTATAATAGTAATATATGTTAAGTCATTTTCTTTATATAAGTAACTTTTTATTAAAATTATATTTTTTTCAGTTTATTTAACAGTAATAAGAAAATCAAGATTCAAATCGAAAATCGCCCATAGGGTTGAAAAAAAATCTAGATTTTATTTTTTGTCAAAATCGCCCAGCCCTAATTCCAATATAATATTGTTTGAGCATATAAAATGCTCAGGCATCTATCAAGACATACCTACAATATGTCTTGATAGGCATTTTCATAAGAGCCCAAGGGGCCTTACTTAGGCTTTGGCTGTCACTGTAAAATAGTCAGCCTAATCGATTGGGCAAGCCTGGGGTGATAAAGGGAGCCCCCTCCCTTTGTTGGTGCTGCAATTTGTACAGATTTAATTTGCATTGTTTATTTATTTTTTAAATCTAAATGCAGTTTTTTTTCTTCTGTATGCGAATTTCAGCGTGAACTTTCCCTAAAGATTACATCCATGGAAATAAATATGTATTTGGGCCTTTTAACTTTAATTTCAAATAAGAATAAAAGCAACCACATGCGTAAAGGACTGCTTCTGTCGTCAAACGTACAGGATCAAGACACCATTCTGCAGTCACCTTTCAGTATCACTCTTATTATTATTTATATGATGTGGTATTACATAAAACTTTTATATTTTTTGTGCAGTTCTTCAGGACAAAAATTATTTAGATAAAAATCAAAGCTCAAGTGGTAGGTATCCGCACAAGTTTTCTAGGTTTCAGACATGACTTCAAATCTAGTTTAGCTAGATCATAGGTCAAAATGGCATTTGTTGGAGGTATACTCCGGACATATACCTCAAACGTACAATGCAAATGCAGTGTGAATAGACTGTCTGTTGTATAGCAATTTCTAAAATGTTATACCGCCTAAAACAAATACATGGCATTGCAAGGAAATGAATGCATTCTGAAGTTATCATATGTATGTTTTCTCACCTCAAGGATCAATGGCTGAAAGATTATTGGTTGTTCCAAATACATTATCTGCCAATATTCATTTTAGTACTGTTCTGGTCTCATTTTTTAGGCACTCACACAGGTTAAAGTTTTTTGTTTCATCATTGGATTAGCAGTCAGTAAAGCGATCATCCCTATAAACAATGATTCTTATATGAACCTTTTCTGCAATTGCTGAAATTAAACCTTATCATTTAACACACCTTGTTGACCCTTTCTGCCTTAGTGCAGATAGTTGGGTTACTGTTTTCTTAGGACGGTCTGCAACTGAATACTGCTGTTTAGCTTACTCTGAATTTCTCTGTCCCCTGGATCAGTGGGACATGTCTATCTGTATTGATTATTTTAATTATCTCTTGATTGTTCCAGATACCAAAGTTTGACAGAAGCTATTTTTTTAAAAAGGTTTTCTTTTATTAACTTTTCTCATGGTACAAAATTACAAAAGTACAACATTGTAATAAAAAACAAACAGAGCATACTGACCAACCAAAACTAGTTGGCAATAACAATCACCACAAAATATGAGACCTTCACAAGGCAAAAGCCACTATTTAGACAAGAAGGATCACATAAGGATATTCGTATTTCGCAATTAAAACAGGATCATAAGGTGACCATTATTATTGCCCAGAACAGACAAAACAAACACCTATTCACACATTCGCTCCACTCATCTCCCAGTGCTCCCTCTCCAGCCAGTAAGAAGGAGAAAAAAACAAAACAAAAAACACATTAGATAGCAGTGTCAGAGGTCTCCAACCACCTAGCCCATATCTTCCCAAATTTGTCAGGGCATCTCCTTCTAAGGTATAACTTCTGATACATGGGTACATACTTATTTACCAATTGCAACCAATGTTCTAGACTAGGACACACAGTGGTTTTCCATGCCATAATCATAACCTTCCTAGCACAAAACAAAGCAAATCGAAAAAATATTTTGTCATAATTGCCTTGTACTATCTTATTCATAATGCCCAAGAGGCACACCTGAGGGGAGAGAACCCGGGGAAACGGAAATTTTTCATGAAGAAACGCCACAACCCTAGACCAGAATGACGAAATCCTGGGACAGGACCATACACAGTGGAGGTACGTGCCAACATCCGACTGACATCTAAAACAGCTATCCGACCCGGAGGCCCCAATTCTCTGAAGTCTAACCGGAGTGTAATAAATCCTGTGTAAGAACCGTGACAGTTATTAGTGCACAAGATTTTTTAATACAGAGTCAAAGAATGAGAGCTCCACCTCTCTCCACTCCTCCGACAAATCAGGGATATCTCTCTTCCACCCCAGGAACGCCCTATCAAAGGTCGTTTTACAGACGACAACAACAACAAGGCATAGGTTTGAGTAAGAGTTTTAGGAAGGTCTGGGGTGCCAAGCAAGTCCTCTACTCTGGAAAACCCCAAAGCTGGCATGACAGAACCAAACTGGGCCGAGCAGGCATGTCTTGATTGGAGATAGTGATAAAAAGCCTTCCTCGAGACCCCAAACCGCACCTCAAGCTCAGAAAAGGAGACAAAACCACTATCCACAGAGTATATTTGGCCTAAAAATCGAACCCCTACCCCAGCCCACATCATCGCTCCCGGCAGGGACACCAGGTGAGGCAACCATGGATTGTTCCATAATGGAGTCCTAGGGGAGACAGAAGAATCCGCAACATCTCTCATTAATATATGTGCTTTCTTCCAGGCACTAGCTATAGTTTTTAACGGTAGTGGCGCCCGACACTAGTGCTTAAACCTATATAATAAGTTAGTAAGACTCTTATAGGAAGCCCTGAGTGCTCCTCCCAGCGCGGTGGCCGCATTACTTAAATCAATATCAATCCACCAGTAAGCCAGCACCAGCTGCAAAGCCAAGTAATATAGATAAAGGTTGGGTGCTGCCATCCACCCCATGCTCTTTGGGGCCTGTAGAAGACTGAGACTAAACCTAGGTGTGCCCCCTCTGCCAGTGGAACCCACGTAGAATCCCATCCAGTTGCCAAAAAATTGTTTGGGCAAGATAATCGGAGTAGGTACAAATATGGAGTAGGTAAAGAAATTTAGGCAGATATATAATTTTGAAAACATTTATCCTACCATATAAGGAAAGGGGGAGGTTCCTCCAAGTTTCTAGCTACTTTTCAGTGGAGGCCACTTAGACCAATTAACCTGATAAACCCGAAAAGGCCCCAAAAGTGTCAATCAGCTGTAGGAGCGAAGCCAACGACGGACCATCATCCGCCAAGTACACCAACGTATCACCTGCATACAGGGATATTTTCTCAACCAGCGAACCTCGAGTGATACCAGTAATTGAAGTGGAATGCCTCACTGCCAGCGCCAGAGGCTCAATCGCAAGAGCAAATAACAAAGGGGAAAGTGGACACCCCTGACGCGTACCTCGTCCCAAAGGGAAGGGTTTAGAGACATCCAGATTTGTTCTCACTCTAGCCACAGGCCGTTCATATAAAAGTCTGACAGATGCAATTTATTAGATTTTTTTAGCCCCAGGAACGGCTCATTTGAAACACTTCATAAGGGTAACCCTTAATATTGTACTGATGAAGTCAAACTGAGAGCGAAAAACAAGACTCAGCAATATACTAATAAACATACTCGCTCACTAACAGCAAGCAGTGTTCTGTCCTTTGAAATTGTCCCTGTTTTCTTTCCACCTCATGCATTTAGAGCATAAAATGTGTAATAAGCAGTGTCATTGTTAAACCATCCCAGGAAGAGAGAACTGAATAAACAATTGTGATGATATAGGTGGCTTCAAGCTTCTTATGACAGGGCAGAAAACGGGGATTGCCAATGCTGGTGATGCCCTTGTAACGGAGTGTGTAGAGTGCTTTTGTACTGTGTAGTTGATGTTTGTGTATGATGTTTAAGCCGATAATTGTAAAAGTGAATGGTGTAGGTCTGAATTAGACTGTTTTGGTCTGGTATTCTCTCATATCTGAGTTTATGCTTGTAACATTTACTGGAGGCATTCAAATCTGGATAGACGCTGTGTGCTGACATTTTAACAGAGGAAGAACTCTGCATTATTAAGTGGAATGGAAATGGTCTATGTACAAATGTGTACTTATTCAAAACCTGCTACTTACCCCTGATCTCCCTCCCCTATTTATAAAAAAAAACAAACAAACATGAAACTAAGAACATACATTCTTAAGGGAAAATCCTGGGATGTATATAATTTTTCGGTAAAAATGGCACCTGTCAGAATGTCCCGTTTTTTTGGTTGTTTTTTTTCTTTGTATGATTCACTTCTCCCTTCTTTTTTCTTGTGCTGGAAATGGTGTTTCGGGGACTTCATAAATAGTGGTGAACACAACTTTTTTTTTTTGCATGGAATTGCACTACAAAACTTGCAGAATTGCATCAATAAATCTGCCTTAATATATCCTGCACTTATTTGGAGGAATTCATCAACCTTTCTACGCGTAGTAAATTTAGACACACGGGCCTTTTACCCAGCCCTCGCCATTTTTGAAAGGAAAGCAGCAGGGCGGGTCCACCACGACCCGTCAATTCAATTATATTTTACATCAGAAAACTGGGGTAAATTATAGTGGAGATATAATGTATGTATGTATGTATTAGTCCTTCTCAATGAATTAGAATATCATCAAAAAGTACATTTCAGTAATTCAATTCAATTCAATAAGTGAAACTCATATATTATATAGATTCATTACACACGGGAGTGATCTATTTCCAGCATTTTATTATTTTAATGTTGAAGATTATGGCTAACCGTTAATGAAAACCCAAAATTTAGTGTCTGAGAAAATTAGAATATTATATAAGCCCAATTTCAAAAATGATTTTTAATACCGAAATGTTCGCCTACTGGAAAGTATGTCCAGTATATGCACTCACTACTTGGTCAAGGCTCCTTTTGCATGAATTACTGCATCAATGCGGTGTGGCATGGAGGCGATCAGTCTGTGGCACTGCTGAGGTGTAAAGGAAGCCCAGGTTGCTTTGTAGCGGCCTTCAGCTAGCCTGCATTGTTGGGTCTGGTGTTTCAACCTCCTCTTGACAATACCCCATAGATTCTCTATAGATATATATATGTGTGTATATATATATACATATACAGTGAAGGAAATAAGTATTTGATCCCTTGCTGATTTTGTAAGTTTGCCCACTGTCAAAGTCATGAACAGTCTAGAATTTTTAGGCTAGGTTAATTTTACCAGTGAGAGATAGATTCTATAAAAAAAAAATAAAAAAATAACATTGTCAAAATTATATATATTTATTTGCATTGTGCACAGAGAAATAAGTATTTGATCCCTTTGGCAAACAAGACTTAATACTTGGTGGCAAAACCCTTGTTGGCACGCACAGCAGTCAGATGTTTTTAGTAGTTGATGATGAGGTTTGCACACATGTTAGATGGAATTTTGGCCCACTCCTCTTTGCAGATCATCTGTAAATCATTAAGATTTCGAGGCTGTCGCTTGGCAACTCGGATCTTCAGCTCCCTCCATAAGTTTTCGATGGGATTAAGGTCTGGAGACTGGCTAGGCCACTCGATGACCTTAATGTGCTTCTTTTTGAGCCACTCCTTTGTTGCCTTGGCTGTATGTTTCGGGTCATTGTCGTGCTGGAAGACCCAGCCACGAGCCATTTTTAATGTCCTGGTGGAGGGAAGGAGGTTGTGACTCAGGATTTGACGGTACATGGCTCCATCCATTCTCCCATTGATGCGGTGAAGTACTCCTGTGCCCTTAGCAGAGAAACACCCCCAAAACATAATGTTTCCACCTCCATGCTTGACAGTGGGGACGGTGTTCTTTGGGTCATAGTCAGCATTTCTCTTCCTCCAAACATGGCGAGTTGAGTTAATGCCAAAGAGCTCAATTTTAGTCTCATCTGACCACAGCACCTTCTCCCAATCACTCTCAGGATCATCCAGATGTTCATTTGCAAACTTCGGATGGGCCTGTACATGTGCCTTCTTGAGCAGGGGGACCTTGTGGGCACTGCAGGATTTTAATCCATTACGGCATAATGTGTTACCAATGGTTTTCTTGGTGACTGTGGTCCCAGCTGCCTTGAGATCATTAATAAGTTCCCCCCGTGTAGTTTTCGGCTGAGCTCTCACCTTCCTCAGGATCAAGGATACCCCACGAGGTGATATTTTGCATGGAGCCCCAGATCGATGTCGATTGACAGTCATTTTGTATGTCTTGCATTTTCTTACACTGCAGATTTTACGCAACAGATTTCATTGCGAAAAATCTGCAGCATAATACAGTAGCAGTAGAGTGGATGATATTTGAGCAAGTCTCATCCACACGTTGCGTAAATAACCCACCGAAAAGTCGTTTGTAAATTGACCGGTGGTACGTTTTTTTAAAATCCGCAGTATGTCAATTTATGTTGTGGAATCGCTGGTTTTCTGTTGCAGGTTTTTTCTATTGAATTCAATGTGGAGGTAAAACCTGCAACAATTCGCACATGTTGCCATTTTTGCAGCGGAAAAGCTGCGTTATCGGGTGCGTCAGCCTTAAAAGTTCCTAGGGCAGCACATTGCTAAATACGGCCCTGCAGTCTTGATAAATATCCCAGATTTGTTCTCTCCTAGGCAGGCAGCCACTTCACTGAAAAAGCAGAGCAGGGAATTAACTGCCCAGAATTGAGGGTAACTTGACCATAGACTGCCTAAACGAGGACATATTGAGCTCTCCCTGGAGAACAAGATACCATAAGAACCACGTTTGTTTGTTTTATTAGTGCGCGTGTGTGTGTGTTTGTTTGCCAATGTTTGATTCCAGCTAATCTAAGTAATTATGGGAATCTGGTTCTAATTGCGGACTACATGCAAATGTGTTGTACCCCACATCCGCCAATTAAACACAGATGCCTCATTTTACATTTAATGATATCTTTTCCTTTGTTACACATAATAGAATTATTTCAATTTAAACTTCTTACTTACAAGGTTTATGTCTTTGTTTCTTAATTGGTTATTTGTGATTTGCAGACTTACTGTAATAGAAAAGATTTGCGACTTGATTTAGATTTCTTTGGTTCGAATGATGCATGATCAAAAGCTGTCTATTGGAGGGAAATAGTTCTCAGAATGGATTTTCACACTCTGGTTTTGGTGCGATCTTTACGGCTGCGTTTTTACCCTGCCGTTTTAACACGGAAAACCCGGCAAAATAACCCACCGAAACCGTAGAGTGAAAACTCAGCTGTAGATGTGGATGTTCCAATAAATAAGCCATAATAACCCATGAATTAATCTATATTATATGTTATGGTTAGTTGTGTCTTTTTTTGTCTATAATGTCTACATGATTTGACTCGTACGTTTCAATTTTTAGTAATTTTTTTTTATTTTTTGTGCCTAAGGTGCGAGTTGACAGTGGAATTCAAGAAGGAAGCGACATCAGCATTTACTATGATCCTATGATTTCAAAAGTAAGTTTCTAATCCTGCTACAGGAGTCAAAATTGAATAGTTAGCACATTTCATTTCACTACTAATATTGGTCAGTCACCTTGAAAAAGGAAGACTACAAAGTGGGAACTAGATGTAGAATTCTGTTTATGTATGCTTTTTGATTCAAGAAAGCAGTAGGTGAACACAGATCTTGATTTTATAATTACTTTTAGGCTCCAAAATCATCAGCTTTATCACCCAAACCCATTTTAAATTAATGAGGAATAATAATGTATTCAAAGACAGAAGGATATATGCCTGGGAGCAATACTGCATTATGGTTGATTCATAGTAGATGCTGTACAGCATTTAAAAGGAGGAACATTAAATTACTGAACTAAAGAAGGCAATCATCTGTGCGTTTCTAGTTTTTATTATTTCAGGGAATTTATCTATGGAGTATTTCACTGTGCTTGTTTATGAATTTTTAGTCTTAAGAAATAAAAAAATAAAATAAAAAAGTCCTCTTTGAACCTTTGCTTTCCATGCTACGTTAACACTGTTTGTTATAGTTGGTGACCCATGGTGGCAATCGTGCTGAAGCCTTGAAGCGAATGGAAGACGCGTTAGACAATTACATCATCCGAGGTAATCTCTATGAAAAATATTTAATATATTCATTAGCACAATAAAAATTCTAGCTAATAAGCGCAAATTAATAGTGGGGCCTTGTACTATTTAAGCAGATTAAATGCCTGCAAATATAACAAACTTTACTTCATGAGCACAGTCTAAAGAAATGGTTTTCAATTTTTCTTTTTTTGATTCCAGAATTGTTTACATAATCTGGTTTAAGTTTTTTTTTTTACTGTTTCATAACAAAGGATTGTTAACCAAATCCGGAGAGGTCCGGTCAGTACAATAGCAGAACTCTCTTTGGGTCCTAATTTGGTAAATGCTGTAACCATTACGAATACACTGGGAGTGTGGCGTCAGCGGGTGTTTAATCTGCAAAAGTAGTAATTGGGGACCCTCTGCTGCAGAAAAATATAGGAAAAATTATATTTCCAGAAACAGATTGTTATTGCAAACTTGGATATATTAACATTTATTTCTGAGGAAACTTTTCAAAAGAGTGATGACTTTTTTTCAGATGCCTAAAAAGTAAATCTTTTGCTCTGCCATTACGGAAGCAGATTAGGCCCCGCCGTGAGACGAAGCCTAAGGGATGTTAACACAGCCCATTTTCGTCCATTTCTCGGGCCGTAAACGCCCGAAAAATCGGAAGCAGAACGCCTCCAAACATTGCCCATAGATTTCAATCGGAAAAATGGCGTTCTGTTCCGACGGGCCGTTTTGAAAAATAGCCGCGAAAAAAGTGCAGGTCACTTCTTGGGACGTTTTTGGAGCAGTTTTTCATTGACTATGGAACAGCTCCAAAAACTACCGTAAAAAACGCAGCGAAAAACCGCGAGTGGCTTAAAAAACTTCTGAAAATCAGGAGCTGTTTTACCTTGAAAACAGCTCCGTATTTTCAGACACTTTTGACTCAGCATGTGAACATATCCTAATTGGCTTGCTGTCAGTGAATGACTGACAGATCTAATACATTGCACTACATAGGTAGTGCAATCTATTAGAAAACAAAAATCAGACAGTTGGACCTTCAAGTCCCCTAGTGGGACTTAAAAGTTTTATTATGTTTTAAAACTTTTTCTTTACACTTTTTTTTGAAGTAATAAAATAAAACAAAACACAATCGCCCTTTTCCCTTATCAAGTCCATCATTATTGAAAAAAATAATAAACCATACATATTTGGTATCGCTGCGAACTAAACGGCCTAAACTATAAAAATATAATGTTATTTATTCAGTGCGGTGAACGGCGTAAAAAACTATACCAGAATTTCTGTGTTGTGGTCACTTTGCAATACAAATATTGAAATAAAAAGTGATCGAAAAGTTGCATGTATCCAAAACTGGTACCTATATAAACTATAGCTCGTCTCGCAAAAAACAAGCCCTCATACAGCTCCGTCGACGAAAAAATACATTCTTTTTACAACAGTAATTTTATTGTGCAAAAAGTTGTAAAACGTAAAAAAGTTCTATAAATTAGGTATCGCCAGAATCGGACTGACCCGCAGAATAAAGTTAACATGTAATTTATAATGCATAGTGAACTCTGTATATAAAAAGCAATGCCAGAATTGCAGTTCTTTGGTCACCTGGCCTCCCAAAAAATAGGATAAAAAGTGATCCAAAAGTCGTATGTACCCCAAAATGGTACCAATAAAAACTATAGCACGTCCTGCAAAAAAACAGCCCTCATACCACTAAGTCTATGAAAAAATAAAATTAGTGAAGGCTCCAATAAGCCAGGAAAGAAAAACATATGCAGTTGTGCAGGCTCGAGGGGAACATTTCTTCTGTTTCAAGGGGCGAATTATCAAGGCCCTAAATTTAGGGAACCAGGAAGGGTAGGGCCAAAACATTTCTGCTGGAAGCGAGGGCGCCCGCATTATACCAGGACAACACTTCCCAGCAAATTTCCATAACTGCAAAGGTGCGGAATGTGGACCAAAAGGGGATAAGTAAGGACACCATTTATCAGTGCGACACCGGCCTGTGCAGAAAGGATTGTGTCCCAGCGTAACACACATCTATGGATTTTACAGTTGTTTATTTAGCCCAATTATTCTACCACCTGACTATGCCCCTGATGTACTCTGCCCAGATTACATATGCCCCACATCATAAATGGAAACATTGAGAAGTGTAGTTTCCAAAATGTGGTCAGTTCTCTTTTTCATTTATTTGTTGAGAAATTGAAAAATTTTGAGCTAAAGCTACGTCTTATTGAAGAAAAGGGATTGTTTTTATTTTCACTGCCCAATTCTAATAAATTCTATAAAAATAACTTGTGGGGTCAAAATGCTCACTACACCCCTAGATAAATTCCTCAAGGGGTGTAGTTTCATAAATGGAGTCACTTTTTGGGTGTTTTCATTGTTTTGTCCCCTCAGGGGCTTTGTAAATGTGACATGGCCTCCGCAAACCATTCCTGCTAAATGTGATCTCCAAAAGCCAAATAGCGCTCTTTCCGTTCTAAGCCCTGCCTTGTTTCTGAACAGCCATTTATGACCACATGTGGGGTATTGTTTTACTCGGGAGAAATTGCTTTACAAATTTTGCAGTGCTTTTTCCCCTTAAGTCTTTGTGGAATTGAAAACATATTTTCTAAACCTACGTTTTAAAAAAAAAAAAAATTTAGATTTTGATTTTCACAGCCTACTTCCAATAATTTCTGCAATAAACCTGTGGGGTCAAAATCCTCACTATGCCCCTAGATAATATCCTTGAGGTGTGTAGTTTCCCAAATGGGGTCACTTTTGGGGGATTTCCACTGTTTTGAAACCGCAAGAGCTCTTCAAACCTGACATGGTGCCTAAAATATATTCTAATAAAAAGAAGGTTCCAAAATCCACTAGGTGCTCCATTGCTTCTGAGGCCTTTGCTTCAGTACATTACCAAACTAGGGTCACATGTGGGATATTTCCTAAAACTACAGAACCTGGGCAATAAATATGGAGTTGCATTTCTTTGGTAAAACTTTCTGTGTTACAAAAAAAAATGGATTGAAAATAGATTTCTGCAAAAAAAAAAATGAAATTTGTAAATTTCACCTCTACTTGCTTTAATTCCTATGAAATGTCTAAAGGGTTAAGAAACTTTCTAAATGCTGTTTTGAATACTTTGACGGGTGATATTTTTTTAATGCGGTTACTTATTGGGGGTTTCTAATATTTAAGGCCCTCAAAGCCACTTCACAACTGAGCTGGTCCCTGTAAAAATAGCCTTTTGAAATTTTCTTGAAAATGTGAGAAATTTCTGCTAAAGTTCTAAGCTATGTAACGTCATAGAAAAATAAAAGGATGTTAAAAAAATTATGCCAATCTAAAGTAGACATATGGGGGATGTTAATTAGCTACAATTTTGTGTGGTATAACTGCCTGTCTTAAAAGCAGATACATTTAAATTTAGAAAAATGTCAATTTTTGAAATTTTTCGCTAAATTTGTGTTTTTTACAATTAAATACTGAATGTATCGAGCAAATTTTGCCAGTAACATGAAGTCCAATGTGTCCAGAGAAAACAATCTCCGAATCGCTTGGATAGGTAAAAGCATTCCGAAGTTATTACCACATAAAATGAAACATGCCTGATTTGAAAAATGAGGCTCTGTCAGGAAGGTCAAAAGTGGCCAAAGAGGGAAGGGGTTAAACTAATAATTTGTTGATTACCCTTTTATTTTATGACATCATTCAGTCTTTTTGGATAGAAGTCTATTAGCATGGCACATCTTGACTTGGCAACTGTTGCCCACTCTAACTTGCAAAAGCGATCCAAATCTGTCAGATTGCAAGGGCATCTCTTGTCTACAGCCCTCTTCAGGTCAGCCCACAGATTTTCAGTGGGATTTAGGTCTGGGCTCTGGCTGGGCCATTCCAAAACTTTTATCTCTTTCTGGTGAAGCTTTTCTTTTATTGATTTGGAGGTATATTTTGGGTCGTTATGCTGATTCCTCTTCATCTTCAGCTTTTTAGCAGAGGCCTGCAGGTTTAGTGCCAATATTGACTGATATTTGGAACTGTTTATAAATCCCTCCACCTTGACTAAAGCCCCAGTTCCAGCTGCAGAAAAACATCCCCAAAGCATAATGCTGCCTCCGCCATGCTTCACTGTGGGTGTGTTGTTCTTTTGGTGATGTGAAGTGCTGGCTTTGCGCAAAACATACCTTTTTTAATTATGGCCAAAACGTTCAACCTTGGTCTCATCAGACCATAACACCTTATCCCACATGCTTTTGGCAGACTTGATGTAGGTCTTTGTAAAACATAGCTTGGCATGGATCGTTTTCTTTGTTAGAAAAGGCTTCTGTTTTGCCACCCTACCCCACAGCCCAGACATATGAAGAATACGAGCGATTGTGGTCACATGCACTACACGACCGCTGTCAGAAAGTCCTACAGCTCCTTCAATGTTGCTGTAGACCAATTTTCGTCTTGTCTTTTCATCAAGTTTTGAAGGCTGTCCAGTTCTTGGTAATGTCACTGTTGTGCCAAATGTAATCTACTTCTTGATGTCGGTCTTCACTGTGTTTCATGGTATATCTAATGCCTTGGAAATTCTTTGGTACCCTTCTCCTGACTGATGCCTTTGAACAATCCGATCCCTTTGATGTGTGGTAAGCTCTTACGGATCATAGCTTTTGCTGTCACATGCAACAAAAAAAAGGTCAGGAAAATCCTAATAGAACAGCTGAACTTTATATGGGGTTACTCAGAATCACTTTAAAGAGGCTCTGTTAGCAGTTTATAACGTCCCTTTGTTGTAGATAACTTCTGTTTCTTTTGTTTTGTTTTTTTAAACTAACATTTTATTATTGACTAAGTTATGAACATTTTTCGATTTATGCAAATTTTTTCTAAATGCCCAACTGGACATTACTTTTCTAGTCACCAAGTGGGTGTTGTATAGAAAAGTGTATGACACTGACCAATCAGCGTCATACACTTCTCTTCATTCCTTCCCTGCTTGATTCACAGCACATTGTGATCTCGCAAGATTACGCCGAGACGTCACTTCTTACCGCAAGTCCTTCACGGGAGCGACAGAAGACTGAACAGACATAGCCTCTAGCAGTGCCAGGATGTTTATCCCAATCTGCAGCGGCTAGTGGCGATGTCTGTTCAGTCTCCCGTCGCTACGGTGAAGGACCTGTGGGAGGAAGTGACGTCACCACGTGATCTCGCAAGAGACCAATCTTGTGTCATACACTTTTCTATACAACGGCCACTTTGTGAATAGAAAAAAAACACCCATTTGTGCATTCAGAAAAATTTGCATAATTTCAAAAATGTTCATAACTTGGTAAATTAACTTTTAAAAAAAACAAACCGTAGTTATCTGCATCAAAGCTGCTATTAGATTATTTAGGAGATAGGGAAGTAGTTATAAACTGGTGATAGAGCCTCTTTAACCCCTTCCCGCTCCTTGACGTACTATTACGTCATGGCAGCTGTATCGTTCGCGCTCCATGCCGTAATAGTACGTCTCGGGAGTAACGGCCGTTTCGGCCGTCCTCCCGACACATACAGGAGCTGTGACAGCTGCTGTCTTGTTCAGCAGCTGTCACAGCTCCTACAGCGGGGACCGATCGCTGTGTCCCCGCTGATTAACCCCTTAAAAGCCGCGTTCTATAGAGATCGCGGCTTTTTAGGGGTTAAGCTGCCATCGCCGGCCTGCTACGCGATAGCGGCCGGCGATGGTGACTATGGCAACCGGACACCAAACAATGGCGTCCGGCTATGCCATAGACGGAAGCCTAGTGGGTCCTGACAACGTCAGGACCCACTATGCTTGCTGTCAGTGAGTAGCTGACAGTTCTAATACACTGCACTACGCATGTAGTGCAGTGTATTAGAATAGCTATCAGGGCCTCCTGCCCTCATGTCCTCTAGTGGGACAAAGTAATAAAGTGAAAAAAAAGTTAAAAAAAGATGTGTAAAAATAAGAAAATAAAAGATTTAAAAGTAATAAAAGTAAAAATCCCCCCTTTTCCCTTATCAGTCCTTTATTATTAATAAAAATATATAAACAAACAAATAAACTATACATAATTGGTATCGCCGCGTCCGTAACGGCCTGAACTACAAAATTATTTCATTATTTATCCCGCACGGTGAACGCCGTAAAATAAAATAATAATAAACCGTACCACAATCACAATTCTTTGGTCACTTCACCTCCCAAAAAATGGAATAAAAAGAGATCAAAAAGTCGCATGTACCGAAAAATGGTACTGATCAAAACTACAGTTCGTTACGCAAAAAATAAGTCCTCGCACGGCTATATTGATTGAAAAACAAAAACGTTCTGGCTCTTAGCCCCTTAATGACCGGGCCATTTTGCACGTTAATGACCAAGGATTATTTTTTGTTTTTTCACGGTCGCATTCCAAGAGTCGTAACTCTTTTTTTATTCCGTCGACATAGCCGTATAAGGGCTTGTTTTTTCCGGGACGAGTTGTATTTTGTAATTTTACAATTTTTAGATGCTTATAACATATTGATTAACTTTTATTAACTTTATTTTAGGAGAGAATTGAAAATAAGCAGAAATTCCAGAATTGATTTTCACGCTATAAATTTACGCCGTTTACTATGCAGCGTAAATAACATGTTAACTTTATTCTATGGGTCGGCACGATTACAGGGATACCAAATATGTAAAGGTTTTATATGTTTTTTCTACGTTTGCACAATAAAAAGCCTTTTAGAAAAAAATTACTTGTTTTTGCATCGCCGCGTTCCAAGAGCCGTCATTTTTTTATTTTTCCGTCGATGTGGCCGTACGTGGGCTGGATTTTTGCGGGACAATGTGTAGTTTTCATTAGTACTATTTTGGGGTACATAGGACTTATAGATGAACTTTTATTTTATTTTTTATGGGGGGAATGGGAGAAGAGAGAGAATTTTGCCGTTGTTTTTTCCGTTTTCTTTGGACGCCGTTCATCCGGCGGTTTAATTAATGTGTTCATTTTATTGGTCAAGTTGTTACGATCGCGGGGATACCATATATGTGTATGTGTGATTTGTTTTGACCGTTTTATTAAATAAAACCACTTTTTGGGGCAAAACAGTAGTTTTATTGGACTTTGACTGTAATTTTTTTAATTTTTTTTTTCACAAACTTTATTTAACGGTTTTACTTTTTTTTTTTTAGTCCCACCAGGGGACTTCACTATGCGATGTGCCGATCGCATATATAATGCTTTGGTATACTTCGTATACCAAAGCATTATTGCCTGTCAGTGTAAAACTGACAGGCAACCTATTAGGTCATGCCTCTGGCATCGCCTAACAGGCAGATGCTGAAGACAGACCTGGGGGTCTTTGTTAGACCCCCGGCTGTCATGGAAACCCGACGGCGAACCGCGATTTGTTTGCGGGGGCGCCGATCGGGAGACAGAGGGAGTTCCCCCTTCTGTCAAACACATTAAATGCTGCTGTCACTGTTGGCAGCGGCATTTAATGGGTTAAACTGCTGGAATCGGCGCGTGCTTCGATTCCGGCAGTTGCAGCAGGAGCCAGGCTGTGTATAACAGCCGTGCTCCTGCCGCTGATCGCATGGGTAAACTGTCAGTACCCGCGCGATCACAGGACGGATATATCCGTCCTCCTGCGCGAACTAGCAGCTGCTGAGGACGGATATATCCGTCCTTCGGCGTTAAGGAGTTAGAATAAGGTAACACAAAAAGTGAATGATTGTTTACAAAACGTATTTTATTGTGCAAACGCCATAAGACCTAAAAAAACTATAAACATCTGGTATCGCCGTAATCGTATCGCCCCGCAGAATAAAGTGAATGTGTCATTTATAGCGCACGGTGAACGCTGTAAAAAAAATAGAATAAAAAAACAATAGTAGAATTGCTGTTTATTAGTCACCACGCCACCTAAAAATAGAATAAAAACTGATCAAAAAGCCGCATGCACCCCAAGAAAACTACAATGCATTCCTCAAGGGGTCTAGTTTCCAAATTGGGGTCACTTTTGGGGGGTTCCCAATGTTTTGGCACCACAAGACCTCTTCAAACCGGACATGGTGCCTAATAAAAAGGAGGCCTCAAAATCCACTAGGTGCTCCTTTGCTTCGGAGGCCGGCGCTTCAGTCCATTACCGTACTAGGGCCACATGTGGGATATTTCTCAAAACTGCAGAATCTGGGCAATAAGTACTAAGTTGCGTTTCTCTGATAAATCCTTTTGTGTTATAAAAAAAAATGGTATAAAGAGGATTTTCTGACAAAAAAAAAATGTACATTTCACCTCTACTTTGCTCTAAATTTTTGTGAAACACCTAAAGGGTTCATAAACTTTCTAAATGCTGTTGTGAATACTTTGAGGGGTTTAGTTTCTAAAATGGGGTATTTGATAGGGGTTTCTAATATATGGGCCCCTCAAAGCAACTTAAGAACTGATCTGGAACCTAAAAAAATAAATAAATGAGGCAATACTTCGCTTCTAACATTATACTGATAATAAGCCGTGCCCACCCCTAGATGACCCCAGTTTTGACCGTTTGTATAAACGGAGACCCCTATTAGACCGTTTCAGTGCCCGGTTTTCCCAAGTATACACCCCCGAGAAGTGTTTTTCTATTGATGAGTCCCTGGTACATTTTAAAGGGAGGGTTCAATTCCGCGAGTACCTGCCGGGTAAGAGGGCAAGGTATGGCGTGAAGATGTATAAGCTGCGAGAGTGCATCCGGGTATACATACAGGTTTAGGATATATGAAGGAAAGGCCACCCCCAAACCAGACTGCATCCTGGACTACAATAGGTACATGGGAGGGATGGACTTGTAAGATCAAGCCCTGAAGCCCTACAGCGCCATGCGGTGTGGTATAAGAAGCTGGCCGGGCACATCATACAGATGGCATTGTACAAATGCGTACATGCTACGTCGATGTGCAGGCCAGACGGGAACTTTCCTGGAATTTCAAGAGGTGATTATCAAGAACCTAATCTTTAGGGACCAAGAAGGGGGGCACCCAGTACTTCTGGAAGCGGGGCCACACGCATCGTACCAGGGCGGCAACACTTTCCAGGGGAAGTTCCCCAAACTGGCAAGAAGGGAAAAAGTCAAAAGAGGTGCAAAGTCTGCTATAAGAGGGCGATAATGGATGACACAATATATCAATGTGACACGTGTCCCGAATAACCAGAGCTCTGTATGAAAGTGTTTTAAAATTTATCATACATCCCTTGGTTTATAATTTACCCCAATTTTACTTACCCCGATGCACTCCACACAGCTTATCCCCCCTCGTCTTTCCCCTCTGGGCCCTGCTGTGTGTCCAGGCAGCTGATAACAGCCACATGTAGGGTATTGCCATACCCGGGAGAACCCACATTACAGTTTATGGGGTGTATGTGTCCGGTCAAAATGCTCACTACACCTCTAGATGAATGCCTTAAGGGTGTAGTTTTTAAAACGGGGTCACTTCTTGCGGGTTTCAACTGTACTGGTACCTCAGGGGCTTCTGCATACATGACTTCGCACTAGAAAATCCCCAGTAGGCCAAATGGTGGTCCTTTCCTTCTGAGCCCTCCCATGGGCCCAAACGGCAGTTTATCACAACAAATGGGGTATTGCGGCACTCAGAACAAATTGCGCAACAGAATGGGGTATTTTTTTTCTTGTGAAAATAAGAAATTTTCAGCCAAAACTACATATTATTTGAAAAAAATAATTTTGTTTTCATTCCCAGCCCAATTCAAATAAGTTCTGTGAAAAAACTATGGGGTCAAAATGGTCACAACACCCATAAATGAATTCCTTGAGGGGTGTAGTTTCCAAAATGGGGTCACTTCTGGTGGGTTTCCATTGCTTTGATACCTCTGGGGCTCTGCAAATGCGACATGGCACCCGAAAACCAAACCAGCAAAATCTGTACTCCAAAGAACACACAGCGCTCCTTCCCTTCTGAGGCCTCCCATGGGCCCAAACGGCAGTTTATTGCCACAAATGGGGTATTGATGCACTCAGGAGAAATTGGGCAACAAAATTGAGTATTTTGTTCCCTGTGAAAATAAGAAATTTTGGTAAAAAATTACATCTTATTGGAAAAAATGTCATTTTTTTAATTTCACAGCCCAATTGAAATAGGTGCTGTGAAAAAACTGTGTGGTCAAAATGCTAACAACAACCATAAATGAATTCCTTGAGGGGTGTAGTTTCCAAAATGGGGTCACTTTTGGTGGGTTTCCATTGCTTTGATACCTCTGAGGCTCTGCAAATGCGACATGGCACCCGAAAACTAATCCAACAAAATCTGGACTCCAACAAACATATAGCGCTCCTTTCCTTCTGAGCCCTCCCATGGGCCCAAACTGCAGTTTATCACCACAAATGGGGTATTGCCACACTAAGGACAAATTGGGCAACAAAATGGGGTATTTTGTTCCCTGTGAAAATAAGAAATTTTGATCACAAATGACATTTTATCGGAAAAAATGAAATTTTTTTCATTTCAGAGCCCAATTCAAATACGTGCTGTGAAAAAACTGTGCAGTCAAAATGGTAACAACAACCCTAAATGAATTCCTTGAGGGGTGTAGTTTCCAAAATGGGGTCACTATTGGGGGATTCCTACTGTTTTGACACCTCAACACCTCTTCAAACCTGGCATGCTGCCTAAAATATATTCTAATAAAAAAGAGGACTCAAAATGCACTAGGTGCTTCTTTGCTTCTAGGGCTTGTGTTTTAGTCCACGAGCGCAGTAGGGCCACATGTGGGACATTTCTAAAAACTGCAGAATCTGGACAATACATATTTAGTAGTGTTTCTCTGGTAAAACCTTCTGTGTTACAGAAAAAAAAAATGAATAAAATTGAAATTCAGCAAGAAAAATGAAATTTGCAAATTTCACCTCCACTTTGCTTTAATTCCTGTGAAATGCCTGAAGGGTTAAAAAACTTTCTAACTGCTGTTTTGAATACTTTGAGGGGTCTAGTTTTTAAAATGGGGTGTTTTATCAGGGTTTCTAATACATAGGCCCCACAAAGCCACTTCAGAACTCGAGGTACCTTAAAAAAAAGGCTTTTGACATTTTCTTAAAAATATGAGAAATTGCTGTTTATGTTCTAAGCCTTGTAACGTCCAAGAAAAATAAAAGAATGTTCAAAAAACGATGCCAATCTAAAGTAGACATATGGGAAATGTGAACTAGTGACTATTGTGGGTGGTATAACCGTCTGTTTTACAAGCAGATGCATTTAAATTCTGAAAAATGCAATTTTTTCAAAATTTTCTCTACATTTTGCAATTTTTCACCAATAAACACTGAATATATCGACCAAATTTTACCACGAATATGATGCCCAATGTGTCACGAGAAAACAGTCTCAGAATCGCTTGGGTAGGTTTAAGCATTCCGACGTTATTACCACATAAAGTGAAATATGTCAGATTTGAAAAATGGGCTCTGAGCCTTAAGGCCAAAACTAGGCTGCGTCCTTAAGGGGTTAAATAATGACAGCTGTGTACGGACTACTATTTAACATGAGTTTAAGGCCTTATTCACACGGACATGTCAGTTTTGCGAGCGCAAATGGTCCGTGTGTCTTCAGCATATGGTGCACAGCTGTGTGATTTTCGCGCAGCCGGCATCATTATGACACTCTGGTTTTATGTTTACAAACAGAAAAGCACGTGGTGCTTTTTGGTTTTCAGTCATAGTTTTTACTACTGTAGCGCGCATCACGCGCAGCACCCAGAAGTGCTTCAGTGTGCCGTGCGCGATTTGCACGCACCCATTGACTTCAATGGGTGCACGCTGCGCGAAACACGGCCAAATATAGGAAATGTCAAGAGTTTCACGCAGCGCACATATGCCGCGTGAAATTCACTGACAGTCTGAACGGCCCCATTCATTAACATAGGTCCGTGCCACGCGCGTGAAAATCACGCACGTAGCACGGACGTATTATACGTTCGTGTGAATAAGGCCTAAATGTGATTAGCTAATACTGAACACAAACCCATCCCCAATTATAAGAGGGTGTTCACACTTATGCAACCACATTATTGTCGTTTTTCCCCACTAAGTAATTTCAGTTTGTATTTCAATGGAATTGTACAGATTATGGGTCACATTAAAGGTGGAAAAAGTTCTGAAATGATTCATCTTGTACTGATTTTTTGACATTACACACCCCTGTTAAAATTCAAGGTTTTTGTTGACTTTTTATATCCTTGGTATGTTTAAAATGCCCAGTAAGAAGATTCCAAATCCTTAGAGATCCAGGGAGCTATATTCCTTTTGATGCACGTTGCATTTTTTAGTCAATGTTTTTGTTGAGCAGCTTTACATTACAATGCCCCATATTTACCCCTGTATTCACGGACTGTGATTACTTTGTCAGCTAGCGACAAGTCTCCTGAAACTTTTGTTATCACCTTTTTGTACAGGTCTACTCTAGGAGATTTATTTTGCTGCAGTATACGTCTGAACAAGACATCCCAACTTGTAAGCTTTTAGCTTCGTAGCTTTTATTACATTTTTTTGCAAGTCCTAACTTCCATCGCAATTCTCAATAACCTATTACCATAGAAGGTGGGGAAATGCAAATAATTTGTTTTCCACCATGTTTCTCCACCCACTATCCTAAGATATGAAATAAACATCTTGTTTTTGCATTTATAATGGATGTCATCCCCATGAGACAAATATTTTACAATGTTTTTTAAATGTTTTTTTGCAGTGTTCAAAGTGCGAAAATTGTATGGTTCAGGTTGTTACGGTCACCGCTACACCAATTATGTATAGTTTTGTTTTCTTAAAATTTTTACTTATTAAACTACTACGCTATAACACTGCAATACTTCTGTTTTGCAGTATATTATGCCTGTCTGTGTAACGCTGACAGGTATCTTATTATGCCCTGCCTCTGTGCTATTGTTAGGCCACGGCTGCTATAACATCCCTTCTAACCCCCACGATCGTGTCACAGAGTTAGCCCCCACCCTCTGTCTAACCACTTAGATGATGCGGTCAGCATTGTAAGCAGTATATAATTCCGGTGCCCGCTTGTGATGTCGCTGGGCACAGCTCCTGTGCTTGGGCCATTTCCATGACGTAGTATTACATCAATTCACAGAAAATCCATAGTTCCCATGACATAAGAGGTTAAAGACATTTTCCAGTTTATTTTATTCAAATTAAACCTGATCATTATATGACGATATGTTATTCAACTTTTTATATACTTGGTCTTTCAGTTTCTCACCGTTTTCAAGATCTTCTTGGAATTCGTATACAATGCATTCGGACAGTCTTCGGACCCTTTCACTTTTCTCACATTTTGTGATGTTGAGGCTAAAATAAAAAAAAAAAAGCACGTTTTTCCCCATCATTCTTCACTCAATAGCCCATAATGACAAGGTGAAAATAGAATTTAGAAATGTTTTCAAATTTATTAAACATGAAAAACTCAAATTTCATATGGACATAAGTCTTCAGACCCTTTTCTATGACGCTTGAAATTTAGCTCTGGGGGCCTCCCATTTCTCTAGATCATCTTTGAAATGTTTATACACCTTGATTCGAATCTACCTGTGCTAAATTTATTTGATTGGACATGATTTTGAAAGACACACCCCTGTCTATATAAGTGTCACAACTGAAAATGCATATCAGAGCAAAAACCAAGCAATGAGGAGAAAAGAACTCCGAGCTCAGAGACAGCATTGTGTGGAGGCACAGATCTGGAGAAGCGTGCAAAATTTTTTCTGGTTCACTGAAAGTTCCCAAGAGCACAGTGGACACCATACTTCTTAAAGTGTAGCTAAACGTTTAACAAATGTATAGGAGTACGGAATCAATAGAAAGTCTATGAGCCTGTACTCCAATACATTTATTGCCGGAAAAAGCCGAAGAGGATGAGCACTCACACGAGCGCTTCAGCTGCTTCGTTTTAGCGATTGGTGGGGGTCTCAGTGCTCGGAACCCACCAATCAAAACTTCTGACATGTTACTATGACATGTCAGAAGTTTGTTGTACGTTTAGTTACCCTTTAAGGACACAGCCTGTTTTGTTTGGCCTTATGGACGAGGCCAGTTTTTTTAAATCTAACATGTCACTTTAAAGAGGACCTGTCACTAGGTTCTAGAAAGTGATTCAGCAGTCTCGCCTAATAGCTGCTGTGCCTCTTGAGTCCAGCGGTGTTTGTCTTGCACTTGTGTGTACCTCCTTGGCTGAGCTATGGATCCCTCTATATTTAGCAATGAATTTGGAAATTACTTGCTGGCTAGCCAAATGAGTTTGGCCTCCAGCGAATCTCAGTGGGCGGAGCTACCACTGAGTCTGACGTTGACCTATCTGCAAGAGGTTGTTTCCTAAAGTCCGTCTTCAGCTAGCCTCATCGCGTGAGACCACGCTGGCTGAAGACTGACTCCTGCGATAACAGCCGGCTGTCATCGCATGAGTCAGTCCATTTTGGAAACTACACCCCTCAATGCATGTATCATTTGCCTGGACTAGGGCTGGGCGATTAATCAAATTAATTCGTCCTCAAGACCTCTGACGATTCTGTTTTTTAACAGAATCCTTAAATCTATTTTTTATTTTTTTTAGTGTTGCCGTACTGCAGGAGTAAGCTCCCTCCCGCCATCTCGTCACTGCCTGATCTGCCCCATCTGACAAGCTGCGCCCTGTTCTGTGTCTGCTTCCCTACGGAACTGCTGTTCTGTAGTGAACAAAATGATGCAGTGCGGAACAGCAGTTCCATGGGGAAGCAGAGACTCCTAGTATATAGCCACACCGCACTGTAGATACTACCCCTCCTTGCAGATCGCACCCGCCTTGCCTTGCAGATCGCACCCGCCTTGCCTTGCAGATCGCACCCCCCTTGCCTTGCAGATCGCACCTCCCTTGCCTTGCAGATCGCACCTCCCTTGCCTTGCAGATCGCACCTCCCTTGCCTTGCAGATGGCACCCCCCTTGCCTTGCAGATGGCACCCCCCTTGCCTTGCAGATCGCACCCCCCTTGCCTTGCATTTCGCAACCCCCCTTGCCTTACATTTCGCAACCCCCCTTGCCTTACATTTCGCACCCCCCCCTTGCCTTACATTTCGCACCCCCCCTTGCCTTGCAGATCGCACCCCCCCTTACCTTGCAGATCGCACCCCCCTTGCCTTGCAGATCGCACCCCCCCTTGCCTTGCAGATCGCACCCCCCCTTGCCTTGCAGATCGCACCCCCCCTTGCCTTGCAGATCGCACCCCCCCTTGCCTTGCAGATCGCACCCCCCCTTGCCTTGCAGATCGCACCCCCCCTTGCCTTGCAGATCGCACCCCCCCTTGCCTTGCAGATCGCACCCCCCCTTGCCTTGCAGATCGCACCCCCCCTTGCCTTGCAGATCGCACCCCCCTTGCCTTGCAGATCGCACCCCCTTGCCTTGCAGATCGCACCCCCTTGCCTTGCAGATCGCACCCCCCCTTGCCTTGCAGATCGCACACCCCCTTGCATTGCAGATCGCACCCCCCATTTGCCTTGCAGATCGCACCCCCCATTTACCTTGCAGATCGCACCCCCCCTTGCCTTGCAGATCGCACCCCCCTTGCCTTGCAGATCGCACCCCCCTTGCCTTGCAGATCGCACCCCCCATTTGCCTTGCAGTTCGCACCCCCCATTTGCCTTGCAGATCGCACCCCCCTTGCCGATCGCACCCCCCCTTGCCGATCGCACCCCCCCTTGCCGATTGCACCCCCCCTTGCCGATTGCACCCCCCCTTGCAGACTGCACCCCCCTTGCAGATTGCACCCCCCCTTGCAGATTGCACCCCCCCTTGCAGATTGCACCCTCCCTTGTCTTGCAGATTGCACCCCCCTTGTCTTGCAGATTGCACCCCCCTTGCCTTGCAGAGCGCACCACCCCCTTGCCTTGCAGAGCGCACCACCCCCTTGCCTTGCAGAGCGCACCACCCCCTTGCCTTGCAGAGCGCACCACCCCCTTGCCTTGCAGAGCGCACCACCCCCTTGCCTTGCAGAGCGCACCACCCCCTTGCCTTGCAGAGCGCACCACCCCCTTGCCTTGCAGAGCGCACCACCCCCTTGCCTTGCAGAGCCCACCACCCCCTTGCCTTGCAGAGCGCACCACCCTTTTGCCTTGCAGAGCGCACCACCACCTTGCCTTGCAGAGCGCACCACCCCCTTGCCTTGCAGAGCGCACCACCCCCTTGCCTTGCAGAGCGCACCACCCCCTTGCCTTGCAGATTGCACCCCCCCTTTCCTTGCAGAGCGCACCACCCATTTGCCTTGCAGAGCGCACCACCCATTTGCCTTGCAGAGCGCACCACCCATTTGCCTTGCAGAGCGCACCACCCATTTGCCTTGCAGAGCGTACCACCCATTTGCCTTGCAGAGCGCACCACCCATTTGCCTTGCAGAGCGCACCACCCATTTGCCTTGCAGAGCGCACCACCCATTTGCCTTGCAGAGCGCACCACCCATTTGCCTTGCAGAGCGCACCACCCATTTGCCTTGCAGAGCGCACCACCCATTTGCCTTGCAGAGCGCACCACCCATTTGCCTTGCAGAGCGCACCACCCATTTGCCTTGCAGAGCGCACCACCCATTTGCCTTGCTGAGCGCACCACCCATTTGCCTTGCAGAGCGCACCACCCATTTGCCTTGCAGAGCGCACCACCCATTTGCCTTGCAGAGCGCACCACCCATTTGCCTTGCAGAGCGCACCACCCATTTGCCTTGCAGAGCGCACCACCCATTTGCCTTGCAGAGCGCACCACCCATTTGCCTTGCAGAGCGCACCACCCATTTGCCTTGCAGAGCGCACCACCCATTTGCCTTGCAGAGCGCACCACCCATTTGCCTTGCAGAGCGCACCACCCATTTGCCTTGCAGAGCGCACCACCCATTTGCCTTGCAGAGCGCACCACCCATTTGCCTTGCAGAGCGCACCACCCCCTTGCCTTGGAGCGCACCACCCCCTTGCCTTGGAGCGCACCACCCCCTTGCCTTGGAGCGCACCACCCCCTTGCCTTGGAGCGCACCACCCCCTTGCCTTGGAGCGCACCTCCCCCTTGCCTTGGAGCGCACCACCCCCTTGCCTTGGAGCGCACCACCCCCTTGCCTTGGAGCGCACCACCCCCTTGCCTTGGAGCGCACCACCCCCTTGCCTTGGAGCGCACCACCCCCTTGCCTTGGAGCGCACCACCCCCTTGCCTTGGAGCGCACCACCCCCTTGCCTTGGAGCGCACCACCCCCTTGCCTTGGAGCGCACCACCCCCTTGCCTTGGAGCGCACCACCCCCTTGCCTTGGAGCGCACCACCCCCTTGCCTTGGAGCGCACCACCCCCTTGCCTTGGAGCGCACCACCCCCTTGCCTTGCAGAGCGCACCACCCCCTTGCCTTGCAGAGCGCACCACCCCCTTGCCTTGCAGAGCGCACCACCCCCTTGCCTTGCAGAGCGCACCACCCCCTTGCCTTGCAGAGCGCACCACCCCCTTGCCTTGCAGAGCGCACCACCCCCTTGCCTTGCAGAGCGCACCACCCCCTTGCCTTGCAGAGCGCACCACCCCCTTGCCTTGCAGAGCGCACCACCCCCTTGCCTTGCAGAGCGCACCACCCCCTTGCCTTGCAGAGCGCACCACCCCCTTGCCTTGCAGAGCGCACCACCCCCTTGCCTTGCAGAGCGCACCACCCCCTTGCCTTGCAGAGCGCACCACCCCCTTGCCTTGCAGAGCGCACCACCCCCTTGCCTTGCAGAGCGCACCACCCCCTTGCCTTGCAGAGCGCACCCCCCCTTGCCTTGGAGATCGCAGCACCCTCCCTTGTAGATCGCAGCACCCCCCCCCCCCCCTTGTAGATAGCGCCACTAGGCGCTGTATCCCTGGTCAAAGTGTCAGCAACCTCTGGCCAGAGATTCAGCCCCTAGTGGAAGCTACAGTGGCCGCTATCTACAAGAAGGATGGAGTGGGGTGCTACGATCTACCAGGGGGGGGTTGTTTGTGTAATCTACCAGGTGGGGTGGGGCTGCGATCTACATGGAGGAGTGGTGGGGTGCTATCTGCAATGGGGGTGCTATCTATAGGGACATTGGGGCACTATCTACATGGGCACTGTGGTGTTTTCATGGATTGGGACAAAATAAACCCTGACAAAGGAAATCCATTTGGAGACCCTGATGCAAAATGGGCATGAGATACTGACAATTGATCAGTTTTTAATGGCCATTTCTTTTTCACTGTCGTGTGACTTCAGCCTAAATGTCTATGATGCCAGGAGTCCTGTTCATATGTACCGTGTTTGGGCAGGGAAATCTGGCTGAAACACGGACCGTTTTTCACGGTTCAATCACGGTCTTGTGAATCGGTCCCTAATGTCATTTATTTAACCCTCCGTGGTGGGGCCGGTACTGCACAGGGTCCTGCTTAGACTTCAGACACTATAATGTGATCTTGCCCCAGAGTGCCTATTCGGCGCTATCTGCCTGGCTCTGCTGCAATTTACACTGCTCTTGTCTACAATGTCGGAGACCGGCTGAGGTGGTGACGAGCGGAGGGGGATGTTAGTGCCCGCAGCGCATCATTGATTAGATTCTGTTAAACTGTTCCTTGCCGGGGAACACAGAAATTATAATTGATTAGATATGCATTTTTCCAATAGTAGTTCTAATAAAGTATTTGCAGAGGTTAACGTTTTCTTTTTCTTTGTATGAAATGTTACATTTCATCCCAATCCCCCTTGCTTTGTATCCCCGCCTTTCCCTCCCCTATATATTCAAAATTAAATAAAGAATTTACGGAATAAAAAAGCTGTGACGTTACGTACAATTATTATAGTAATATATGTTATAAAGTTATTTATACAAAGAAAATAATTTATTAAATGATCTCTTGGTATTTTTTTCAGTTTATTTAAAAGTAATAAGAAAAATCGAGATTCAAATCGAAAAACGCCCATAGGGTTGAAAAAAAAATCTAATTTGATTTTTGGGCAAAATCGGCCAGCCCTAGCCTGGACATATGACAGGGCTCAGAAGTGAAGGTGATTTTCACAGCATTGGCCCACGAGTGCAGGGCACTGAGGTCAAATAGTAAAACAAACCCTCCAAGTATTTTATAAACTTTACCCCTTAAAGGGAATGTGTCACTAGTATTTTTTTTTTTTTGTTAGTTAAACAATTAATATTTAAGTGATTACACATTGTTTTAATTTTTTAAATTTTTTCACAAGTCAGGAAATATTATAAATTAGATTCTAATTTATAACATTTCCATGTGCTGGCCACTAGAGAGAGCAATTCCCAAAATTGCAGCATGGTCAATGTGGTACCTTACACTCTCTCTAGTGTCCTCATACAATCCCCCTCCCTTATTCTGGCTAGTGCCAGGAGAAGGAGGGGTTTGAATCTTCAAACCTCCTACACTGTGTGCCGCCATTTTCTGAGCGACTGCACAGTGCAGGAGGATTAGATACAGTGCTCAGCAGACAGTATTACACGAATATAATACACACATCACATACACGAACATAAATTACCTGCTTCTGCCGCTGCTGCCGCCTCCGCTCCTATTCCTTGCGCCTTTGCTTCCTTGAACATATGGCCGGAAGCCGCGGCCGGAAATCGTCATCTTACTGTCCGGCAGCGGCTTCCGGTCCACAAGAAAATGGCGCCGGATTTCACTCTGCGAACGAGCTTCGTTTTGGTCTGTGTGGGAGCGGCGAATGCGCCATTCCCACACAGACGGCGTACGCTGCAGAGAATGGAACGGCTCCCGTTCGCATTCTCTATGGGGTTGTATGTTCCGTATTCCATCTCTGTATGTGTCGTTAATTGACACATACAGAGATGAAAAAAAATGGCAGCCCCCATAGAGAAGTAAAAGTAAGTACAAAGTAAAAAGTAGAACACGAGAACACAAATAAATAAAATTTGTTAATATATTAAAAGCAATATGATAAAAAATAATAATAATTTCATGACACCTTCCCTTTAAGTCATTTTAAGGGGTGTATTGAGCATTTTGCCCACACCGGTGTTTTTTCATTAGAAATTAATGCGCAGCGGATCGTGCAAAGTGAAAATTGTAATTTTCCACTGATATGCCATTTTAGTGCACAATATGTTGCACCCAGTTTGTGCCATTGAAGACAAATTCCTTTATAAACAGTTAGGCCTTATTCACACGAGCGTATTTCACGTCTGCGTTACGCGCGTTAAAACAACGAAGGTCACACGGACCTATGCAATTCAATGGGGACGTTCAGTGTTTTTCACGCAGCGTATGTCTGTTGCGTGAAGCTCACTGCATGTCCTATTCTGGGGCGGTTTTTGCGCATCACACGTGAAAATCACGGACAGCACACGGACGCACGTCAGTATGCTGTCCAGGATTCACGCAATAGTTGCTTAAGAAATGATGAGAAAAAGAAAAAAACACATTCTTTAGTTGTTTTTTGCTGACGTAAAACGAGTGAGATACGGATGACATACGCGCGTAAAAAAGACGCGCGCTGTACACCCTTAGGCGGGTTCTCCCAGGTATAGTGATGACATACATGTGGAGGTAAATTGCTGTTTGGGCACACTGTAGCGTTCAGAAGGGAGGGAGCGCCATTTGGTTTTTGGAGCACAGCTTTAGCTTGGCAGTTGTTCTGTTTGGGGTTTTACTGGTATTTCAGTTTATCATGTAGGGGCATATGTAAGCTGTGCGGGGTACATCAGGCCATAGTAAGGTGGTATAATAATGGGGTAAATAAATAATAATGTATAGATATGTGACCAGTGTCGCACTGATAAATGGTGCCCAATTTTATCCGCTTTTGGAACACTGCACATTTTGTGTCGCTATATTCGGAGCGGTGTTAGGGCTTATTTGTTGCGGGACAATCTATTGTTTTCATTGATACAATTTTGGGGTACATGTGTTTTTTTTTTTTAGTTTATCTCTTTTTATTCAATTTTTTGGCAAGCAAGGTGACCAAAAACCAGCAACTCTAACAATGTTTTTTTATTTATTTATTATTTTAGTGTTCACCGTTCACTATAAATTACATATTTAGTTTATTCTGCGGATCGATACAATTACGGGAGACCATATGCATATAATTTTTTGTTTTGATTTGCAGCGTTTGCACAACATAATCAGTTGTTTGTAAAAAAAAAAATATATTTTTTTTTGTCACCATATTCGAAGAGCCATCACTTTTTGGTTTTTCTGTCAAAACAGATGTGTAAGGTTTTTATGCGGGTCAGGTTGTAATTTTTATTGGTACTATTTTGGTGTACATGGAACTTTTTGATCACTTTTATTGTATGTTTTGGGAGGGATGGTGACCAAAAAAACTGCAACTCTGGCATTATTTTTTAATGATTTAATTGCGGTGTTCACCATGCAAGAAAAATAAAATTAGACTTTTATAGTTTGTGTTATTACAAATGCGTTGATTCCAAATATGTGATCTTTTTTTTTTAAAGTTACATTTTTTTTTCCTATAATAAAGACATTGTTATGGGGAAAAAGGCAGTTTTGTTTTTTTTTATCTTCGAACTTTTATTTTTACGCATTTATACAACATTTTTATTAACTTTTTTGTTTTTTTTGGTCCCAATAGGGGACTTAACCCTTTCAGGACCAAGGGTCATCGATACCTCAATGACCAGCCCCATTTTTTCAAATCTGACATGTCAGTTTATGTGCTTATAACTCTGGAATGCTTTTGCCTATCCAAGCGATTCAGAGATTGTTTTCTCGTGACATATTGTACTTTGTTAGTGGAAAAATTTGGTCAATAAATTCATAGTTTATTTGTGAAAAACACTAAAATGTGAAAAAAAATTGCAAAAATTATAATTTTTCTAATTTTAAATGTAATCTACTTGTAAAACAGATAGTAATACCACACAAAATTGTTGCTAATTAACATCCCTATATGTCTACTTTATATTTGCATTGTTTTTTGAACATTTTATTTTTCTAGGACGTTACAAGGCTTAGAACTTTAGCAGCAATTTCTTACATTTTCAAGAAAATTTCAAAAGGCTATTTTGTCAAGGACCAGTTCAGTTTTGAAGTGTCTTTGAGGGCCTTATGTACTAGATAGACCCCATAAATCACCCCATTTTAAAAACTGCACCCTCAAAGTATTCAAAGCAGCATTCAGAAAGTTTATTAACCCTTTATAGGTGCTTCTCAGGAATTAAAGCAAAGTAGAGGTGAAATTTACAAATTGGAATTTTTTTGCCGAAATTCATTTGTAATAAAAATTTTCCTGTAACACAGAAGGTTTCACCCAAGAAATGCAACTCAATATTTATTGCCCAGATTCTGCAGTTTTTAGAAATATCCCACATGTGGCTCTAGTGTACAAATTGACTGAAACACAGGCCTCACAAGCAAAGGAGCACCTAGAGGATTCTCCTTTTTTTTTTAGAATATATTTTAGGCACCATGTCGGGTTTGAAGAGGTCTTGTGGTGCCAAAACAGTGGAATCTCCCCAAAAGTGGTTTTGGTAACTACACACCTCAAGGAATTTATCTAGGGGTATAGTTAGCATCTTGACCCGACAGGTCTTTTGCTTTATTTATTGGAATATGTCTGTGAAAATGAAAATCAACTTTTTTTCCTGATAAAAAATATTTAAAAATGTCATTTTTACAAGGAATAAATAATAAAAAAGCACCCCAAAACTTTTAAAGCTATTTCTCACGATTACGGAAATACCCCATATGTGGTGATAAACTGCTATTTGGACCCACGGCAGGGCTCAGAAGTGAAGGACCGCCATTTGGCTTTTGGTAGTTTGTGCCACTGAAGACAAATGCCTCATACAATGTTGATCGGGTTCTCCTGCATATAAAATGTCATATGTGGACGTAAGCTGGTGTTTGGGCACGCTGTAGGGCTCAGAAGGGAGGGAGCACAATTTGGCATTTGGAGCGCAGATTTTGCTTGGTAATAGTTCTGTTTGGGGTTTTGCTGGTATTTCAGTTTATAATGTGGGAGCATATGTAATCTGTGCGGAGTACATCAGGGCATAATAAGAGGGTATAATATTGTAGTAAATAAATAATAATTCATAGATATGTGGCCGGTATCGCACTGATAAATGGTGCCCGATCTTATCCGCTTTTGGACACTCTGCACAATTTCTGTCGCTATATCCTGAGCGGCAGAACTTTTTTTTTTTTTTCCCCCCACCGGAGCCGTGCGAGGGCTTATTTGTTACGTTACAATCTGTCGTTTTCATTGGTAGCATTTTAGGGTACATGTGATTTTGTTACATCACTTTTTGTTCGATTTTTTTGGCAAGCAAAGTGATAAAAAAAAAAATAAATATATTTTGACAATCTTTTTTGTCATTTTTTTTTACAGTAATCACTGTATTTATGCTATAAATGACATGTTACTTTATTCTGCAGGTCGGTACGATTACGGTAATACCATATGTATATAGTTTTTTTTAATGTTTTCTCACTTTTCTATAAAATTATTTTCTGTGTCACCTTATTCTGAGAGCCATAATTTTTTTATTTTTCAGTAATTACGACCCGAAATAACGGGCCCATAGACTTCTGTTGGCCACGGGTACCTTCCCGTTTTCTCACGGGAAGGTGCCCGTGCCGTTGAAAAAGATAGAACATGTTCTATTTTTTTATTTTACGGGCTGTGCTACTATACTTTATAATGGGAGCACGGCTCGGAATAACGGCCGGCTGCCCGTGGCCGGCCGTGCCCGGCCATGTTTGTAATTACGAGCACGGTCGTGTGCATGGGGCCTAAGGGCTTGTTTTTTGACGGGTTGTAGTTTTTATTGGTATTATTTTGGGGTACATGCAAATTTTTGATCACTTTTTATTCTATATTTTGTGAGGGGTGATGACCAAAAAAAATAGTGATGCTAGTATTGTTTTTTAATTATTTTTTGCGGTGTTCACCGTGCGGGAAAAATAATATTATAGTTTTATAGTTGGGGTCGTTACGAATGCGGTGATACCAAATATGTGTACTTTAACGTTTTGTTTTTTTTCCTATAATAAAAGACTTATTATAGGAAAAATAGCATTTTCATGTTTTTGTAACTTATAACTTCTTTTATAAAACATTTTTTATTACTTGTTTTTTTTACTTGTTCTACTTGAAGATGGCACTGACGGCTGCTATAACACATTACCTACCTAGGTAGTGTAACGTGTTATAAACTGTCAGTGTGACAGGAAGCCTATGCTGGTCCTCATAGGCTTCTGTGAATGGCAGACCGGAGGCTGTTGTATTGCCTCCGGTTTTGCCATGCAACCAACGGCAGTACCCGCAATCGGTCCTCGGGAAAGTTTGTTGTAGCAACAAACTTTCCAGTTTGTTGCTACAACAAACTTTCCCTGCGATCACATGATCGGGACCTGAACCAATCAGGTCCCGGTCATGTCTCAGGGACCAGAGGCAGGGGTTGACAGCGCGATCCGGGTGTCAGCACTACCCTGAGACACCCGGATCACGCTTTTAACACCCACTGTGAATTCACGTCGGCGCTGCACAGAGCCCAGCAAGCGCCGACGTGAATTTACTGTGGGCGGTCAGGAAGCGTGGTTAATACCGGTGATCATATTTTCTGACAGCCGAACCAATGCAATGGAAACTGTGAGCACTGTATTTTCGTTGCTCTGCTTCCCTGACTGATTAGTGCAACGGAAATACTGAACGCAGAAGTGAATGTAGCCTTAGATATTTCACCAGTAATTTATTCTTTCTAGGAAATCAAACCCTTTCTGTAAGTAAAACAGTGATTTTGTATTAATTTTACCCCTCAAAATATTTTTACATTCTAACGCAGAGGTTATGTCTATTTTCCGTTTGTCAAGCCTCCAATTGGTTTTCGCCACTCCAGTAAAAATGGTTAATTTACTGACTATGCTCTTGTTTTGTGTACATTTTAAAGGGGTTCTAACGTTTTTTAATCATGGGGGGGATGTAACTTTATAAACTGAAACTTGAAAATTGAAAACTGTTTACAATGTGTTCAGCTCTTCATTAATTCTAAACTTTGGACTTTACATACTGATATACAAAAGTACCAGATTTGTGTTAACAGTAAGCACAGTGTTTTTTTGTATTTTTTATTAGTTCAATGAATAATAAAAGAAACAATAAATAAAAACTGTGCACAATAGAAATAAGGTATATAAGGCTTCGTTCACGTATGCGTCGGGACTCCGTTCATGGGTTCTGTCAGACTTTTCCATCAGGGGAACCCATGAACGGAATCATAACTAAAACAAACGGAAACCATAGGTCTCCGTTTGCATTACCGTTCATTACAATGGTGACGGATCCGATGCAAATGGTTTCTGTTTGTGTAAGGGTTCTATTATTTTGACGGACGCAATACCGTAGTCGACTGCGCTATTCATTCCGCCAAAACAACGGAACCCTTACACAACTTTGACAAACGGAAACCATTTTCACCGGATCCTTCACCATTGAAATCAATGGGTTGATGGGTTCCCCTGACAGAAAGCTCCGACGGAACCCATGAACGGAGTCTTGACGCAGATGTGAACGAAGCCTAATATACATTTACTTTTTTGTTTCTTCACTTAAACATCTTTATTTAGGCTTTGTGCACATGTACTGTTTTTGGTGGGGTTTTGACGCACTTTCTGCACCAAAAATGGTCGAAAAATTAGGGTACAATTCATGTATATATGTGGTTTTTTTTAAAAAAAACCCATTCACATGAATACTGAAAAACCCAATTAAGAATTCAAAGCATGCTGCAGATTTTATTTAAAAATCACGAGCGTGCCTATCATGTTACAAAATTTCCGCAGACTTTTGCCACATATTTAACCATTTGCAAAGCAAAAAATCTCTGCCCCATCTGAAGCCAGCTAAAGTATATATGAAGCCATATATTGATGCAAAGTATATATGAAGCCATATATTCCTATGTATATAACTTCAATTATTGAAAATAGCTAGACAATGTTCTAGAAGAATATTTTATACCTCCATTCCTTAAGTCACATTATTCAAGAACAAGACAATAGGAGAATATTTGGACAAGTTAGTATGATGTATTTACCAGAAGTATATTTGATTTATTAAAATATTTGGCTCTATTTGTTCCTAATTAAAATTTGATTATTAATATTTGCCAACACTACGTAAATTCAGTGTTAATTGGCCTTTTGCAGCTTTAGCTTCTGGCAGCTTGACAGTCTAAAATACAAATCTGCATTTATCAATTTAGTCTTAATTGGTGCCCTACAAGCCATACTGTGAAACCATATTCAATATTTTAATTTGCTAGTAATTTAATTTGTGATAAGTAAAATGGAAAAAGCGGTGTTCCCATGTTAGTTATTTCTCAAAAGCATATAATTTTCATATAATCTTGATATTCTGGGGAACCATATCTAGCAACGCTTCGGTCCCATGTTAAAATTATAATTTGTGTCTAATATGTGTATGTATTTATGGGTTCATTATGTTTAGTGACCAATGTGTACAACATACCTCATAATTTGTACCAAGCATTGTTTTTCTCTTTGTGCAATGTTGAAACAATCATGGTCAGTTCACATGTAGCGTAAATGCTGCGGATTTTCCACAACGGATTTCGTTGCGGAAAATCTGCAACATAATACAGTAGCAGCAAAGTGGATGAGATTGAAACAAATACTATACCACATACTACACAAATGCTGAGCGGAAAAAAACGCTCCGAAATTGACCTGCGGTGCGTTTTTTTTCTTCTCCTCAGCATGTTAATTGTATTTGCGTAAAACGTCATTAACCCTTTCCCATCGCAGCCACTTTTGGACTAAATGACACAGCCCCATTTTTAACCCCTTAATGACCAGCCTATTTTAAACCTTATTGACCAAGCTATTTCTTGCGTTTTTCCATCGTCTCATTCCAAGAGCTATAACTTTTTTATTCTTGCATTGACATAGCTGTATAAGGTCTTGTTTTTTGTGGGACAAGTTGTGTTTTTTAATAGCACCATTTTGGGGTACACAATTTATTGATTAACTTTTTTGAGGGGGTAATGGAAAAAACCCCATAAACTTCGCCACTTTTTTGCATCTTAGATTTACGCCGTTTACTGTGTGGTATAAATAACATATCATCTTTATTCAGTGGGTCATTATGGTTGTGGCGAGGGCAAATTTATGTAGATTTTGTATGTTTTACTACTTTTACACAGTAAAAACACTTTTTTTTTCAAAACTATTTGTTTTTGTGTCGCCATGTTTTAAGAGACATAATTGTTTTATTTTTACGCCGATTAAGCTATAGGAGGGCATGTTTTTTGCGGGACAACTTCAAAAATGGTACCAATAAAATCTAGGAGTACATGCTACTTTTTGATCACTTTTTATCACATTTTTTTGAAGGCAGGATGAACAGAAAACAGCAATTCTGGCATGGTTTTTTATTTTCTTTTTTACGACGTTCACCGTGTGGGTTAAATAATAGAATATCTTTATAGGTGGGGTCGTCACGGACGCGGTGGTACCAAATATGTGTAATGTTTTTTAAAAACATTTTTTCATATTAATCCTTTAAAGACCAAGCTCATTTTGGCCTTCAGGACCAGCCCCATTTTTTTTTAAATCTGACGTGTTACTTTATGTGGTAATAACTCCGGAATGCTTTTGCCTATCCAAGCAATTCTGAGACTGTTTTCTCGTGACATATTGTACTTTATATTAGTGGAAAAATTTGGTCAATAAAGTCATTGCTTATTTGTGAAAAACACCAAAATGTTGAGAAAATTTGCAAAAATTATGATTTTTCGAATTTTAAATGTATCTGCTTGTAAAACCGCAATACCACACAAAATAGTTACTATTTCACATATTCCATATGTCTACTTTATATTTGCATAGTTTTTTGAACATTATTTTATTTTTCAGGACGTTACAAGGCTTAGTACTTTACCAGCAATTTCTCCCATTTTCAACAAAATTTCAAAAGGCGATTTTTACAGGGACCAGTTCAGTTCTAAAGCGGCTTTGAGGGCCTTATGTACTAGATAGACCCCATAAATCACCCCATATTAAAAACTGCACCCCTCAAAGTATTCAAAACAGCATTCAGAAAGTTTCTTAACCCTTTAGTCGTTTCACAGGAATTAAAGCAATGTAGAGGGGAAATTGACAAATGTTATTCTTTTTGCTGCAATTCATTTGTAATACATTTTTTTTTCTGTAAGACAGGTTTTACCAGAGAAACGCAACACAATATTTATTGCCCAGATTCTGCAGTTTTTAGAAATATCCCACATGTGGCCCTAGTGTGAAAATGGACTGAAATACCTGCCTCAGAAGCAAAGGAGCACCTAGTGGATTTTGTGGCCTCCTTTTTTTTAGAATATATTTTCGACACCATGTCGGGTTTGAAGAGGTCTTGTAGTGCCAAAACAGTGGAAATGCCCCAAAAGTATAGTTAGCGTCTTGACCCCACAGGTCTTCTGCTATATTTATTGGAGTTTGCCTGTGAAAGTGAAAATCTACTTTTTTTCTGAAAAAATTATATTTGCAAGGAATAAAGAATAAAAAGCACCCCAAAACTTTTAAAGCTACTTCTCCCGATTACAGCAATACCCCATATGTGGTACTAAACTGCTGTTTGGACCCACGGCAGAGCTCAGAAGGGAGGAAGCGCCATTTGGATTTTGAAGCACAGATTTTGCTGGATTGGTTTTCAGTGCCATGTCGTGTTTGCAACGCCCTGGAGGGAGCAAAACAGTGGAAACCCCCCAAAAGTGACCCCATTTTCTAGACTACACCCCTCAAGGAATGTTTCTAGGGGTATAGTTAGCATTTTGACCCCACAGTTTTTTTGCTGCATTTAGTGGAATTAGGCCGTGAAAATGAAAATCTACTGTTTTCTGAAAAAACATAAAAATCTTTAATTTTTACAATGAATAAAGGAGAAAAATCACCCCAAAATTTGTAAAGCAATTTGTCCTGATTACAGCAATAAGCCATATCTGGTAATAAACTGCTGTTTGGACCCACGGCAAGACTCCGAAGGGAAGGAACAATATTTGGCTTTTGGAGCTCAAATTTAGCTGGAATGGTTTCGGGTGTCATGTCGCATTTGCAAAGCCCCTGAGGTACCAAAACAGTGGAAACCTCCCAAATGTCCCTTTAGGGGACTGGAACGAGCGATCATTAGGTCGCTGGTACAATACACTGCAGTACTAATGTATTGCAGTATAATATCATTTTTACAGGCTCCTGTAACAGCGCGATCGCTGTTCCTGTCCATTAGTCCCGGGTGAGCCCGCTCCATATATAACCCCCCGCACCACGACATGCTATTAAGTCGTGGTGCGCGAAGGCGTTAATGCGCAGCGGATGGTGCGAAGTGAAAATTTTAATTTTCCGCCGATATGCCATTTTAACGCACAATATGTTGAGCCCAGTTTGTGCCACTGAAGACAAATACCTCATACAATGTTGAGCGGGATCTCCCGGATATAAAATATCATATATGTGGACGTAAGCTGGTGTTTGGGCACGCTGTGGGGCTCAAAAGGGAGGGAGCGCCATTTGGCTTTTGGAGCACAGATGTAAAGACTGGGTAGGGAGACAGACAGGTGAGCCCTAATCTACCCGCCACTCAGTCCCTGCCTACTTCTAACGGCCCGTCCTAAGCGACGGCGTACAACTGGGCGTCGGTCCCTACTCTCACTATGTGCACGACAGACAGACAGACAAGGGTACAAAGAAGCTAAGGGGAAAGGGGCAGATGCCCACGGCAACACCGTGAGCTACAAGAGTAGTGAACGAGCCGAGTCAAACCAGGAGTGTACGAGGTACCTAACGCAGAGCAAGAGAGTAGTCAGTAAAGCCAGGGTCAAATATGAAGCAGAGGACAAATAGTACAAGCAGCAGCAGCAGCAGAGCCAGGAAACAAGCAGAATCACAGGCAAAGGAGAAGCAGGAAATGAAGGTATAAATAGACAGAGGGCGGGAGCTAGCTCCGTCTGGCCAGGCTGTGATAGGCTCTCCCACTCCTCAGCCTCCCAGCCTGAGTGGTAGGAGAAGGAGTCACTATCAGACTTAGGAGCAGGTGCAGACTGACTAACCACGGGCGTCGACACGGGCAGACTGACTAACCACGGGCGTTCTGTTTGGGGTTTTGCTGGTATTTCAGTTTATGATGTGGGGGTATGTGTAAATTGGGCAGAGTACATCAGGACATAATAAGAGGGTATAATAATTCAGTAAATAAATAATAATCCGCAGATATGTGGCCAATGTCGCACTGATAAATGGCGCCCGATCTTATCAGCTATTGGACACTGCACAATTTCTGTCGCTATGTTCTAAGAGCCAGAACTTTTTTTTATTTTTTCTTCACCGGAGCCGTGCGAGGACTTATTTGTTGCGGGACAATCTGTAGTTTTCATTGGTACCATTTTAGGGAACATGTGATTTTTTTTATCACTTTTTATTAGATTTTTTGTGACAAAAAAACAAATTCTGACAATGTTTTTTGTCTTTTTTTTTTTTACACTTTTCACCGTGCGCTATAAATGACATTTTACTTTATTCTGCGGGTCAATACGATTACAGCGATACCAGATGTACATAGTTTTTTTATGTTTTGTGGCATTTGCGCAATAAAATCACTTTTCAATAAAAAAAATTTTTTTTTTTTGTGTCACCATATTCTGAGAGCCATAACTTTTTTATTTTTCAGTCAAAAAAGCTGTGTAAGGGCTTGTTTTTTGCGGGACGGGATGTCGTTTTTATTGGTACTATTTTAGGGTACATGCGACTTTTTGATCACTTTTTATTCTATTTTTTTGAAGGGTTGATGACCAAAAAAATAGTGATTCTGACATTGTTTAATTATTTTTTTTGCGCTGTTCACCGTGCGGGAAAAATAATATTATAGTTTTATAGTTAGAGTCGTTACGAACGCGGTGATACCAAATATGTGTACTTTTTTTAAACATTTTCATTTTTTTCCTATAATAAAAGACTTATTATAGGAAAAAAAGCATTTTTTGTTTTTGTAACTTTTTATAACTTGTTTTTACACTTTTATAAAACATTTTTATTTTATTTTTTACTTTTTACTTGAAGACTGGCAGCACTGATGGCTGCTATAATACATTACACTACCTAGGTAGTGTAACGTATTATAAACGGTCAGTGTGACGCTGAGGGTCACACTGACAGGAAGCTTATGAGGACCAGCCTCCGGCTGGTTCTCATAGGCTACTGTGCATGGCAGACCCGGGGGCCGTTGTATGGCCTCCGGTTCTGCCTTATAACCGACTGCAGCACCCGCAATCGGTCCCCGGGAAAGTTTGTTGTAGCAACAAACTTTACAGTTTGTTGTAGTAACAAACTTTCCAGTTCGTTGCTATAACAAGCTTTCCCTGCGATCACATGACCGGGACCTGAACCAATTAGGTCCCGGTCATGTCTCCGGGACCAGAGGCAGGGGTTAACAGCGCAAAACTACTCTGAGACACCCGGATCGCGCTTTTTTTTTTTTTTTTTTTTTTTTTTTTTTTTTTTTTTAGATTTAGCATATTTGGATTTTATTGTTTTTTTTTTTCTTTATTATTTAAAAGTTCATTTTTTTGTTAACCATACAGTGCTGCATGAGTAACATTAAACAAAATGTATCGATAATACTCAGCGGTCCTGGCCAGCATAGAAGCTAGAAAGAAAATCAGCAGGTTGTACACTCTCCGTCTCATGGAAATATCGCATTATATGTGTTCGTTGCTTCCATACCTTTATAGTTTCTTCTAAATCCATCTTTCCCTTGATTACAAGAAGATCAATGACCCTGGGATCTGTGACATCTGTATTTTTCTTAAACATCTTTTTCACCATTTCCCTTCCTTGCTTAACAGTAATATCCAGCTGAAACACATGCACTGTATTGGGCACCTCCCGGTACCAAGCTCTATACAACTCTCGCACTCTGCGCTTCGCATCGCTCAAATCTCGGCTGAGAATCGGTTGAACACAACCAATTACACGAGTAGCACTTTTTGCCGTAGCCATTTTCCAGAGTCGTGCGTAGGACGACCCGGATCGCGCTTTTAACACCCACTGTGAATTCACGTCGGCACTGCACAGAGCCCAGCAAATGCCGACCTGAATATACAGTGGGCGTTCGGGAAGCGGTTAAAGTATTTTCTAAGAGAAAAAGTGCGGTTTTCATTTTTTTTTATTTAGGATTTTACATTTTTTATTAACTTTATTAAACTTTTTGATAGCTTTATTTTTAGTCCCACTAGGGGACTTCACTATGCGATCTTCTGATCGTTTTTATAATACACTGCAATACTTCTGCATTGCAGCGTATTATTGCCTGACAGTGTAAAACTGACAGGCACCTGCGTGCAGGCATCCACTACAGGCAGACCTGGGGGCCTTTTGTTAGGCCCCCGGCTGCCATAGAAGCCATTGGCACCCTGCAATTGCAGGGTGCGAGAGGGATCACCCTCCCTCCATTACCACTTTGATGTGGCGCTCGCTATTGAGCGCCACATCAAAGGGGTTAAACGGATGAGATCAATGTTGAAATCGATCCTGCCCGATAGTGCAGGTGTCTGACTGACTTTAGACCGCCCGACACCTGCTTTAGCTGGCACAGGACACCCGTGCCAGGCTTATGTCAGAGCACCGTGAAAAGGCTGCACTCTGGCATAAGTCCCCTTAACGGCCGCCGTGAAAAAGCATGTTGGCGGTCATTAAGGGGTTAGAATCTGATGTTTCACTTTGTGGTAATAACTTTGGAATGCTTTCACCTAGCCAAGCGATTCTGAGATTGTTTTCCCGTGACCAATTGTCTTTGTCAGGGGTAAAATTTTGTTTATAAATTCATTTCTTATTTGTGAAAAACACCAAACTTGAAGAAAATTTTAAATTTTTCTAAATTGTAATGTATCTGCCTGTAAGACAGATTAGAATTACCACTCCAAATAGCTACTAATTAACATTTTCCATATGTCTACTTTATGTTGGCATTTTATTTTTCTAAGACCTTACAAGGCTTATAATTTTAGCAGCGATTTCTCACATTTTTAAGAAAATTTCAAAAGCCTGTTTTCATAGGGTCCAGTTCAGTTCTGAAGTAGCTTTGAGGGGCCTATATTTTGAGAAACCCCCATGAATCACCATTTTAAAAACTGCACTCATAGTATTCAGAACCGCATTTAGAAAGTTTAACCCTTTAGGCGTTTCACAGGAATTAAACCAAAGTGGAGGTGAAATTTACAATTTTCATTTTTATTTGCAGAAATTCAAATTGAATCCAGTTTCTGTAACACAGAAGGTTTTACCAGATATACGCAACTCGATATTTATTGCCTAGACGGTTTTTAGAAATATCCCAAACGGATAGTGCCCTAGTGTGCTAATGGACTGCAACACAGCCCTCAGAAGCAAAGGATCACCTAGTGGATTTTGGGGCCTTCTTTTTATTAATTATATTTTAGGCATCATGTTAGGTTTGAAGAGGTCATGTGATGAGAAAAAAAAAGGAAACTCCTCAAAAATGACCCCATTTTGGAAACGATACCCCTCAAGGAATCTAGGGGTGTAGTGAGCATTTTGACCGCACAGGTGTTCCATAGATTTTATTCGAATTGGGCAGTGAAAATTTAAAATTTAATTTTTTCCCCACTAAGATGTAGCTTTAGCTCAAAAGGTTTCATTTTCTCTTCAAATAAAGAAGGAAAAGCACCCCAACATTCATAAAGCAACTTCCCCAGAGTACGGAAATACCCCATATGTGCTAATAAACTACTGTATGAATACACATCAGGGCTCAGAAGGGAAGGTGCGCCTGGGCTTTTGGATTGCAGATTTTTCTGGATTGTTTTTTCTGCACCATGTCAGTTTTGCAAAGCCCCTAAGGTACCAGTACAGTGGAAACTACCCAAAAGTGACTCCATTTGGCAATCTACACCCATTGAGGAATTTATCTAGGGGTGTAGTGAGCATTTTGACGCCACAGGTGTCCCATAGATTTTATTAGAATTGGGCAGTGAAAATGAAATTATATTTTTCCAATAAGACGTAGCTCCAATAAGCTGTAGTTCAAAATGTTTCATTTTCCCAACAAATAAAGGAGAAAAAGCACCCCAACATTTGTAAAGCAACTTCTTCAGAGTAGGGAAATACCCCAGATGTGGTCATAAACTGCTGTTTGGATACACAGCAGGACTCAGAAGGGAAGGAGCGCCATTTGGCATTTGGAGCGCATATTTTGCTGGATTGATTCTTGGGCACCACGTTGCATTTACAGGGCTCCTGAGGTGCACGTACAATACAAAACCCTGAAATGTGACTCTATTTGGTAAACTACACCCCTTGAGTAATTAATTTAGGGGTGTAGTGAGCATTTTGACCCCACAGGTTTTTGCTTAATTAATTAGAATTGGGATGTGAAAATAAAAAAAAATTTCCCAAAAAGATGTCGTTCTAACTCAAAATTTAGCATTTTCACAAGGACTATAGGAGAAAAACATTTTCTCCCGACTAAGGCAATACCCCATATGTGGTCGTAAACTGCTATTTGGACACACAGCAAAGCTCTAAAGGGAAGGAGCGCTATTTGGAGTAGAGGTTTTACAAGATTAGTTTTTTGACACCATGTTGCATTGATAAGGTACCAGTACAGTGGAATCCCCTGAAAAATTACCCCATTTTGGAAACTAGAGCCCTCAAGGTATTCATCTAGAAGTGTAGTGAGCATTTTGACCCTACAAGTGTTTTGCAAGTACACAATAGATGTTGCAGATTGAAAATTGCCATTTTCCACAAATATGCCATTTCAGTGCCCAATGTGTTGTGCCCAGCTTGTACCACTGGAATCACACACCCCATATATTAAGTGGGTTCTCCAGAGGGCAGTAATATCCCATATGTGGTCATAAATTGCCGTTTGGACGCACTGCCAGGCCCAGAAGGAGCACCTTTTTGCTTTTGAAGCACAGATTTTGATTAGGGTTTTACTGGTATTTCAGTTTAAAATGTGGGGGCATATGTAAGCTGGGCGGAGTACATCAGGGTATATGTAAGCTGAGCGGACTACATAAAGGTATATGTAAGCTGGGCGGAGTACATCAGGGCATAATAGGATGATGTAATTATGGGGTGAATGAATAATAAAATTAATAATCCATGGATTGGTGTGGTACACTTTGAACCATTCTTTTATGCACAGGCCGGGTTTTTAGGGTATTGTACAAAATATCTGCGCTCCAGTATTGCCTAATCTTGGACTTCTTCACTAGCCCTATAAGCAGCGCAAGGCCCTAAAGTTTCCTCATCTCCGCTGCATCTACGCGGTCCACCTGTGGGGTCGGGGTCTAGCAAATGAGGATGTGGGGTATTTAGTGAAAAACTGCTGTATCTAAAAAATTAGTCTGGGTCGTCATTTAGCATTATTTTGCATCATTGAGTTTGAGATGTAACGTGTTATTTTTCTGTTGACGGAGCTGTGTGAGGGCTTGTTTTTTGTGGAACAAGCTGTAATTTTTATTGGTTACATTTTGTCGTACATGCAGTTTTATTTATTTTTTCTCACTATTTATTTTGTGAGATGAGGAAACCAAAAAACAGCAATTCTAGCACAGTTTTGTGAATTCTTTTTTTACAGCGTTCACGTGCAGTATAAACATCATGTTAACTTTATTCTGCGGGTCAATACGATTACAGCGATACCAAATGATTTTTTTTTTTTCACGTTTTACTACTTTCCCACATTAAAAATACTCTTCTAAAAAAAATAATCATGTTTTAGTGTCGCCATCTTCTGACAGCCATAACTTTTTTATATTTCAGCTGATATCACTGTGGGAGGGCTTCTTTATTGCGGGACTAAACGTAGTTTCTATTAGTACCATTTTTGGGTACTTGCGACTTTTTGATCACTTTTTATTACATATTTTTTTGAGACAAGATGACCAAAAAATGAAATTCTGTCGTTTATTAATTTTTTTTTAATGGTGTTCACCATGTGGTAAAAATAACGTGATATCTTTATAGTTACAGGCCGTTCCGAACACGGCAATATGTATTATGTATAGTTTTTTCATGTTTTCATTTTTCCCTATTATAAAGGACTTGATCAGGAAAACAGGGCGATTGTTGTTTTTATTAGTTAAAGCTCTTTATTTTTCACATTATTTTTTTTAGTTTTTTTTCATTATTTTTTTACACTTACCTGGGGACTTGAAGATCTGATCTTCTGATCCCCTTTACGTGTATTGTAACGGTCATTCTTTATCTGACAGTTAGCCTATTAGAGAAATAAAGGAAAAAAGCACGGCGCCACATAGTGCAGGTAAATCCAAGACGGTATAGGCAATTAGAAACAGGTATGCTCACCAAAGTTCAGATGGATAAAAGCCGCCAATATATGAACAATCAAACTGGATATGAAAAGTGCTGCTGCCGGGATCCAAGACCGGTTGAACCAATTGGCCACCGCAAATTTGACGTTTAAAATGTAGAAAAAACTTGGAACATGAACGGCGCTGCTACTGAATAATGAAGGAATATGAGTAATAAATAACTATTTATTAAGATTGTAGCTACGCGTTTAGATACCGCTCCGGCATCTTCCTCAGGCCAAATATATTTGGCCTGAGGAAGATGCCGGTGCGGTATCGAAACGCGTAGCCACAATTTTAATAGTTCTTTATTACTCATATTCCTTCATTATTAAGTAGCAGCGTTGTTCATGTTCCAAGTTTTTTCTACATTTTAAACTTCAAGTTAGCCTATTAGGTCCTGCCTTTGGCGATAACTGCCATCGCCGCCGTTTCAGCGGGATGTCCGCTGTATATTACAGCTGACACCCGCTGAAGATGAAGCACACAGCTTCAGGGAATGCACTGTAAATCAGGACGTACAGTCACGCCCAAAAGTGGGAACGGGTTAAGGACGTTTATGTCAATGTTGACCATCCATGACCAAATCCCCTGCAGTAGGGACTGGCAAGTACTGTGGCTGACTTGCATAACAATATATATGGTATTGCAGTTACTCTTAGGCCCCATACACACGACCGTGCCATTGATCGTGGTCCGTGATTACGGCTACGGCCGAAGACGGTCACCCGCATTTGCGGGCCATGTTCCCATTATTAAGCATGGGAGCACGGTCCGTAAAATAAAAAAATAGGACATGACTTATTTTTTTCGGAAACTTTATACGGCCCGGACACCTTCCCATAAATATACGGACAGTCGGCCATATAAATGAATGGGACCGTAATTGCGGATAAAATCTATGGTCGTGTTCATGGGTCCTTAGACTGTCTATTTTCCATCTGCAACTCAGCACGTTAGAAATGTCTGTATGGAAAATCTGTTTTTACATGTGATAGAATGGTTGCAGTTTTCCATAAAAACTAGGAAATGTTCTTGGTACATTAAAGTGATTTGAGTTGCGGTTTTTGTAAAGGAAACTGTTCTAACATGAGGTTTTGCTGTGGTTTCCTCTGTTCAGTGGGCTGTGACTTTGACCCTCACCATAGCTCGAAGCCTTATGCCTTGAAGCGGATCTGTCATCATTCTATTCTGCCCTATGTAGTTCTCTACTCATGAATACAGCAGACTCATAGCTAGTTATGATTAGTCTGTATTATTTGCTAGTTGCTATAGTAGAGCAGTCCTGTCCCCACACTATGCTGCCCTTACATAGGGCAGCATAGTATGATGACAGATTCACTTAAAGCACATGGGAAAATATACAAACTTGATTCCCTGGTCGGATTTGAACTTTGTGTTTTAAAGGCACCAGAGCGAATCACTGAACTACCGTACCATTCTAGAGATTTTGTGAGAAAAAAAAAAATCACATTTTAAAAGGCATGAAGTTTTGTCTCTGCAACACACTAGCTATATCTGAATGCAATCTCAATATACAGATATAAATGTATAAATACAGATCTGTATGTGTGATTGTTTTACGCACACACTTTCAACAAAGGGTCGGAGCTGGCTAAGTTTAAGAGTAGTTCCAAAAATACACCGTTAAATGTATACTTAGCTGCTCTGAAGGCCCTATGAATCCATAAACTCAGTTTATGGATTAGTCGGGTTGTCAGAGCAATGCCGGAATGCATGGTTATCTAAATTTCTATTTTGGTCTAGTCCGCTTATATCAGTCAGGGCAATTCATCTAGCACTAGGAATTTTTCACCCAGACAATTGCCACTTATAGTAGTGCACAATAAGGCTGGATTCACACGAGCACATTACGTCCGTAATGGACGGAACGTATTTCGGCCACTAATCCCGGACCGAACACACTGCAGGGAGCCGGGCTCCTAGCATGATAGTTAGGTACGACGCTAGGAGTCCCTGCCTCTCCGTGGAACTACTGTCCCGTACTGAAAACATGATTACAGTACGGGACAGTTGTCCTGCAGCGAGGCAGGGACTCCTAGCATCGTACATAAGTATGATGCTAGGTGCCCGGCTCCCTGCCGTGTGTTCGGTCCGGGATTAGCGGCCAAAATACGTTCCGTCCTTTACGGACGTAATGTGCTCGTGTGAATCCAGTCTAAAGTTGTTCTTTTAAAAAATATATATTTTGCCTACTTCTACCTTTTCTCCTCATTTGGCTAGGAACTGATTTTATGCAACTAATATTTGAAAGCAGAACACTTTGTAATATATCCATCTTTGAACTCTTACAAAGCAGGATCAATTCAAAACTTGAGGATGAATCAATCCAAAGGGGCTGGAGAAGTTGGCGCAAAGGTTTAAGATGTAAACTATGTTGTGAAACGGCTTACAAGGAAATCGATCCTTCTGCAGCTGATGTGTGTGTTTAATGTCCCTTTTAGCTAGGAAACTGGTAGACTTGCTGTTAGGTGTATGCAATCCCAAACCAATCTATAGTCCGAACGTGCAGGATTTCTCATTACTTTAGCAGTGGATATCTCCTGTTATTAGAATACCTGTTGTGCCACATTTTAAGCTGGTTTAGTTATCTTGCCACACATTTATTCCTTTTGCCAAATATTTTTTTATCCAGTGTTATCTATATTGCATAATTGCACATGTTATCTGCTATCTGATAATAGTATATGCTTAACACCTAACTATATTTGCAGAGGGAGCCCCAAACATTTTACGCTTGCAGTATTTGCTGATCTTACAGATGTGTATTATCAGGGATGTTTTCCCCCCCTGGAAATAAAAATATGATTACATAGTCTTTACATTTTATTGCAAGATTTGAACTTTTTACTTAACATTTAAAATTGGTTGCAAAGTGGTTTCAATACGTTACAAATAAAGTAGAAAAATCTATCATTTTGTCACACCCTAGGGTTCCCTATGCCCCTGCATTTACAAATAAAGTATTTGTAGTTGATAAAATGCCCAAAAAAGTATTACATCTTTTTTGTGTGCTTTAGGCTGCACACGGGATAGAAATGTTGCAGATTTTCTGCATGGATTTGACGTAAAAAAATCCGCAGCAGATTATCGTACTAGCCATGTGGATGACATTTATATAAATCTCATCAATATGCGGCAAAATATTTTCTGCATGGCAACCAGAGAATTGTGTGCATTTTCAAATGGACAATTTGTATTTTTTTTTATGGCACCATTTTGGGCTACATATAATGTATTGAATAACTTTTTATTCATTTTTTTGGGCTTGGGAATGGAAAAAACAGCAGTTCTGCAATTGGTTTTTGTGACTTGCTTGTATGGCATTCACACGCTGTATAACGGGATAACTTTATTCTTCTGGTTGCGACGTTACTACATTTCTACGTTTTTACTTATGTTTTACTACTTTTGCCCCCCAAAAAATAAGTTTTCTAGAAAATTTGTTTTTGTCTGGCCACATTCTAAGAGCATAACATTTTTATTTTTCTGTCGATTTAAGGGAATATATTAATACTTTTACCTCACCAGATCTATTTGATGAGGTCAGTTGGCTGGTGCGTAGAGATGTATTATATACAATGTACAGGAAAGGGTGTGTACCTGTTGAACATTGGCCATACAGGGGAGCAGCAGAAATAATAAAGACCGAATTCTCAAGATTTTTTTTTTATAAAGTTATTTTATATTCGCTCACCAATAAAAATAGGTAATAATGCTAAAAAATTTGTCTCATCAGGGCAACTTAACTCGAGTGAATGAAATTAGTATAATTTACATCCATAAGTGCATATTTCTTCAACAGAGGAGGGGAAAAGGTCAACTGGCAAACATCCCTAGTGCCACTTATCACCCACGGAAATTATAGCATCAAGTCTATTATAGATCAGAAAAAAATTCAGACTGGCCGGTAACTCTTGGGTGAAGGAATACCTATACCCATAAGGGGGCCATAGAGTGATTTACTCTATTTCTCTGCAGCAACCATCTTGAATGGGAATTTGAGCTGTGAAACCTCACAATCTTCTGTTCAACTTCTGGTCCCCTTCAAATAGTGCACTTGTATGAATAAAAATGCACAGGTTTAAATGTGGATTTTTCACTGCACTTGAACGTTTTTACATGTTACTCAGAATTGTTTTATTTTTTTTGTATTGTTGCCTCCAAAACTTTTTTTGGCAGTTAAATTGTCCTATAGTTCTAAAAATCAGATTAGCCCTCTAATTATATATATTTTATTTTTGTATTTATTTAATTTGAGATTATCCGCATGATAATTAGGCTTGTAGTTCCCCACTTGTCTAGACAATTTCCCACCAAAATGTCTGGGTCAAATATATATATTTTTTTTACTATCCACTAGTATAGACCCTTTTAATATAAACTTTTTATGAAAAATGGATAGCTTGCTGGCCGCTGTTTGATCCTTTGAGTGTGTGGTGGTCATGTCTGGCTAATGTTTTGGTAGCAGCAGGTAGTCTGAACAAGCTGTTCTAGGTTCCTTCTTTATGTAGAGTAGCCGTAATTCACACACAGATGGAGGACCTTATGAACCTTCGTAAAGGTCACGATCCATCCGAGATCTAAGACACTTCATTTTGTGTGAACTGGTGGCACACTCCCATTCCACAATTAATTACTATATAAATACATATTTCTTTATTAATACATGATTCTTACAAGATAAACTATATGCTATTCGAATGTACATTAAGCTATGTTATGGTCTACATCTCATAAAGACATCTGATTAATTGTATTTCATCTACATAGTTTCAGTAGTGAAAACATGTTCGCTTTCTTTGGCACATGGTTTGGAATAAATGAAATTAATCTTGGCATCTTTTGATTTAAAGCCATTTGGGGCAGTCAGATTAAAAACTAATGTAGCTACACACCTCAGACAGCTGTTGGCCGAACGCTATTCCTCCTGCCCCACCCATACACATACACGCTTGGCGAGTGTGCATGTGTTCTTAATAGGGAGAGGGGAGTAATCCACTGCCATACTGCTTATCTCACGTGGGAACAATGTATTGGGTATGTTAAAATCCATCTTGTACGATCCTTTTTTCCTTTCTAGTTGAGACACCCCTATACATATTAGATGGTCGGCCGTTCCAACCGAAATCAGCAGGTTTGACTGACATGCATCTAATGTGTATGTGCATTTCTTAAATCCGTTATCTGTCATACACCATCATCTCTCTGGCATTTTAACCGCTTCCCGACCGCCCACAGTAAATTCACGTCGGAGCTTTCTGGGCTCTGTGCAGCGCCAACGTGAATTCACGGCGGGTGTTAAAAGTGCGATCCAGGTGTCTCAAAGTAGCGCTGACACCCGGATCGCACTATTAACCCCTGCCTCTGGTCCCAGAGACATGATCGGGACCTGATAGGTTCAGGTTCCGATCACGTGATCGCAGGGAAAGTTTGTTGTAGCAACGAACTTGAAAGTTTGTTACTATAACGAACTGGAAAGTTTGTTGCGACAACAAAGTTTCCTGGGGATCGATTGCGGGTGCTGCAGTCGGTTGCATGGCAAAACCGGAGGCCATACAACAGCCTCTGGGTCTGCCATGCACGGCAGCCTATGAGTACCAGCCGGAGGCCGATCCTCATAGGCTTCCTATCAGTGTGACTCACACTGGCCGTTTATAATACATTATACTACCTAGGTAGTGTAATGTATTATAGCAGCGATCAGTGCTGCAGGTCTTCAAGTAAAAAAAAAAGTAATAAAAATGTTTTATAAAAGTGTAAAAAGTTATAAGTTACAAAAACAAAAAATGCTTTTTTTTTTCTATAATGAAAATGTTAAAAGTACCGGTACACATATTTGGCATCACCGCGTTCGTAACTACCCAAACTATAAAACTATAATATTATTTTTCCCGCATGGTGAACGCTGCAAAAAAAATAATTAAAAACCTATGTTAGAATCACAATTTTTTTGGTCATCAGCCCCCCCCCCAAAATATAGAATAAAAAGTGATTAAAAAGTCGCATGTACCCCAAATTAGTACCAATAAAAACTACAACCCGTCCCGCAAAAAAACAAGCCCTTACACCGCTTTTTTTGACTGAAAAATAAGTAAAGTTATGTCTCTCAGATTATGGTGACACAAAATAAATAATCTTATCCAAAAGTGATTTCATTGCGCAAACGCCACAAAACAAAAAAACTATATACATATGGTATCGCCGTAATCGTATCGACCCGTAATTTATAGCGCACGGTGAACACTGTAAAAAACATTGTCAGAATTAGTTTTTTTGCCACTTTGCTTGCCAAAAAAAAATCAAATAAAAAGAGATAAAAAAATCTCATCTACCCAATAAAAACTACGGATTGTCCCACAACACAGCTCCGGTGAAGAAAAAATAAAAAAGTTCTGGCTCTCAGAATATAGCGACAGAAATTGTGAAGAGTGTCCAAAAGCAGATAAGATCGAGCGCCATTTATCAGTGCGTCACCGGCCACATATCTATGAATTATTATTTATTTACCGCATGAGTATACCCTCTTATTATGCTCTGATGTACTCTGCCCAGCTTACACATACCCCCACATTATAAACTCAAATACCAGCAAAACCCCAAACAAAACTATTACCAAGCAAAATCTGTGCTCCAAATGCCAAATTGCTCTCCCTCCCTTCTGAGCCTTAGGCCTCATTTACACGAGCGTGATATACATGCTTTTCACGCGTGTCGTACGCACCTATATTACTCTATGGGGCAGTGTAGACGATGCGTGAATTTTGCGCAGCGTGAGTGCGTTGCGTAAAACTCACGACATGTTCTATAATCGTGCGTTTTTCGCGCATCCACGCACCCATTGAAGTCAATGGGTGCGTGAAAACCACGCATGCCGCACGGAAGCACTTCCGTGCGAACTGCGTGATTCGCGCAAGAGCTGTCAAAAGGATGAATGTAAACAGAAAAGCACCACGTGCTTTTCTGTTTACAAACATCCAAACGGAGTGTCAAATTAGAGATGAGCGCACCGAACTTCACCGGGTTTGGCCGAACTCGTTTTGACGGAACCCGGCAAAAAATGTTTGGGTACGCGACGTCAGGAGACAGTCACTGCCCACGGTGCTGAAAGACTTAAACTGTTTTAGCACCATGGACAGTGACTTTCGATCACAATATACATATACGTGTAAAAAAAAAACAGAAGTTCGGACTTACCGTTAAGTCCCGGCTCCTTCCTCCAGTCCGACCTCCCGGGATGACAATTCAGTCCAAGTGACAGCTGCAGCCAATCACAGGCCAAGCACAGGCTGCAGCGGTCTCATGGACTGCCGCGTCATCCTGGGAGGTGGGGCCGGATGACAAGAGAGGGACGCGTCACCAAGGCAACGGCCGGGAGACCGGACTGGAGGAAGCAGGCAGTTCATGGTAAGTTTGAACGTCTTTTTTTATTCACAGGTTGGTGTATATTGTGATCGGCATTCACTGTCGAGGGTGCTGAAAGAGTTACTGCCGATCAGTTAGCTCTTTCAGCACCTTGGACAGTGATGGGCGTCGACTAGCCTCATCTCTATGATGGCGGCTGCGCGAAAATCACGCAGCCGCGCATCATACACGGATGACACACGGAGCTGTCAAGTGCCTTTTGCGCGCGCAAAACGCACACGCTCGTGTAAATCAGGCCTTACAGCGTGACCAAACATCAGCTTACGTCCACATATGACATTTTATATCCAGGAGAACCCGCTCAACATTGTATGAGGTATTTGTCTTCAGTGGTACAAACTGGGCGCAACATATTGTGCATTAAAATGACATATCGGCAGAAAATTTACATTTTCACTTTGCACCATCCGCTGCGCATTAATGCCTTCGTACACCACTACTTAATGGCATGTCGTGGTGCAGGGGGTTCTATATGGAGCGGGCTCATGCGCTGCGGCCGCTCCATACTCTGCAGGTGTCCGCTGTGTATTACAGCGGACACCCGGGACTAACGGACTGGAAATGCGATCGCGCTGTTACAGGAGCCTGTAAAAATTACATTATACTGCAATACATTAGTATTGTACCAGCGATATAATGATCGCTCATTCCAGTCCCCTAGGGGGACTAATAAAATGTGTAAAAAAAAAAAAAGTTAAAAAAAGTTGTTATGGTGAAAAAAATATATCATATATTTAAAGTCCAAAAAATCCCCCTTTCCCATTTTTCCTCTAAAGTAATGTAAAAAAGCAACAAAATTTGGTATCTCGATGTCCGTAAAAGTCGGAACTGTTACAATATACCATTATTTAACTTGCACTGTGAACGCTGTAAAAAATAAGGAATTTAAAACACTAAATGGCTGTTTTTTGGTCCCCTTTTAAAAAAAACAAACATAAAAAGTGATCAGAAAGTTGTATGTAAAAAAAAAAATTGTACCAATAAAAACTACAGCTCGTCCCGCAAAAAATAAGCCCGATCACCGCTCAATTGACCAAAAAATAAAAAAAAGTGATGCCTCCCGGAATGGGGTGAAAAACAAATAGTTTTGACTTTGTAAAAGTAGTAAATATAAAGAAAACTGTATAAATTTGGTATCACCGTAATCGTATTAATTAAGTCTCAGAAAAAATTTAAAGTTGTTTTTACCGTATGGTGAAAGCCGTAAAAACGGAGCACAAAAAACAATGGAGGAATCACAGCTTTTTCCAATTTCAGCCTGCAAAGAAGTTTTTCAGTTTCCCAGTATATTAAATGGTGTCACTAGAGACGACAACTCTTCCCGCAAAAAATAAGCCCTCACACAACTCTGACGGAAAAATACAAAAAAGTAATGGCTCTTGGAAAGCGGGGAGGGAAAAACTAAAATGTAAAAGCAAAAAAATGGATCAGTCCTGAAAACGTTAATTAATTTCTACTGAAAAAGCACTTATGACCACATGTGGGGTAGAGCCGTACTTGGGAGAAATTGCTTTACAAATGTTGGGGTGCTTTTTTTTCCTTTTATCCTTTGTGAAAATGAAAAAATTCAACATTTTTGTGTAAAAAATGTTGGTATTTAATTTCACGGCCTAATTCTAATAAATTCTGCATAAGACCTGTGGGTTCTATATGCTCACTATATCCCTAGATAGATTCCTTAAGGGGTGTAGTTTCCCAAATAGGGTCAGTTTTGGGGTGTTTCCATTGTTTTGGTACCTCAGGGGCTTTGCAAATGCAACATGACACCCAAAAACTATTCCAGCTAAATTTGAGCTCCAAAAGCCAAATAATGTTGCTTCCCTTCTGAGTCGTGGGTCCAAACAGCAGTTTATTACCACATATGGCATATTGCTGTAGTCAGCAGAAATTTCTTTACAATTTTTGGGGTGCCTTTTCTCCTTTATTCATTGTAAAACTTAAATATTTCTATGTTTTTTCAGAAAAAAAGTAGATTTTGATTTTCACGGTCTAATTACACTAAGTTCCGCAAAATAACTGGGGTGTCAAAGTGCTAACTTTACCCCTATAAAAAATCCTTGAGGGGTGTAGTTTCCAAAATGGGGTAACTTTTGGGGGGTTTCCACTGTTTTGGTCCCTCCAGGGTGTTGCAAACACGACATGGCACTGAAAACCAATCCAGCAAAATCTGCTCTCCAAAATCCAAATGGCGCTCCTTCCCTTCTGAGCTCTGCCGTGAGTCCAAACAGCAGTTTAGTACCACATATGGGGTATTGCCGTAATCAGGAGAAGTAGCTTTACAAGTTTTGGGGTGCTTTTTTATTCTTCCTTGCAAATATTTAAAAAAAAAAAAAAATTTCTGAAAAAAAGTAGATTTTCACTTTCACAGACAAACTCCAATAAATATAGCAAAAGACCTGTGGGGTCAAGATGCTAACTATACCCCTAGATAAAGTCCTTGAGGTGTGTAGTTTCCAAAACCGTGTCACTTTTGGGGGATTTCCACTGTTTTGGCACCGCAAGACCTCTTAAATCCTGACATGGTGCCTAAAATATATTCTAAAAAAAGACCCCAAAATCCACTAGGCGCTCCTTTGCTTCTGAGGCCTGTGTTTTAGTCCATTATCGCACTAGTCACATGTGGGATGTTTCTAAAAACTGCAGAATCTGGGCAATAAATATTGAGTTGTGTTTCTCCGGTAAAACCTTCTGTGTTACAGAAAAAAAATGTATTACAAATGAATTTCAGCAAAAAAAATTACATTTGTAAATTTCACCTCTACTTTGCTTTAATTCCTGTGAAACGCCTAAAGGTTTAAGAAACTTTCTGAATGCTGTTTTGAATACTTTGAGGGGTGCAGTTTTTAAAATGGGGGTATTTATGGGGTCTATCTAGTACTTCAGGCCCTCAAAGCCACTTCTGAACTGGTCCTGTAAAAATCGCCTTTTGAAATTTTCTTGAAAATGTGAGAAATTGCTGCTAAAGTTCTAAGCCTTGTAACATCCTAGAAAGATGAAATAATGTTCAAAAAGCGATGCAAACATAAAGTAGACATATGGAGTATGTGAAATAGTAAATATTTTGTGTTGTATTACTATCTGTTTTACAAGCAGATACATTTAAAATTAGAAAATTCATAATTTTTGCACATTTTCTTTAATTTTTGGTGTTTTTTTACAAATAAGCAATGAATTTATTGACCAAATATTTCCACTAGCATGAAGTACAATATGTCACAAGAAAACAATCTTAGAATCGCTTGTATAGGCAAAAGCATTCCAGAGTTATTACCACATAAAATGACATGTCAGATTTGAAAAACTGGGACTGGTCCTGAAGGCCAAAATGAGCTCGGTCCTGAAAGGGTTAAGAATGCTTTGAATACATAAACATGAGTTGGTCTTTTTTTTTTTATATGTAATGAAATGGAGATACTCTAGGGAGGTTGGTACTTTATTTTTTTCCTATTCCTATGCACTCTCCTAACGACATGTTCTCTCTAATAATTTTGAAGTTGGCTTTGCAATATAGTCTCCCTGATTTGACTCGGCTATGTTCAGTTAGTCTGTGAACACGATGCACATAGTTATTTATAAATCTAACGAAGATGTTCACTCACTGGTCCTACTCTAAGGGCTTATTTAAACGAATGTGATATACGTCCGTGCAACGCGCGTGATTTTCACGCGCCTCGCACCGACCTATCTTAGTCAATGGGGCCGTTCAGACTGTCCGTGAGTTTCACGCAGTGTGTCCGCTGCGTAAAACTCACAACATGTTCGATATTTGTGCGTTGTTCGCGCATCACGCACCCATTGAAGTCAATGGGTACGTGAAAATCACGCGCAGCACACGGAAGCACTTCCGTGTGACGCGCGTGATTCGCGCAACAGCAGTAAAAAGTATGATTGAAAACAGAAAAGCACCACATGCTTTTCTGTTTACAAACATACAGAGTGTCATAATGATGGCGGCTGCGCGAAAATCACGCAGCCGCGCATCATACGCTGCGGACACACGGAGCTGTTAAGTACCTTTTGCGCACGCAAAACGCCGCATTTTTTGCGCGTGCAAAACGCACACGCTCGTGTAAATCCAGCCTAAGGGTTACTCATCTACACAATACTTCCCACTATTTCAGAGGATTTTTCTTAACACTGCTTGAAGAGCAATATGGGGTTGTCAAGTTTCATTAAATTAATGTTATTTTTTGTATAATTAAGTTGTACTAGTATAATTAAGCTATACAATTTTCTAATATACTTTCTGTATTAACTCCTCACGGTTTTCAAGATCTCTGCTTGTTGTTATTCAGTAGGAGCTTTACTTACTTGGATAAAATTCTATCCATGATCATGTGATGGACACAGGTGCACGGCTCATTATAGTTACACTATGTGTATCAGAGCTGTATCTTCTAACAATCCCAGCATCTCTGCGTCCATCACATGACCATGGACAGAATTATATCCACTGGAAGGAAAGAATGAATGTTCCTACTGAGTAACAACGAGCAGAGATCTTGAAAACCATGAAATATTGTGCCCTTTGGCTAATAAAGCATAACAAAATAAACTGCGGGCTCATAGTTATATGTCTGCCCTATTTATAAGGTACCGGTGACTGGCGGCTGCTGTGTATCTGCATATATGCATGACGGCTTTCAATCACTGGTGAGAGAGGCGGGAAATTCACTGTATTCTTTGTTAGGCTATTTTTGCCCAAACGTCTATATATTTTTTAAAATTTTATTGCATTTCGGGCTCATTGTACAGTAGGCCCTCACACAGGTCCTCCTTCATGCACAGGTTTTCTATTTGCCGTTTTAAGCTGAAAAACGCCAGCGTTTATTAGAGGGGTTTTCCAGCGAGTAAAAATTGATGGACTATCCTCAGGATAGGCCATCAATAGCTGATGAGTCGGGGTCCGACTCCCGGGGACCCCGCCGATCAGCTGTTTTGAAGGCGTACTAGCGCTGCTTCCCCTTCATTCCTTCTTGCTCACTGTGAATGTTTGACACGCATTTAGCGGCGATTCACAGGTATTGCAGTATTTTCTCCCATTTTTGCTCTTTTACATGCGTCTTTGGTCATTTTGGTGTTTTCCTGACCTTTTCGAAATTCTATAGAGAAGCCTATGGAGAAATACTCTACAAAAACGCCAAAACATACTGTAGGCATTCTTATTTTTCTTTAGATTTTAGACTAACATCTGTCCACTACAACCCACTTAAAAAACAACAGAAATTTGTCGAAATGCGGGATATGAAACAGGTCTTGGGAATACTGTATATAATCGTAAATCGGGCCCCTAGGCAAACTACAGCCTAGATTACAGAATGGCCATAACAGCCATTTGGCAGTTGTGGGAATCGGAAATGAGATTAGTGGCAGCTTGAATTTTGACCCAAATGCAAACCCATCATTACCTTATTGTACTTTCTTAGCCATTATTGCACTTTCTATATTTGGTTTATAATTTTACATTCTTTTATTATATGATTGATGTTATGTTTTTTAGGTGTGACTCACAATATTCCTTTACTCCGTGAAGTTATCACTCACCCTCGTTTCGTCAAAGGAGACATTACTACTAAATTTCTCCCTGAAGTTTATCCTGATGGATTTAAAGGTTTGTCTTTTGCATTGCAGTTTCATCATGTACAGGCTGACTTAACTTACATATGGCAAGTTGTTGACTGATTATATAGTTAGAATACAGAGTAAAGTTAATATTCAATGTAGTATTAGGTTTATTCTTATCCTATACTAGTTATATTCAAATGACAGAAAATCCTGTGGACTAATAGAATAGTCATATCTACTGCTTATGTCAAAGCAGTCTGATCATATCCCAAATCACATAAATGACAAATATTAAATATATATTTAGAATATTTGTTAAACAGATTTTTACTTAGTCATTGAAAAACGGCAAAGATACTATTTTAGGGTCAGTTCACACTTCGGATTTTGCGTGGCGGGAAGATTCCTCCTCCCATTGACTTCATTGGGAGGTTAGGGCGGAATCCGCAGGACGCCTCTTTTTCCCACTAGCTAAAAAAAACAGCTAGCGGAAAAAAGATGCGTCCGACTCCCATTAAAATTAATAGGAGGCAGAATTTTGTTGCGGAATCTGCAGACCTTTCCACTGCAAAAACTCTGCCGTGTGAACAGGGCTTAAGGGGCTCAAGCTGTTTTCTTTTTCTGTCTGAAGCCACATTTCATCTTTATTGGGTATCCTTGGTGATGGCCGCCTAGTACTCTGATGATAACTTTAGCAAATGATGAGCCCTGATAAGCACAAACTGGTTCATGGCTTGCTCTGGTAATCTGTCAGGCTTGAGTCATGTAAGTGATGACCTCATATGTGACAGTTTTGTTTTGGAAAGAATTGCCCTGCTCCCTGTGACTGACATATCTTCGATACATGGATATGGAGACAAATGTTCCTCACAATGGTGAAGGGATACCCCCCACTGAACAAATTATTCTGGGAACTGCCCCTGGCTATTATTATTGGTTATGTTCACACATAGCTGTATTCATTCCTTTATATGAGGAGTGTGTAACATGCAGATTTTGCTGCAGGTTTGCGGCGGCATGTGCATGCAAATTTTTGGTGGATTTTTCCACTATATGTGATCGTAGCCTAAAGGGTCCTCTAATGCCAAACTACTGATTCACTGCTTTCACGATACAGGAGAATTTATGACACTCTACCTCGGCCAAAAGTTTTGAGACTGACACAAATTTTGGTTTTCACAAAGTTTGCTGCTTCAGTGTTTATAGTGGCAATTTGCATTAACTCTAGATGGTTATGAAGAGTGATCGGATGAATTGCAATTTATTGCAAAGTCATTCCTTGCCTTGAAAATTAACTTAATCGCAAAACCTCATTTCCCCTGCATTTCAGCCGTGCCATAAAATGACCTGCTAATGTAATTTCAGTGATCTTCTCATTAGCTCAGGAGAAAGTGTGAACTATCACTCTGTCATGCTGTTTAAAGAAACTAGTCTGCTCTTATAATTCAAAAGGGGATGGTACTTGAAATTATTGTCTTCAGTTAACAATGGTTACATCCAAGGAAACACGTGCAGTCATCATTGCTTTGAGTCAAAAGGGCTTTACAGGCAAGGACATTGCTGCTTGTAAGATTGCCACTAAATCAATCATTTATCATATTATCATGAACTACAAGGAAAGAGGTTCAATTGCTGTGAAGAAGTATTCAGGGCGCTCAAGAAAGTTCAGCAAGTGCTAGGACCCTCTTCTAAAACATATTTAGCTACGGGATAGGTTCATCAACAGTGCAGAACTTGCTCAGGAATGGCTGCTGTCAGTGCATTTCCATGCACAATGAGGCGAAGGCTTTTGGAGGCTGGCCTGGTGTCAAGGGCAGCAAAGAAGCCACTTCTCTCAAAGAAAAACATCAAGGACAGACTGGCATTCTGCCGGTAGTACAGGGATTGGACTGCGGAGGACTGGGGTAAAGTTATTTTCTCTGATGAAGCCCCCATCAGACTGTTTGGGACATCTAGATGAATGATTGTCCGGAGAAGAAAAGGTGATGGCTACCATGAGTCCTCTGTCATGCCAGCAGTAAAGTATCCTGAGACCATTCATGTGTGAAGTTGCTTTTGATCCAAGGGAGTGGGCTCACTCACAATTTTACCTAAGAACACTTCCATGAATAAAGAATGGTATCTAAATATCCTCCAATAGCAACTTCTCTCAACGATCCAGGAGCAATTTGGTGATGAACAATGCTTTTTCCAGCATGATGGAGAACCATGTAACAATGCGAAAGTGATAACTGAGTGGCTCGTTGAACAAAACATTGAAACTTTGGGTCCATGGCCAGGAAGCTCCCCAGATCTCAATCCCTTTGAGAACCTGTGGTCAATCCTCAAAAAGCAGGTGGACAAACACAGAAATTCTGATACTCCAAGCACTGATTCTGCAAGAATGGGTTGCCATCAGTCAGGATTTGGCCCAGAAGCTGATATCAAGTATGCCAGAGCGAATTGCAGAAGTCTTGAAAAAGAAGGGCCAAACACTGTAAATATTCAGTTTTTGCATGAACTTGAAGTATTTGGCAATAAAAGTTTAAAAAACGTATGAAATGCTTATAAGTGTACTTCAGTATACCATAGAAACATCTGACTAGAGGATCTAAAAGCACTGAAGCAGCAACTTTGTGAAAACCAAAATTTATGTCCATCTCAAAACTTTTGGCCAGTACTGTAGTGTTGTAGAGCTGGTAAGAATTGCTAACAAGCACATTGCTGATTGGTTATTGGTTCCAGCAGTCAAATACCATTCTCCTTACTTACGAAGTGCCCTTTAGGCCATGTTGACACAGTTTTTTGGCGCTGAAGCAGGAAAAAAAGCACCATGCCTTTTCTTGGCACGGTTTCCGCCTCTGACCTCCCATTGAAATCAACAGGAGGCAGAAAACAACTGCAGCTCCCACGTACTCTCTGCCTGCAGCTCCCTCGGTCTCCAGGACATCGAGAGTTACTCACTCGGGCGTCGCCCGGCCTGGCAGACTGAGGCAGTCTGCAGCCAATAGGAGCTCAGGAGCGTCAGGCCAATCAAAGCCTGGCTGATGTTCCTGAGCTCCCGCCCTCTCCTTATTTAGTTCAGCCTGGGATAGTTGGCTTTTGTCTGTAATTAGAGTTTCCTTGCCTGGTGCTTTCCCTTGTTTCACACTCCCCTGAGCGACTTGCATTTTAACTTCCTGTGACCTGACCTCGGCTTGACTACTGACTTTTCTTTGCCTTCTGACTTTTTTTTCCCGCACTCTCCTGGTTTGACCCTGCCTGCCTGACTCCACCTTTTGTGCCCGGACTTGTCCGTGGCACAATTGCCCTGCCTCTCCCTCCGTGTACTTCCCAGATGACCCTTTGTTATTTTGTACGGTCTCTGTCTTTTCTATTTGTCAGTTTCACTTGTACCAGTATAGAGAACGCCACCCAGTTGTGCGCCGTCGTTTAGGTCGGGTCGTACAAGTAGGTAGGGACAGAGGTTTGGGAAGAACAGGGACCTCACTGTTTACGGTGTTCATGACAGCAGCACTAGTTTCTGAGCGTCTTTCGCATCGTTTTTTTGCCAGCTATTATCACATTTAAGTTTGAGGGCTTTGACCGCAAGATACAGATTCTATTTGTCCAGGATACATAAAAACTGTATCTCAAAAAGCAAAACAATTTTTTTTTTTTTTTTAAATTAAATCCAAATTAAAAACTTGTTCAAAATAAAATTAAACATTAGTTTATTAAAAAAAAAAAAAATACTTTCAAAGGTTTACATTGCTTTTAAATGCTGACACTATTATAAAGTGAGAGCCTCCTAACCAGACTATGCTTGACGAAATGTGAAATTATTGTACAGTGAGAGATTTTAATGATATTTATATCTTTGTAATATACAACACTCAAATACATATGTATAATTGTAATAAAAAGAAAACCAATACTCTTGAAAACAAGACTTTTTTTTGTCCTTCAGCTTAAAACTTACTTTGTACAATTTTCGTATAAGGTAACCTTTTCGATTACGGTGAGCTTTCCTAATATTAATTTCCAGGGACATGGAAGGAACCAGAGGTCATTGATTTTTGCATTCCATTCCTGACCTGCTGCTGCATGCACAAGCCTGTTCTTGGTTTATGTACACTGTACAAAGTGTCATTGAGGCGCCAACCATTAAGCAGAAACAGCCGCTTTCTCATTTGAATTTTGTGCTGAGCTGCAAATACTTTCTATTGTATATTATATATTTTACTATTCTACCTGTATGGTAATGTACATAGTTTTTAATTAGATTCACAACGTTTTGAATGTTGTTTGAATTTTCTATATGACATTTAAATAATCATATGTAAAAAGTAGTTTAGATTTAAATCTAAGTTTGGAATATTTATTTGAAAATTTTAAGGCCTCACGCACACGACTGTAGCCATGTGCACGGCCGTGATTTTTGGGTGGGCCGGGGGCGGAGTGTCACCTGCGAGCCGCCTGCAAATCGCGGACTGTTCACATGGCCGCGGCCATTATTTCCTATGAGCCTGGACTCCCATTGGAATGAATGGGGCTGCAATTCTCCAGTGGATTTTCGGGGGAATTGCGGCCGCAATAGCACGTTTGTGTTCATGGGGCCTAAGAATTAAGAATAAAAAAAGTGGTTTTGCTTGTAATTCTTAGTGTAGCCAGGATTTGCACAAAATCTGTGTTCTATGTTGACCAGCACTGCTAATATAGTGATGAACATAGTCATAGATGTCATTCCATAACAGAACCTGCCTTACCTGGTGCTTCTAGTATAAACACCTAACCCCTTAAGGGTCAATGCACGCGATGCGTATTACGTGCGGTTTTGCTGCGCGTATTTCTGCACGTAAATCGACCTGCCGTGCGGATTTTTAAAATTTATCTTGCGTTTCCGCCTGCAAATTGTATCTGCCTAAAGCTGTGGAAAATTGCAGAAAAACCCGCAGCATGAAAACGCGCCTGAAAAACGCATCAAAACGTGAAAACGCTTGATTAGGTGCAGTTTTTACCTGCGAATTTCCTGAGGTTTTGGTGCCCCATTTTCTGCAGCAAAATACGCAATATGTGCATTTAGCCTTAGATTTCCAGTGCTAGAACATCGCTTTTCTTACGGCGTGTTTACAAAAGTGGATGGGATTAATCATTAGGTAACAGATCTTTATCCATGATGTTATTCATGTATCTGAATGTAATAAAAATGTGCATAAAATATATTGTACCTCAGTAAGGTGGAAGACCATTGCTCCATGTCATGGTCAGATAAAAACCTGTAAACAAATCTATAAACCTCTCTAGATTTAGAGTAGCAGTTATGGTTAAACTTGGAAATGTGGCAAATATATATGCTGTCCAGTGGAGAGCTAGTGAAGTAATACAGAATCTGGCACGTATACTAGCAACTAGACCCATAAAAAAGACGCTTCACAAAAGTATCATTTTGTAATTCATTGATGAGGATGGGTAAAATGGGTGACATGGGAATAATAGATCGCATTAACCGCCTGCAATACTCCCGAGTGCCACACGTGACGTGTCATTTGGCTCTTGTTTAGACAGAGGGTTTCGAATTGGACAAACACAACACTCCGCAAAAAACAAATCAGTCTGCTCCAATAGGCGTTTTAAAAGGGTGATCTTGTATGTGATAACCCCCTTGAACTTATGATCTGTAATGACGCTAAAACCATTGAGAATTTTTTATGATACTAAAGTGTTGTGTTTAATAAAGCAAAATATTATGTTCACTGCTGTGTACTGTTCTCCTGAATGTCTTGTGGGTTTTTTTGTTTTTGTTTTTTAAATTCTTGATTTTCCTTCATAACAGGACACAGTTTGACATGTCAAGAAAGAAATGACCTTCTTGTGACAACAGCCTCACTATATGTTGCTTCACAGACCAGGTCACATCGATTTCTAAATAACATAAGGTTGGTCTTTTTAAACATTCAAGAATACTTGCTATATACTATAGCTATATATCATAGCATTAAGGTGTATTCTCTAAACGAAAATATGCACTATTCTTTTATAAACCCATAAACATCTATAGAATATAGGAATATTGCTCTAGTTTGAGCTTTCCAGACGATATTTTGAAGAGGACTCACGTCACCGAATTTACAGATGTCACACTATTTCTTAATCTTGTCAAAATCATCTTTTTCAATAAATATACCCAGCACAAAACCATATAAATGAGTGTTAGTTGCTCACACTATAGGATATGGTGGGCACGTTAATTAGTTTGAGGTCATTCACTTGTAGCAAAGGGCCATCAGAAAACATGTTAGCACTTCTAGAGGACTAGAAACAATTCTGTAGCTCACCTCCTACAAAATGTGTGATCAGTGAAAAGCAAATATTCCCTCTTGTTGAAGTAACTGTGAATTGCTGTCTAATTCATAGTTGTCAACATTTTAAAATAATAACTGGATCCTGTTAAAGGGGTTTTAAACTTGTTTATAAATAAAGCTGTTACATCATTGAATGGAAAAAGTGACTTTTTTTTGTTTTGTAGATATAAATTTAGTATTCCAGTTCTCTGATGTCAGACAGCAATTCAAACAATAGGTCCGTGTATAGATTTCTGTTGTATTCGCTAAACTTCACACGTTCTATTGTCTATATGTAAGTATAATTACAGGCTGAGTGTACAGTATTTACATGTCCCAGGATGTAGCAATAGTAACCAGACTATATACATACATTGCTTATATGGCTAAATGCATTGAGGTAACTGGTGAAAAATGAACGAGGACTTTATGACTAAACATGGCTTAGGACCTTTAGTAAACCTATTTTTTTTTCAATTGTAAATGCTGGTTACTGATTTATGGAATTTCCAACGAGACAAAAAAAAAATTCTGCTAAAAAAAAGTGAGTGACATTATCTCCACATGCTTTGGCTGACACCTGAGGCACAGTTAGTGACAATCTGGTCTTTCATAGATTGAGTAGATATAAAAGCTTATATTCATGACCACATTTCTATTAAGTTTTATAGTACCTTTTAAAGGGGTTTTCTGGCCTCAGGATAGTCCATCAATAGCTGATGGGTCGGGGTCCAACTACCGGGACCCCCACCTATCAGCTTTTTTTTAAAAGCAGTGCAGCACTCGTAAGAGCACTGCTTCCCCTTCAATTCTTCTTGCTCACTGTGAATCTTCGACACGCATTTAGTGGCGATTCACATTGATTGCAGCCTTTTCTTCCATTCACTTGAATGAGAGAAAAGTCTGCAATACCTTTCAGACCAATCAGCAATTGATGGCCTATCCTGACTGGTTGGAAAACTCCTTTAAGGTCCAGATCATACACCGTTTTGATGCAGTGTTTGGCTCTGTTTTTAGAGCCAAAGCCAGAAGTGGATCCAAAAGGAAGGAAAGGTATAAAGAAAAGCCTGATGCATCTCCTTTCTTTTATGTACTTTCCTGGGCTTGGCTCAAAATACTCAGCCAAAAACTGCATCAAAACGTGTGTGTGTGTGTGTGTGTGTGTGTGTGTGTGTGTGTGTGTGTGTGTGTGTGTATATATATATATATATATATATATATATATATATCTGGCCTAAAGGGACGCTCCGAGACATTGATGACCTAATCTTAAATTCAACCTCCAGGACCCCTGCCGATCAGCGCAATGAAGAAGTCAAAAGCCCTTTCATTGTGTACACCGGGACAATGGGTCATCTGAATGGGTAACAGTGTGCCTGGTACTAAAGTTGTTGCATTAAAGTGAATGCTCATTGAGCTGCAGTACCAGGCACAACCACCACTTTATTGTTCTGATGTGCAGATATCCTGGTTGGAACCCCACCATTGTTTATGTCCCAGAGAACTCCTTTAATATTTAATAAGAAATGTTATGTCTTAAGGAAAATGGTGAACACTTTGTAAAGAATATAATTCCATCAATATTCTGTTGAATGTATGTTGTAAATTTGTTCTATAGATTACTATAGTGGATTTAAGGCCAGAATAATTTTGTTTTTTCGTTTTCCTACACACTGCTCCACTTACACCATTGTAAGTGGACCATAAGTAGTAATTGCTTCTGAAGTCCCCGAAATGTCAAGCCCAAAAAATAGAGAAAATAAAAAGCTCATTACTAATACAGAGAAAGCAAGAAAAGTCTAAAAGTGAGTCACCCTCACCCGATTGCCACAGGAGCAGCTTTTTCCTGGCAGTGTACAGTACACATAGCAGTGTACAGTACACATAGCAGTGTAGTGGATGTGGCACAGTTAGCAGAATAGATGTAGTACAGGTTACATGTACTATATTATCTACTGGTAATACTAGAGCATGCTGTTCAATAATACAGAACCTGCTGTTTGGCTCTACTTTCCCCAAATGTGATCTGGATATTGGCAGTTCACTGTGGCCAATCAGACATTTTCCAGGAAATTGGACATGCCAATTAGCAAATCTTCCATCCAGTCGCACGCAGATCGGCTCTGCCTGTAGCTTAAGTTAAAACGGGGTCTTACTTTATGATGGCCCATAAAAGGCCACTGTAGGTTGAAAACATGAGGGACCCCTGTGTGTGTTAACCAGAATAGGCACCATATCGCACTACAATCTTCCGCGATTGCACTGAGAGATAATCGCCATCTATAATATTACCATGGAGCCCAGGCCCAAAACTAGTCGACGTAAGACTTTTGCTAGAGTTGTAGAAATGCTTGGCTGGTTACATCCATACAGACCAGCTACATTTTTTATTCGGTTTCTCTCCAGGATATGGTGCGAAATAGAAACATTCTTTAGGCTTTAGTGATTTTATGCTTTCTTGATGTAGAGGTGTCATTGAAAAAAAGTCAGAATTGCTGCTATGTAGTTTTGGGGCATTTTGTTTTTATTCCAGTCTTAGTGGGTGTAGCCAAATGACTTTACAGGTGTGGCTACATCATACGATCTCTTGGGCCTACTAATGTAATGTTTGTATTTCAGAATCCAATTACCCACAGTACTTCCTATGCACTGCTTGTGTTGGCTATAATCTCTATTTTTCTAATTTCTTCATTGGATTTGTTCATTTATCTTTTATTAGACTTGGCAAAAACGTACCTGTTACTCAACATGTCACAAACTGTTATATCATAATGTGTGACATTTTAATATGGCACCATTTGTGCGTATAATACTTATTTTTCTCGTGGATGGCAGTCAATTAGCATAACAAATACAAAATGTAAAGGCCACACACACATTGTATTATTTTTGTTCTTGATGCCGTATAAAGTAATCTCTAACTTTATGCGGCATCTTTTTAACCCACTGCTATTTTTGGCCACATTAGATTTATCTATTTTTGTTTCACCACATTCCAAGAGCCATATGTGTTTGGTTTTTTTCGTTGACATAACGGTGTAAGATCTTGTTGCGTTTAAGAATTTTTTTTTAATTCTGTTATTTTGGGGGACATATAATTTAGCATTTAATTTGAAAATTGTTGTATAACTGAGTAAAGATCCATGTGTTTTTTCTTACAATAAAGATTTGAGTGCTACTGTAATTATTCATTTATTAGGCCCCCTGCACACGGCCGTAGCCATAATCACAGTCCTTGATTATGGGCACGGCCGGCCGCGGACAGTCACGCGCATTTGCTAGCCATACTCATTAAAAAGTATAGGAACACGGTCTACAAAAAAAAATAAAAAAATAGGACATGTCCTATTTTTTGCGGATGCTTTCTACGGCCCTGACACCTTCCCATAAATATACGGGAAGGTGTCCGTGGGCAATATAAATGAATGGATCTGTACTTTGATCCGCAATTACAGATCAAAATTATGGTCGTGTGCATGGGGCCTTAGGGGTGAATACTTATGCACAATAAAGTTCTTTTTTTTTTGTCTTCATTATTGTTGTATTACAGTAAAAAATATTTTGCACCTTCAAAGTGACAAGCATGTTTAAATCAAATGGTGCAAACCGACCAAAATTCCATTTATAATTCAAGATTATAATGCAGCAAATCACGAAAAAAAACACTACAAGGCAGTGTGTATTTTTCATTTTATTACACATATATATATATATATATATATATATATATATATATATATATATATATATATATATTACTTTATTCATTTAACTTTCATTTTTTCTTCTGTCCCACTAGGGGGTTTTTAAGTTTATTATTTTTTGTATTATAATGCATTAAAATACCTGTATATGCATCTTTTAACCCATGGAGGGCTGGTCTATTTTAGGCCTTCAGCAATTTTTTTTCAACTGTTTATTGACACATTCAATGTGTACATTTTTACTTATTCGTCAAGGATGTATGAGGGCATATTTTTTGCGAGGTGAATTGTAGTTTTTATTGGCACCATTATGAGGTACATATTATTAATTGATTAACTTTTAGAAAAAAGGGGAAAAAACCCACACAATTTGTGGGATATGGAAAGCACTCGCAAAAAATCTGCCATTTGCTTTTTAGCTGCAGCTGCCTCACCAGGGCGCGAGGGGGACCCACATCCATGAATGTGAGATTTGGGAATACCCCTATAACAACAGTTAAACTGATCTCCAGTAGAAAGTCAGGTTCATCTGTAGCAGAAGTATCTCTGGCACATCAAATCTACTCTTGGTTAGACAGTAAATACATTACTCCAGTGGTGGACTGGGGTGCTTACTGTCCACTATTGGAATTGATTAGGGGCTAACCCTCGAACTTCATAGAAATATTAGGAAAGGGTCACTGTTAGTTTTGTTAGGAGGTTCTCTCGGTTAGGCCGAATTCAGACGACCGTAGTATACATCCGAGTGACGGCTGTTAAAACAACGGCCGTTACCCGGACGCATGTATTTCAATGGGAACTTCCACACGGCCGTTGTTTCAAGGGATTGTGTGGAGGGTCCATTGAAAAATAAAAAGTGTCCTATTTTCTTTAGATTTGGACTCAAGTCTATGGGGATGCGTGATATGGGAGCAACTTGGAAGTGAAAAAGGGAAGTTATTCGTGTCCGAGTTTGCACTCGTTCGTGTGAATCTGGCCTTCGGATCCTCTGTTGTGGATCCAGTCAAATATGCAGATATAAATCTCGCAGTATATACGGGATAGCAGAGCGTATGAGGGCCCAGCAGAGCATATAAAGGCCCAGCATCAGGGGCGCAGCTAAAGGCTCATGGGACCCAATGCAAAGGTTCTTCTTGCCCCCCCCCAAACTTCTCATGGCCGACGGCCTGCAGCTTTCGGCTATATCCCTTGGTCTCCTAAGTTACCCAACGATGCAGTACTATCTGCCAGAGGAGTCACGAAGGTCTTGAAATGTCATTGGAAATAGCGCCATTACATATAGCTCCCCAAAAATGTGTGTGCGTGTATGTATATATAGGAGACAGCATATATATATATAGCACTACGACCCTATAGCTATGGATAGGATTAGATACAGTGGCTTAGCAGACTTTATCACATGTGACTGGATTAGATATAGGTAGAGATGAGCGAACTTATGAAAAGTTCGGTTCGGCAAGTTCGCCGAATTTCGTGCAAAAGTTCGATTCGGACCGAACTAGTTCTGACCGAACCTGTAATACAAGAAAGCCCCTAAAAATCGTGTATAACACTGTTTTAAAGCCCTAGAAGCCCTGTATAACACTCTTAGGTCACCCATGAGTGTATCCAAGTACTTTTGAGCTGTCTTTAATGCAAAGTTGGTGTCAAAGTTACGCCAACATGTATGGCTCTAGGAAAACGGATGGGACACGGAGATAACTAACAGAAACCACTGCACTTGTGCATGTTGTATGCTTAATGCATTGTTAAAAAAGGTACAAAAATTTACCATTTTAGGCGGCTGATGCCTGCCAGGGTTCATACATATAAGGTGGTAAAAGAAGAAGCAATGGCTTTTGACAAGCCCTCCAAAAATTGACCCTTTTTATTGGCAGATGCCTGCCGGGGTTCATCCATACATGGATGTAAAAGCAACAAGCAATGGCTTTTCACAAGCCCTCCAAAAATTGACCCTTTTTATTGGCAGATGCCTGCCGAGGTTCTTCCATACATGGATGTAAAAGCAACAAGCAATGGCTTTTCACAAGCCCTCCAAAAATTGACCCTTTTTATTGGCAGATGCCTGCCGGGGTTCTTCCATACATTGATGTAAAAGCAACAAGCAATGGCTTTTGACAAGCCCTCCAAAAATTGACCCTTTTTATTGGCAGATGCCTGCCGGGGTTCTTCCATACATGGATGTAAAAGCATTAAAGCAACAAGCAATGGCTTTTCACAAGCCCTCCAAAAATTGACCCTTTTTATTGGCAGATGCCTGCCGGGGTTCTTCCATACATGGATGTAATAGCATTAAAGCAACAAGCAATGGCTTTTCACAAGCCCTCCAAAAATTGACCCTTTTTATTGGCAGATGCCTGCCGGGGTTCTTCCATACATGGATGTAAAAGCATTAAAGCAACAAGCAATGGCTTTTCACAAGCCCTCCAAAAATTGACCCTTTTTATTGGCAGATGCCTGCCGGGGTTCTTCCATACATGGATGTAAAAGCATTAAAGCAACAAGCAATGGCTTTTCACAAGCCCTCCAAAAATTGACCCTTTTTATTGGCAGATGCCTGCCGGGGTTCTTCCATACATTGATGTAAAAGCATTAAAGCAACAAGCAATGGCTTTTCACAAGCCCTCCAAAAATTGACCCTTTTTATTGGCAGATGCCTGCCGGGGTTCTTCCATACATGGATGTAAAAGCATTAAAGCAACAAGCAATGGCTTTTCACAAGCCCTCCAAAAATTGACCCTTTTTATTGGCAGATGCCTGCCGGGGTTCTTCCATACATGGATGTAAAAGCAACAAGCAATGGCTTTTCACAAGCCCTCCAAAAATTGACCCTTTTTATTGGCAAGGGTGAGTAGTAGCAGCACATTAAAAGACACTGGACGACAGTCACAGGACAAAGCCCTGTGGTGGGGCAGGCCTGCTTGTAGCAGACGGGCGGCAGTGGAGGTTTATTGGTGGTAGTAGTCGAGGTAGCCAACACAGACAGCAAGGGTGCAAGCAGTAGTAGCAGTAGTAGCAGCACATTAAAAAAAGAGACTGGACAGTCAGAGGATGACAAAGCCCTGTGGTGGGGCAGGCCTCAGGCCTGCTTGTAGCAGACGGGCGGCAGTGGAGGTGTATTGGTGGTAGTAGTCGAGGTAGCCAACACAGACAGCAAGGGTGCAAGCAGTAGTAGCAGTAGTAGCAGCACATTAAAAAAAGAGACTGGACAGTCAGAGGAGGGCAAAGCCCTGTGGTGGGGCAGGCCTCAGGCCTGCTTGTAGCAGACGGCAGTGGAGGTGTATTGGTGGTAGTAGAGGTAGACTAGCCAACACAGACAGCAAGGGTGGTAGGACTGGTAGTAGCAGCAGCACATTAAAAAAAGAGACTGGACGACAGTCACAGGACATAGCCCTGTGGTGGGGTAGGCCTGCTTGTAGCAGACGGGCGGCAGTGTAGGTGTATTGGTGGTATTAGAGGTAGCCAACACAGACAGCAAGGGTGCAAGCAGTAGTAGCAGTAGTAGCAGCACATTAAAAAAAAGAGAGACTGGACAGTCACAGGAGGACAAAGCCCTGTGGTGGGGCAGGCCTCAGGCCTGCTTGTAGCAGACGGGCGGCAGTGGAGGTGTATTGGTGGTAGTAGTCGAGGTAGCCAACACAGACAGCAAGGGTGCAAGCAGTAGTAGCAGTAGTAGCAGCACATTAAAAAAAGAGACTGGACAGTCAGAGGAGGACAAAGCCCTGTGGTGGGGCAGGCCTCAGGCCTGCTTGTAGCAGACGGGCGGCAGTGGAGGTGTATTGGTGGTAGTAGTCGAGGTAGCCAACACAGACAGCAAGGGTGCAAGCAGTAGTAGCAGTAGTAGCAGCACATTAAAAAAAGAGACTGGACAGTCAGAGGAGGACAAAGCCCTGTGGTGGGGCAGGCCTCAGGCCTGCTTGTAGCAGACGGGCGGCAGTGGAGGTGTATTGGTGGTAGACTGGTAGTAGCCGAGGTAGCCAACACAGACAGCAAGGGTGCAAGCAGTAGTAGCAGTAGTAGCAGCACATTAAAAAAAAGAGAGACTGGACAGTCACAGGAGGACAAAGCCCTGTGGTGGGGCAGGCCTCAGGCCTGCTTGTAGCAGACGGGCGGCAGTGGAGGTGTATTGGTGGTAGACTGGTAGTAGCCGAGGTAGCCAACACAGACAGCAAGGGTGCAAGCAGTAGTAGCAGTAGTAGCAGCACATTAAAAAAAGAGACTGGACAGTCAGAGGAGGGCAAAGCCCTGTGGTGGGGCAGGCCTCAGGCCTGCTTGTAGCAGACGGGCGGCAGTGGAGGTGTATTGGTGGTAGTAGTCGAGGTAGCCAACACAGACAGCAAGGGTGCAAGCAGTAGTAGCAGTAGTAGCAGCACATTAAAAAAAGAGACTGGACAGTCAGAGGAGGGCAAAGCCCTGTGGTGGGGCAGGCCTCAGGCCTGCTTGTAGCAGACGGGCGGCAGTGGAGGTGTATTGGTGGTAGTAGTCGAGGTAGCCAACACAGACAGCAAGGGTGCAAGCAGTAGTAGCAGTAGTAGCAGCACATTAAAAAAAGAGACTGGACAGTCAGAGGAGGGCAAAGCCCTGTGGTGGGGCAGGCCTCAGGCCTGCTTGTAGCAGACGGGCGGCAGTGGAGGTGTATTGGTGGTAGTAGTCGAGGTAGCCAACACAGACAGCAAGGGTGCAAGCAGTAGTAGCAGTAGTAGCAGCACATTAAAAAAAGAGACTGGACAGTCAGAGGAGGACAAAGCCCTGTGGTGGGGCAGGCCTCAGGCCTGCTTGTAGCAGACGGGCGGCAGTGGAGGTGTATTGGTGGTAGTAGTCGAGGTAGCCAACACAGACAGCAAGGGTGCAAGCAGTAGTAGCAGTAGTAGCAGCACATTAAAAAAAGAGACTGGACAGTCAGAGGAGGGCAAAGCCCTGTGGTGGGGCAGGCCTCAGGCCTGCTTGTAGCAGACGGCAGTGGAGGTGTATTGGTGGTAGTAGAGGTAGACTAGCCAACACAGACAGCAAGGGTGGTAGGACTGGTAGTAGCAGCAGCACATTAAAAAAAGAGACTGGACGACAGTCACAGGACATAGCCCTGTGGTGGGGTAGGCCTGCTTGTAGCAGACGGGCGGCAGTGTAGGTGTATTGGTGGTATTAGAGGTAGCCAACACAGACAGCAAGGGTGCAAGCAGTAGTAGCAGCACATTAAAAAAAAGAGAGACTGGACAGTCACAGGAGGACAAAGCCCTGTGGTGGGGCAGGCCTCAGGCCTGCTTGTAGCAGACGGGCGGCAGTGGAGGTGTATTGGTGGTAGTAGTCGAGGTAGCCAACACAGACAGCAAGGGTGCAAGCAGTAGTAGCAGTAGTAGCAGCACATTAAAAAAAGAGACTGGACAGTCACAGGAGGACAAAGCCCTGTAGTGGGGCAGGCCTCAGGCCTGCTTGTAGCAGATGGCAGTGTAGGTGTATTGGTGGTAGTAGAGGTACTAGCCAACACAGACAGCAAGGGTGCAAGCAGTAGTAGCAGTAGTAGCAGCACATTAAAAAAAGAGACTGGAGAGTCACAGGACAAAGCCCTCTGGTGGGGCAGGCCTGCTTGTAGCAGACGGCACTGGGGTGGATTGGTGGTAGAAGTAGTAGCAGCTGCAGCACCAACAGCGGCACATTAAAAAAAGAGTGGACAGGACAGAATCCCATAGTAGCAGGCGGCAGTAGCAGGCGGCAGCAGCAGCAGCAATGTAAGATCTAATCAGTGGCATCAGGCACAGGGGTTTTAAAATCCTCACCGATCCACGCTTGATTCATTTTCAGAAACGTGAGATTTTCCAAGCTGTTGGCGGACAATCTTGTTCGCTTAGGGGTGACGAAGCCCCCTGCTGCGCTGAATACCCTCTCTGACGCTACACTGGAGGGTGGACAAGACAGTACACCCATGGCAAACTGGGCCAGTTCTTGCCAATGATCCAATCTGCTGACCCAGAAGTCCATGGGGTCTGGGATCAGCATTTCTGACGGAGAAAGGGCACAGTCCAAGTACGAGTGAACCTGGTTGTTTAGGTGCTGCACCTGGAGATGGTGAACATCCCTTTGGTGACTAGTGCTACGATGTGTGTCAGGTCGGGGTATTGGATGTAAAAATGTTGTCATCATATTTTCCAAACTGAATTGGCTGCTGCTGCTGCTGCTGCTGCCGCTGCTGCCACGGCTGCCGCCTATTGCAGAGGTAGCTCTGCCAGAGGCGGTGGAACGATGAGACAGTGGGGAGCGGAGAGTGGCCCCCCGGTCAGACATGCTTGCAGCGGGTGTCTGCCGTTTGAAAGCCATGACAAGCTGGCTGCATAGCTTCTCTCTATAATAAGCCAATTTTGCCTCCCTCTCGGAAGGCGCAAAAAACTCCCCCATTCTGGCTTTATACCGAGGGTCTAAAAGTGTGGCTATCCAGTAGTCATCTCTTTGCTTCATGCTAACAATACGACAGTCAGCGCGCAAGTAACGAAGCATACAGCTCGCCATCCTGGCCAGCGTTTCAGAGGGCCCGGTTGGTTCCATCTCCGCCCCATACTGCCATGGTTGTCCATCATCAAGGTCGTCGTCAGACTCGTCATCACCACCATCACTGTCATGTTGTGCGGCTGCCTCGTCCCCTATCCCTTCCTGTGATTCCATCTCCAAATCCAGCTCCTCTTCAGGTCCTGTTTCCTCATCCTCCTCCTCCTCCTCAACATCCATAGCCAGATGTGATCCTTCCTCCATCCTTTGCTGAATCATCGCTGTGAGCGTTTGCTCCATAATGAATATCAGCGGCATAACATCGTTCATTCCGCTAGCGTCACGGCTCACAAATCGTGTGGCCTCTTCAAAGGGCCTCAAAACGCGACATGCGTCTCTAACCAGCTGCCAGTGCCTGAGCTCGAAATTACACTGGCTCCAAACGCTGCCCGTCTGCTGCATCAGGAAATCATTCACGGCTTTCCGCTGTTCATACAGACGGTCCAACATGTGCAGGGTGGAATTCCAGCGTGTTGGAACGTCGCAAATCAGGCTGTGTTCTGGGAGATTGTTTTGACGCTGCAAGTCCAGGAGGGCGTGCTTAAATGCATACGAACGTCTAAAGCGAACGCAAACCCTCCTGGACATGGCCAGCACACCCTTCAAACCAACATATGACTTTAAGAAGCGTGTTATGACCAGATTGATCACATGTGCCATGCAAGGAGCGTGTGTCAGGTGACCTAGACGCAGTGCAGCCACAACGTTCTTGCCGTTATCAGAGACAACATTGCCCAGTGTGAGTTTCAGAGGAGACAGCCAGCGTGCGATTTCCTCCTTGATGCACAGCAGCAGCTCCTGCCCTGTGTGGCTTTTCTCGCCCAGGCTCAGCAGGTGTAAGACAGCGTTGTGGCGCTTCACCTTGCACCTATGAAAAGAGGAGGGAGGAGGAGTGGAAGATACGCTGTGTCCTGTCGGGGACGGGAAGACCTCCAAGGAGGAAGGCAAGGAGGAGGAGGAGGAGTAGGAGGAGAAGGATGGTAGGCGCCTGGTGTCCGGAGTTGAACTAGAAACATACAAGCGTGGAGGTGGTAATGCCTGGCATTGCTGCGGTGGTGCATCGGACTGCAAAATATTGACCCAGTGGGCCGTGAAAGACATGTACTGTCCCTGCCCATAGTTGCTGCTCCACGTGTCGACGGTGGCATGTACCCTGCTGCACACGGATAATTGCAAGGACTTGGACACCTTTTCCTCCACATGCTTGTGCAAGGCAGGGACAGCTGTTTTGGAGAAGTAATGTCGGCTAGGTATTCGCCACCTAGGCTGAGCGCACGCCATCAATTGCTTGAAGCCGGCGGAGTCGACCAGGTGGTATGGCAGCGACTGCACCACCAACAACTTTGCCAGGTGTGAATTAAGCCGCACGACAAGTGGATGACTGGGTATATATTGTTGCTTATTGGACAACGATTCCGTAATGGATAACTGACGGGACATAGGAGGAGCACTAGATGACAGTGATGATGATGATGACAACGACATGGTGGATAAGGCCTGGCTACTACTTAGATGACAGGGACTCGGAGCAGCAGCAGCAGCGGAAGAGGGGTCTTCATTAGATGTACATGATGGTGGGGCATGTTGATTGTCCCACATGGCCTTGTGATGCCGTTCCATGTGTTTACGTAGAGCAGTAGTTCCTACATTGCTGCCCTGCCCACGCCTTACTTTCTGCTTGCAGATACGGCACTGTGCCATGTTTTCCTCCTCTGGGAAGGTACAGAAAAATTGCCACACGGCAGAGTACCGTAAAGAGGTAGTACCACGTCCACCACCACCACCACCACCACAACCACCCGAGCTTGCCCCTTGTCTGGCAGGCTTTTTTCGGGAACCTACACCAGCATCTGTGTCGCCGTCACCGGCTCCTGAGCTGACCCTACCGCTGCAACGTTTTGCAGATTGACTTCTGCCCCTACCTCGGCTTGGCTGTTTATCACATCCAGTGCCGCCACTACTACCCTCCTCCTCTGACGCCGTCATCACCTCGTCACCTGGTTCCCACGTCCTGTCTAAAACAACATCATCATCATAGCCTTCCTCATCATCCCCGCCACTTCTGTCACTGTGTTGTGAATGTGATGTGACATCATGGCGGGCTCCATGCCCCCCCTCATTACTGCGTCTGCCACCACGGCTACCACCACCAACACCCCCACTACCGCAGCTATGCGTCTCGGTCACCGCTTCCACCTCCACCACCGCCGCAACACACTCCGTTGGCTGACTCGCGGAAAACAAATCATCATCATCACTATGTTGTTCAGTATCTTCCTTCGCACCCGAGGAGATGTCTCTTAGGACTCTCAGGAAAGATGGCTTCCCGCTAGGAAGGGGGAGCGAAGACATAGATGATGGAATGGAAACGCTAGAAATACCTATATTACTACTGTCACCGTGCCAAGGAACTGTAGAGGATCTGGAATCCAACGAAACCTGGCTTGAAGCCAGATCGTCAGAGTCTTCCTGCTGAGATGACCGCGAGCCAGCCAACCAGTCCACAATGGCCGTATTGTCTAAAGTAACCCGCCCACCGGAGGAGATGGACAAGTCTGGCTTGCTGATACTACTACTAGCAGGCACATGGCAGCTGCTACTAGTGGAACTGGGCACATGTCTTGTGCCACAAATGCTGCTACTGGGTCTGGCACCAACAGATCCAACATTTGGACTGGAAGAGGAGACGGCATGGGTGTTTCTTCCTCTACCCCGTCCTTTCACAACCTTTTTTTTCCCAGACATTTCAGAGCCCCTTTTAAAAGCGTATTCACACACGGACACTGGCTTGGCAAATGGCAATGAATGAGAATTTCAATCAGCCTCGCTGCAGTGCACTCAGGGAATGCTGGGCCTTGTAGTACTACTAGGCTGCCTGTATGGCAAGTTGGATTGTTATTCCAGGGATGAGCCCCTTTTAAAAGCGTATTCACACACGGACACTGGCTTGGCAAATGGCAATGAATGAGAATTTCAATCAGCCTCGCTGCAGTGCACTCAGGGAATGCTGGGCCTTGTAGTACTACTAGGCTGCCTGTATGGCAAGTTGGATTGTTATTCCAGGGATGAGCCCCTTTTAAAAGCGTATTCACACACGGACACTGGCTTGGCAAATGGCAATGAATGAGAATTTCAATCAGCCTCGCTGCAGTGCACTCAGGGAATGCTGGGCGTTGTAGTACTTCTAGGCTGCCTGTATGGCAAGTTGGATTGTTATCCTGTTAATAACGGCCAGGGATGAGCCCCTTTTAAAAGCGTATTCACACACGGACACTGGCTTGGCAAATGGCAATGAATGAGAATTTCAATCAGCCTCGCTGCAGTGCACTCAGGGAATGCTGGGCCTTGTAGTACTACTACTACCACTACTACAAAGGCTGCCTGTATTGCAAGTTGGATGCAATGGGGATGAGCCCCTTCTAAAAGCGTATTCACACACGGACACTGGCTTGGCAAATGGCAATGAATGAGAATTTCAATCAGCCTCGCTGCAGTGCACTCAGGGAATGCTGGGCCTTGTAGTACTACTAGGCTGCCTGTATGGCAAGTTGGATTGTTATTCCAGGGATGAGCCCCTTTTAAAAGCGTATTCACACACGGACACTGGCTTGGCAAATGGCAATGAATGAGAATTTCAATCAGCCTCGCTGCAGTGCACTCAGGGAATGCTGGGCCTTGTAGTACTACTACTACCACTACTACAAAGGCTGCCTGTATTGCAAGTTGGATGCAATGGGGATGAGCCCCTTCTAAAAGCGTATTCACACACGGACACTGGCTTGGCAAATGGCAATGAATGAGAATTTCAATCAGCCTCGCTGCAGTGCACTCAGGGAATGCTGGGCCTTGTAGTACTACTAGGCTGCCTGTATGGCAAGTTGGATTGTTATTCCAGGGATGAGCCCCTTTTAAAAGCGTATTCACACACGGACACTGGCTTGGCAAATGGCAATGAATGAGAATTTCAATCAGCCTCGCTGCAGTGCACTCAGGGAATGCTGGGCCTTGTAGTACTACTAGGCTGCCTGTATGGCAAGTTGGATTGTTATTCCAGGGATGAGCCCCTTTTAAAAGCGTATTCACACACGGACACTGGCTTGGCAAATGGCAATGAATGAGAATTTCAATCAGCCTCGCTGCAGTGCACTCAGGGAATGCTGGGCGTTGTAGTACTTCTAGGCTGCCTGTATGGCAAGTTGGATTGTTATCCTGTTAATAACGGCCAGGGATGAGCCCCTTTTAAAAGCGTATTCACACACGGACACTGGCTTGGCAAATGGCAATGAATGAGAATTTCAATCAGCCTCGCTGCAGTGCACTCAGGGAATGCTGGGCCTTGTAGTACTACTACTACCACTACTACAAAGGCTGCCTGTATTGCAAGTTGGATGCAATGGGGATGAGCCCCTTCTAAAAGCGTATTCACACACGGACACTGGCTTGGCAAATGGCAATGAATGAGAATTTCAATCAGCCTCGCTGCAGTGCACTCAGGGAATGCTGGGCCTTGTAGTACTACTAGGCTGCCTGTATGGCAAGTTGGATTGTTATTCCAGGGATGAGCCCCTTTTAAAAGCGTATTCACACACGGACACTGGCTTGGCAAATGGCAATGAATGAGAATTTCAATCAGCCTCGCTGCAGTGCACTCAGGGAATGCTGGGCCTTGTAGTACTACTACCACTACTACAAAGGCTGCCTGTATTGCAAGTTGGATGCAATGGGGATGAGCCCCTTCTAAAAGCGTATTCACACACGGACACTGGCTTGGCAAATGGCAATGAATGAGAATTTCAATCAGCCTCGCTGCAGTGCACTCAGGGAATGCTGGGCGTTGTAGTACTTCTAGGCTGCCTGTATGGCAAGTTGGATTGTTATCCTGTTAATAACGGCCAGGGATGAGCCCCTTTTAAAAGCGTATTCACACACGGACACTGGCTTGGCAAATGGCAATGAATGAGAATTTCAATCAGCCTCGCTGCAGTGCACTCAGGGAATGCTGGGCCTTGTAGTACTACTACTACCACTACTACAAAGGCTGCCTGTATTGCAAGTTGGATGCAATGGGGATGAGCCCCTTCTAAAAGCGTATTCACACACGGACACTGGCTTGGCAAATGGCAATGAATGAGAATTTCAATCAGCCTCGCTGCAGTGCACTCAGGGAATGCTGGGCCTTGTAGTACTACTAGGCTGCCTGTATGGCAAGTTGGATTGTTATTCCAGGGATGAGCCCCTTTTAAAAGCGTATTCACACACGGACACTGGCTTGGCAAATGGCAATGAATGAGAATTTCAATCAGCCTCGCTGCAGTGCACTCAGGGAATGCTGGGCGTTGTAGTACTTCTAGGCTGCCTGTATGGCAAGTTGGATTGTTATTCCAGGGATGAGCCCCTTTTAAAAGCGTATTCACACACGGACACTGGCTTGGCAAATGGCAATGAATGAGAATTTCAATCAGCCTCGCTGCAGTGCACTCAGGGAATGCTGGGCGTTGTAGTACTTCTAGGCTGCCTGTATGGCAAGTTGGATTGTTATCCTGTTAATAACGGCCAGGGATGAGCCCCTTTTAAAAGCGTATTCACACACGGACACTGGCTTGGCAAATGGCAATGAATGAGAATTTCAATCAGCCTCGCTGCAGTGCACTCAGGGAATGCTGGGCGTTGTAGTACTTCTAGGCTGCCTGTATGGCAAGTTGGATTGTTATTCCAGGGATGAGCCCCTTTTAAAAGCGTATTCACACACGGACACTGGCTTGGCAAATGGCAATGAATGAGAATTTCAATCAGCCTCGCTGCAGTGCACTCAGGGAATGCTGGGCCTTATAGTACTACTAGGCTGCCTGTATTGCAAGTTGGATGCAACGGGGATGAGCCCCTTATAAAAGCGTATTCACACACTGGCTGAGTAGTGAGTAGTGGATGAGCCCCTTCGATTTCTGAATTCCTGCCTTTTAGATTCCTAAAGCTTTCCCTTACTGCACAGAGATGCTATTCCTACAGCTCCTGTCTGTAAAATGGCCGCTGAGCTCCGTGCATAGACTTTTATTGCAGGCTTGAGCCCGCCCCTATGCTGCCTCCCGATAGGCTGGGAGAGCCGTTTGCAAGGCATTATGGGGTAGCCTGATGTCAGGTGATCTTCTGTAATCCTCCATTTTAGATGTAACATGTGGCAGGCGCCAAAATGTAGCCGGGTTCGGTCAAAACGGGTTCGGCCGAACCCGGTAAAGTTCGGATTCGCTGCGAACCGAACTTTTCCTGAAGTTCGGACCGAAACCGGGTTCGGTTGTCCCGGTTCGCTCATCTCTAGATATAGGGTCCAGCTCGCTAACATTGCGGCTCCATCGCTGGACTCAGGATAGGTGCGTATAAGGGTAAGTTCACACGTAAACGCAAATTACATCTGAAATTACGGAGCTATTTTCAGGCAAAAACAGCTCCTTAATTTCAGACGTTTTTGCAAGTACTCACATTTTTCGCGGCGTCTTTTACGGATGTAGTTGGAGCTGTTTTTTATTGGAGTCCATGAAAAACGGTTCCAAAAACTACCCAAGAAGTGTCCTACACTTTTGAGGGCGACGTGTAAAATTACACCTCGTCTGAACAGAACATCGTAAAACCCATTGCAAGCAATGGGCAGATGTTTGCAGACGTAATGGATCCGGATGTCTTTTCAGGCGTAATTCGAGGCGTAATACGCCTGAATTACGTCTGAAAATAGGTCGTGTGAACATACCCTAAGAATTGTTTTGCTTTTTTATGTGTTACTAATTATTTTAGTGTTTGTGTTTTTTTCCAAGTTTGGATTTGAGGACTACTTCGATAACGGCGTTTTTTGAGTGGAGTGTGGGATTTTTATTTCAAGAAAATATTTTTTCTATGTCTTTTTTTTTATTTTTCTAATCTTTATTACTACCACCTTTGTAATAGCCGCTGGCTGATTGACAACATCCATTACCAAGGTGGAGCTTAATGTTCGATATGAATAGGCTAACACTAACCCCCATTATTATCCCGGTACCCACCGCCACCAGGGGTATCTGGAAGAGCCGGGTATGATCTAGTACCCAACCATCTGTAGTGATGGAGGGGCACTGGCGCGGCCGAAAGGCTGGTATTAGTCTGGGAAAGCCCAAAAACTGTGGCCTTTCCCATCCTGGTATTGCTAGCCTGCTGCTGCTATGTTGTATTTGGCTGGTTATAAAAATGGGGGAACCCCACATCGTTCTTTCCAATTATTATTTTATTTTTTTTAAATGACGTGCGGTCCCCTCCACTTTAAATAACCAGCCAGATACAACACAGCAGCAACCTAGCATTACCAGGGTGGGAAGGGCCACTGTGTTTGGCCTTTCCCAGCCTAACAATACCAGCCTGCGGCCGCACCAGTGCGCTGCCATCATTACAGATGGTCGGGTACTGGATCGCACCCGACTCTTCCTGGTACCCCTGGTGGCGGTGGGTATTGGGGTAATAATGGGGGTTGGTGTTAGCCTATTCACCGGCTAACACTATGCCCCACCTTAGTAATGGATGCTGTCAGTCAGCGGCCATTACTAAGGCCGTAGTAATAAAGTTAAAAAAAATACAGTCATAGATAAAAAAGGTTTATTTAAATTTAAAAAAAACACACAAACCCCGTTAACCATTTCATTGGTAAAAAAAAAAGCAGTCATCAAAATAGTCCACGAAACCAACGTAGTCAAACGACCAGATCATGTAAAAAAAATAAATAAGTACATTAGTAAGGGCCTGTTCACATTACCGCTGCCCTTCCACTGAGGGGTTCATCGGGCAACCACTCAACGGAAAGGCAAACTACAACCTCCGCTTCCGTTTCCCTCACCATTGATCTCAATGGTGACGGAAACCTTGCTAAAGGTTTTTGTTTGTCACCTTTGTTTCAGGCTTCCGTTGTTTTGACTGAATCAATAGCGCAGTCGACTGCGCTATTGGTTGCATCAAGAACAACGGAACCCTGTCACAACGGTGACAAACTGAGACCTTTAGCAACGTTTCTGTACATATAAGGTACATATACATGACAAAGCGCAAATGCCCATGTATACAAAAGGACCAAGGGATAAATAGTAGTCAGTTACAAAGGACAACATGTCTTAAAAAAATATAAATCCCTAGGAAAAGTGAAGACATTCTAAAATGCATGAAATGCCTGACACATCAATAATGATATAAGTCCAGACCTACCCATATTGCAGCTCCTGCACTACAGAGACAGCCAGAGAGCAAACAGTCCAAATCACAGAGCTAGTGGATATCCGGTATTGCAGAGGTCAAAACCAGCCGGGAGCAGAAAGTCCAAATCAGTAAGCAGAGTGTACTCCAGAGACAAGCAGAGGTCCAGTTTCAAAAAGTGCAAATAGTCAAAGGTACAGGGTATAGTCAGTAGCTTGATCAAACACATGGAAACAAGGAAAATCACAAGCAAAGAAAACAGAACCAACCCAGATTTAAATACTCCACCCTTCAATCTGATAGGAAGAAGGACAGAGAAGTGGGATAGTCTCAACAACTAACACCTGTACCGCCCCCGAAGCTAGACTAGTCGTCATGGTAATCTTAAAGGGACGGATGTTTCCAAACAGTGTTTTTCACGCAGCGTGATTCCATTGCGTGAAACTCACTGCATGCCATATTCTTGTGCAATTTTTGTGGATCACGCACCCATTGAATTTAATCTGTGCGTGAAAATCATGGACCGGACACTGACGCATGTCAGTGTGCTGTCCGTGATTCACATACCATTTCCTTGAAATGCAGAGAAAAAAAATAATAATAATGTGCACCAACACTGACATCAACAACTAATGCCACACGGAACAAACACTGATGGCACACGGAACTGCAATGCATGAAAAACGTGTCCGTTTTTTGCGGACGCACATCGTAAACGCTCGTGGGAATCTAGCCTTAGGCTTTTGGTGTGTTCTATAGCTTCTGCCAGCTGTCATTTGTAAAATCACTCCCAAAATGGACCTGGATACTGCTTGGCAATTTGAAGACACCTCTTCTTGGCATGTAGACAAAAATAGTGAGGGCAGGTTGAGTATCCCTCCCACATTTACAGCAGTTGTAAGTCAGGTTTCTTTGCCTTTTTTCACCTTGCTGTAATTCTGGGAAGTGCTCCCTCTGGTGGCCAACATAGGAAAAAGTCAAATTATGAATTAATTTTTAATACTTTACACCTTGTGGAAGAAGAAAAAAAAATAAAAAAAAAATACTACAAATAAATAACTTACTAAAAAAATGTTTAATTTGCGACAAAATTCCCTTTAACCGGTTCCCGTCCTCTGCTGTGTATATACGGCCGGCGGTCAGGGTCCTTTATACCCGCGCCATAGACTATTTATGGTGCGGGTATTAGCTTGTGCCCGAGCGGTCAGGCAACTGAATGTCGGGTCTTCGACAGTCAGTTACTGCTGGGGACTCTGAGCTTTTGCTGCTTCTATCTTCTCTGATCTCAATGAGCGCTGTGTGTATGAATAGAGGCAGCGGCATGGTCCCGGTCATCATGTGATTGGTCACATAATCGCCAGGTGCCGTTAGTGGCAGGCTGCTGCTGCTGGGTCTAACTAGACCCAACACAGCCCTATTAGTGACAATAGTCACTATAAGGGTATGTTCAAACACTTAGCAAGGATGACTGAAAATACGGAGCCGTTTTCAAGGAAAAACGGCTCTTGATTTTCAGCCGTTTTTTTTAGAAACTCACGTTTTTAGCTGCGTTTTTTACGGCCGTTTTTGGAGCTGTTTTTCTATAGTCAATGAAAAACTGTGCCAAAAACGTCCCAAGAAGTGACATGCACTTCTTTTTCGCGGGCGACTTTTTACTTTCCGTTTTTTGAAAACGAGGCGTAAAAAAAATGCCCCGTCGGAACAAAACACCGTAGTTCCCATTGAATTCAATGGGCAGATATTTGTAGGCGTTCTGCTTCCGGTTTTTTCAGGCATTTTTTTGATGCAGCCCCAGTTACAGTGGAAAAACATGGTGTAAAAGAAAGAAAGAGAAAAAAATATAAAGTCCCACAAAGGTCTCCTCTGACCTCTGAGACAGACCATAAACCATAATAATAATAAAAAAAACTAAAATAAGGTTCAAAACAAAATAATAAAAAGTACACATAAAATACCCACCCAAAAAAAAACGTCGTCCCGACTCCCCCCCCGCCAATCATTGTCGTAACGCTAGCCCTGACCCAATTACCCTAAAATAGACATGTAATATATACAAATTTACGGTAGACAAGGACGATCACAAATAAAGTTCTATTTTAGGATAAAACTATGTTATTACCAGGAATTTTTTTTTATAAAAAGCAAAAAAAAAACCTTTTTTTATTACTATTATTTTTAAACTTTAAGCCTAAAAATTCTAAAGTAGCAAAAAGGATGTGTATAAAAATAATAAAAGAATCCTGCATGGTCTACGGAAAAAACATCGCAAAAATCACGTCGCTAGCCCAACAAAACAAAAAAAGTTATATCTGTTGAACTAACGCGTGCTAAAAATGGCTAATCGGTTTCTGGTTCTGAAGGCTCAAAATAGCTCGGACAAGAATCGGTTAATAGAGGGGTGTCCCCGTTTAAAAACCCTCAACTATTAAGTCCATAAGTAGAGGAAATTTCCCCCTGTATATTTTGCCATGAGTCTATGTCAAAATCCACAAGTGTTACATGCAGATTTTTTCAGTATGTTGTGGGAGAACACAGCTTGTCCATGTTTTATTATACGGCCAGCTAATTTCAGTGGAAACTGTTTCGTTCACTTTTTTTGACTTGCGCTGAATGCTTCCCCAACAGATTATAGCTAATTCTGGGGTTCCAGTAGCAGGACACCCCATCTAACAAACAGCGATGGTTCAAAGCGGACAAGTAAAGTTTTCACCCCTTAATGCCCGGCCACCGTCTTTTAACTGCAGGCAGTGCATGTGCTTAGTCTACAGTGACGTCTTTTGGTGTCGCTGTAGAAGAGGCTGATGAGCGCTCATGCTCTAAGCAGTAGCTGTAACTTACAGCTCCTGATCTTAGAGAAGCCTGCTTAATACAGCTGGGGTTAGAAAACATTCGGACCACAGCTGATTAACCCTTTGATTGCTGCGTTCTGTGACTGCGGCAAGATCAAAGGGAACTCCCCACTTTAATCTAGTCATGGGAAACCTGGTGACGTTATCAAACACCGGGAAATCCCTCTGCAGTCAGCCCTGGGGACGTACAAATGACCTCAGGGCTGTCTGTTCAGTAAGCCTGCTATTCGGGCACACTATGTGCTGCCCTAATAGCAGCCTGTGTCATAGTGACACAGTATGATGTATTAGCATACAGGAGTATGCTAATACATTACAAGTAAAAAATAAAGTTATAAATAAAGTAATCCCTTATTGGGATTTAAAAAAAGTAACAAAAAATATAAATAAATAAAAAGTCCAAAAAAATAAAAGTAATTATTTTGCATAAAATATATTTTCTTGCCCCTACACTAAATAAAAACAAAAAACCTACACGTATTAGGTATCTAAACTACCGTAATAACCTGAAGAATTAATCTAATGGGTTATTTAGAGTAAAAATGTGAACGGGGAAAAAAAAAACAAAAGCGATGCCGGGATTCGCTTTTTCTTATTCACGCCGTAAAAATATTATTTTTTTCTACCTCCAAACTATTCCTCATATGGCCACGTCAATGAAAAAAAGTTATGGCTTCTAAAATGCAGAGAGGTAAAAACCGGAAAATGTAGCTGGTCATTAAGACCTTTTCAGGCCGGGTCATTAAGGGGTTAAATGAAGACTTAATTGGTAATGTGTATATACAATGCCTGACCATAAACTATGCACACTTAATAGCATCCAATCAATGGGGAAGGAGTTGTCCTGCTATAAAGCGCTTGCAGATACATGGTTGACCTATTTACCCCTCTATATTTGCTGAGAGCCAGTAAAATGCCAGATCACACCTGAAGGCTCCTTACAAGTAGCACTTGCAGAATGTGATTTATGTTAAATCGTGTTTAGCAGAAGCTGTTTTATTGGCAGACGCCTGCTAAACGCTCCAAACTGTGATTTTCTTACCCAGATCTTTATTTTTCCTTGCAATTTCCCATTGTTCTCATCATCGTAAAAACAATTATAGCCTATGCTTTTTGAAACTATCTTTAATATTAACACTTACTAACGGTTACTGCAATTTTTTTTTTTTGTGCACAGACTATACGTTTATCTATTTCTTATTTTAGAACCTTGAGACAGCGGATTTATTTTTTTTACATTTATGTTGATGTCACAGAGTTTCCAGCATTCTCTGTTCTTTGAACCAGCAACAGGAGCTGGATGGGATCTAGAATAGAATAGGCTCATTATTGCAAGTTTTTTTTTCCCTGTGTTCCCTGCAATGATTCCAAATGCTCTTGCACACTTCATCAGTATTATTGTAATTCGTTGGCTGCAGGATATTTGGCAGCTGTTGCACCCCACTGGCAAATCCTATTCATACTTCTTTTCCATTCATGATTGCCATTGGAGAATTGATTTCTCTCTCTCTTACTCTAACCTTTCCTCATCCATTTTGAATTGTTCAACTTGAAACATTTTAATTTCATATCATACATCTATTCAAGACACAATCTTTTTTTCTTATTTCTTTTTAACTTCTCTCCAGGGCAACAGCATAGTGTGATTTTTCATGGCAATCAAAGTTTTTAAGTTTTTTATTTTTTTACCCACGTGCTTATTATGGCAATGTATTTTCATACTTTGTTTTAAGTATGGGTTCTATAACATTTTGCAAAGCAGCAGTATCGATGGATGTCAGGCCAGAACGGCTTTGATATGTGTCATTCAGCAGCTATAAAGCGCATCTCAAAGTTTGGGGAAATCAAAGGGGTATTGCTTGAGTCTAATTTAAAAAAGCAAACATAAGTTAATAATGTGGAACTCTTTTTCTGTATTGTGATCACACTATCAACTGTGATATTAATGGTCACCCCAATCTCTCTCTCCCCTAAAAATGATCATTCAATTTGCTTAATTATATATGGTCAAACCAAATGGCCTCAAAGTGCTAGGCTGTTAGATCTGTCAATTCTTCACTAGTACTTACAGAGGACCTGTCACTAGGTCATATAAGTTGAACTGGTTTACTGACCTGAATAGCACTATCTCTCTGATTCCAGCGTTGTTTTTCTGTTTTCTATTTTCCTGGACCACCCACGTTCGACAGATATGGACCACTGTTGTCTTGGCTCCATCCATGCTAATTTGCTGTAGTTAGCCAATGGGGTGGAGCTACCTTCCCTGCCTCTGATGCTGACCAATCAGGGCAAGGCATCTCGAGGGTAGTTCATGCCCTGTTGGCTAACTACAGCAAACTACCATAGAGGGAGCCAACACACTAGTGTGCCATATCTCTGGAACGGGAGAGGGTCCAGGAAAAAAAGAAACCGCGCTGGAATCAGGGAGACAGCGCTGTTCAGGTCAGTAAACCAGTTAAACTAATATAACGTAGTGGCAGGCCCTCTTTAATATTTGATTTCTGATTTTACTACTTGGACGTTTGGAACCATACAATATGGAGTAAACACCTAAGCACCATAATCGGCCTTAGTAAGCCTCTCTGGGTATAATTTGTAATACACCATATAGCCAAATACTGGTGTGTTTGTCTCTTCACATAGTGCATGTGGGTTTAACACCGAAGAAATAGATTTTATTATGAAAAACCATTAATACTTTTATTGTAATTTCTCATACAAGCCAATAGGTTTCTAATCCTAACCACTGCAATAAATGCTTATACATGGCTTACTTAGTAGTGCATATCTTTGCGCAGGCTATTTCTCTATTTACCACCTGTTAAAGGGTGCATAGTAATAATAGCGGGGTTCACTGGCTAGTGTCGCCCACTACTACTACCTCCTTTATATCAGGGTCACTAGTGTTATGCCTAGTTCCTCTACCTTTTTCATGTACTAACGTTGGGTCTACTTGCTTTGCTACTCCGTAAGGGAATACGATTGTAAGTAAATAAGGGTATATTTATTAATACAAACCGTATTCACACTTAGATATAAAATGCACCAAACAAAGTAAATAATCACAGTATAGTATCAGTGCATCCCAATACACTGACCCTACACGTGGTACAGTATAAACAAGGTATTACAAGCCCTAATCCATACCACCACCCACTTACCTAATATAATTCACAATATATCTTCAGCATACCTCAATACATATAATAACTACACGTGCCACAGTACCAGTACAATATATTACAATACTATACTAAAACCCACCCACTTAACTAACATACATACAAGTTACATTGCACTCATGCTTGCTTCTGTGACCCACCCCCACCTGGCTCTAACTTTCCCTACACCCTCAAGGGGTTAAATACCAGGGGAAATCTGTAGACTAGGGAAGGAAAAGGATTACCAGGGAAAGTAGGGTTTATGGGGAGAAGGGTAGGAGGGTGAGAGCGAGGGGGGAGGATACTTAACACATGTGGTCCTAGGTTGGTGAGTGAGGAACAGAGAGCTGTTGTTGTCTGGTGAGCGAGGCAGGAGAAAGAGAGCGATCAGCATGCCTGTTGCCCCCTCTTATATCTTGTACGTGTACATCTGTATGACATCGCATGTTCATGCACTTGCAAGTCAGGGGGCCATGGGACTATTTATGGCTCCCCCCATGAAATCTCATTACCTGGCAAGGTGGGAGGGCAGGCAGTGAGAATGCATTGAAGGTGTCTACTGTCTCCCCTCCCCCCCCCCCCCCCCTGGAGGGCAGAGATACACAACTATCTCTGGGGGAATATCTGTACTCACATGTACATAGAAAACACTTCCCTTTACAATTCCCTTTACACCACCCTACAATGTAATCTGAAAGCTGTGATATATTTTACATTATGTACCAACCATTTGACTATCTGGGTGCCCACCATTTGTACACATGCAGAGACATGTTTAAAATCCAGGGCCAGATTAAGGTTGGTGGAGGCCCCTGGGCAAAATATTTGTTAGGGGCCCCATCCCAGCACTTCAAACTGGATACACCCATATGACCCCTATAGCAGGGATATCACGAAGACCCTACTCCTGATGACTAAGGCCAAAGCCCATAAATCCCCTCTTTGTCTCCTCACAGTTTACGTAAAGAAGGCATTTGACCGTGTACACTAGGGTTTTCCTCAAGCCCCACTGGTACAAATTGGTCTAGGCCCAAGTTTCATAGGAAAAATCTTGTTTTTCTATAGTGACCTGACTTTACGGGTTTGGATAAACGGTCTCCTATCTACGTTATTCTCAATAAGGAAAGAAACAAGAAAGGGGAGCACCGTGTCTCCACTATTGTACGTCCCTGTTATGAAGCATCAAACAGTGGCCTTTAGAAACGGCTTGTTATACGTGTCACAGCCCCACATTTCTTTCCCACAATTCTTAATAAATTCCAAAGATTTGGACACTTGAGTAATTTTAAGGTTAATTTAATTAAAGCATAGGCTCTTAACTTCTTCCCGCACCAGGATGAATAGGTACGTCATGGGAGGGAAGCTGTTCCCTATATTCGTTTTAGAGTTATGGCACGTGGATGTCTGCAGGCTCAGGACTTTTGTGTAAAAGTTGTAAAACGTGAAAAAAACACATAAATTTGCTATCGTCGTAATCTTATCGACCCACAGAATAAAGTTATCATGTAGTTTATATTGCTTAGGGAACGCTGAGAAAAATGTGAACACAATGCTAGAATAGCTTTTTTCTGTTTTCTCGCTTCCAAAATTGGAATAAAAAATTATCGAAAAAATTGCATGTCCCCCGAAGTGGTACCAATAAAGACTATAGCTTGTCCCAAAAAAAACAAGCCCTCACACAACTCCATAAACTGAAAAGTTATGACACGCGGAATGTAAAAGGGGTGGAGTGGTGGCGGGGTTCACTTACTCGTGTTGCCCACCACTACTACCTCCTTTATAATTAGGGTCACTAGGGTTATGCCTAGTTCCCCTATCTTTTTCCTGTATTAACGTTAGTCTACTTGCTTTTGCTACTAAGTAAGGGAATACGATTGTAAGTAAATAAAGGTAATATTTATTAATACAAACAGTAATCACACTTAGATATAACATACACCAAACACCGTTAACCGTAAATAATCACAGTATAGTATAAGTTTATCCCAATACACATAAATAACTTAATATGTATTGAATACATGAAAACTACACGTGGTACAGTATAAACAAGTTATCCCAATCTATACCCCCACCCACTTACCTAAACATACATATATATAGATTGCGTTAAAATACATACACATAAGTTACTTTGTAATTCTCACACACTCACTATTTCTGTCCCACGCCCTCCTATATAACTGTCGCTGTATACGAAGAGTTAACGAGAGAGGTGGAGGATAAAGGGTTACCAGGGAAGTCAGGTAAAGAGTTAAGATTGGGAATGTGCAGGCAGGGGGGAAAGGGTTAACAAGGGACCAGGGGATGTGCAGGTAGGTAAATGGTTCAGGCAGGTGGTGAATGGTTAACACGGGGGAAGCAAGGGTTAAACCAGGGAGTCTAGGGGAGAGAGGGTTAAAGTGTGTGGCTAGAACGGGGGTGAAAGAGTTACTCGTTATCCAGGGGAGTGAAAAGTTTAAATGCAGCTGTTGCTGCACTTGATACTTATCGCTCGTTGTCCAGGGGAGGAGGACGCTGCTGGAGCCAGAGTGATGAGCCGGGGAGCAGGAGAGGTCGGTTGGTGGAGCCGGGGAACAGGTAAGTAGAGTGTCGTTGGTGGAGTGGTGAGGGAGGTAGGATCCATTGGTGAGCGTACCGAGACAGGGCTATTTGAAGAGGCTCTGTCACCACATTATAAGTACCCTATCTCCTACATAATGTGATCGGCGCTCTAATGTAGATAAGTGTTTTTATTTTGAAAAACGATCATTTTTGACCAAGTTATGAGCAATTTTAGATTTATGCTTATTACTTTCAAAATGTCCAACTGGGCGTTTTTTAACTTTTGACCAAGTGGGCTTTGTAAAGAGAAGTGTATGACGCTGACCAATCAGCGTCATACATGTCTCTCTATTCATGTCCATTTGTACTCAGCACAGCGTGATCTCGCGAGATCATGCGGTGCTGTCACATACACCCACATTAACTTTACTAAAGTGTCTTGAGAGTCAATAGTTATTGCCTCCAGACAGGTGTCTTGCGGCGGTGTTCTCACTGGGAACGATGCCGGCACAGGAGTGGACCTGACCTGTCATCTGACCTCACCGGTCAGGTGACTGGATTGGTTCACTGCCGGGCCGGCACTGACACCAGTGAGAACGCCGCTGCAAGACTCCTGCCTTCTTCTGACGGTGAGTGACGTCAAAGCAAAGCGGAGAGTGGCAGCATTTGGGCCGGCTACCTCTACCGCTCTCCGCTCTGGCGGCATTGTGGCACAAAGTATAAGGGGGTTGTGTTGCGCTACCTACTGGGGGGCTGTGTGTGGAGCTATGTACTGGGGGACTGTGTGTGGAGCTATCTCCAGGGGGGCTGTGTGTGGAGCCATCTCCAGGGGGGCTGTGTGTGGAGCCATCTCCAGGGGGGCTGTGTGTGGAGCCATCTCCAGGGGGGCTGTGTGTGGAGCCATCTCCAATGGTTTTTCCATTGACCGGTGGCAGAGTTACACAACTGGAAAAAAAAATCCCCATAATGTAACTCTGCTACCTGTCAATTGAAAAGTCATCAACCACAAGGTCTCCCTCTTTACTTTCATTATTCTCAGCCTTTTGGTTTGTCCTGCAGCTGCTGCCACCGTGATGAGCAAATGTTATACCCAGTTAGGAAAAGTAACATAAAGACGACATAACCGAATCCATAATACCTGTGATATCCAGACAGTCTAGAGATCCGCAGTGAGAATTTGCGCGTTTTATTTGCAGAAGGATCTGGCCGTGATTTGATGTGTTTATGCGGTATATTGGGCGTGGCTTAAAATGTCCCTCTTTTCCGAATTCAAAAGTTAGGAGGTATGCTTATCCTGTGGATATGTCATAAATGCCTCTGATGGGAAAGCCCCTTTAAGTCACTTTAACCACAAAATAAAATAAATAAATCAGACCCTGGAGATATGGCAGTGTACTGCATTCATACACTGTCTGAATACATGTGTTTGCAATAATGCTATGAAGCCAGGCCATATAGTGCTAAAGACTGTATATATACTTTCAGGCCTCGTTCACTTCTGCATTGGGCTTCCGTTCATGGGTTCTGTAAGACCTTTCCGTCGAAGGAGCCCATGAACGGAAACCAAACGAAGACCATAGCTTCCGTTTGCATTACCATTGATTTTAATTGTAATGTTTTATTTGCAGTTCGTTTCTATTTGTTTCTGTTTCGTAAAGTTTTGTTTTTTTATCGGAAACAATAGCACTGTCGATTTCCGCTAAATAAAGTGGAAACCTTCTGGAACGGAAACCATTTGCAGCAAAAGCATTACCATCAAAATCAATGGTAATGCAAACGGAAGCTATGGTTTACACTTGGCTTTCCGTTCATGGGTTCCTCCGACGGATAGGTCTAACGGAACCCATGAACGGAACTGAATTCTGATGTGAACGAGACCTTAAAGGGGTAGGAAGGGGACAGACAACTGATGATCTATCCATGGGATAGCTCATCAGTGTATGATCGGTGGGAGTCTGACACCCGGGCCCTGCACAGATCAGCTGCTTTGACTGCCTCCGGGCAGAGCAGATGGACTGGACTCCGGACACAGAATAGCGGACAAGCTGCAGTACTGCAGCTCTGCTCCTATTTAAGTGAATATGAGCAGATTTGCAGTTCTGCAGCCCCGCTGCTATGCAATGTACCGAGCCATCTGCTTCCATCTCCGTACACTGCATAACATCTGGTGCCCAGAGGCAGCCGGATCAGTTGATTGGTCTGGGAGTCGGACCCCCACAATCATATACTGATGACCTATCCTGTGGATAGGTCATCAGTTGCCCGTGCCAGAACAACCCCTTTTTATACCATAATTTGCTGGCTGCAGCAGTTGTGTGGTCTGGGGTGTGCACTTTTAAAAAAAAATCTGTTATTGTGACCTATATTATCTGTGGTCTGAATATATATTTCTGCAATAATACTATGCAGCCAAGATAATGAAGAGTAGAGGTTGGTGTTCTGTAGACCAGTGAGTGTGAATAGGGACCTGATTAATTCCTTCCCTCTGCAGCCAGTTTTTGGATTTTCACTTTTTTCTCCTCCCCACTTTCCATAAGCTATAACTTATTTTTATTTTTCCATCAATATTGCCGTATGAGGGCTTGTTTTGTGCGGGACAAGTTGTAGATTTTCATGGCACCATTTATTGTACCGTCTAATGCACTGGGAAACTGGAAAAAAAACTCCTCTTGGGGTGGAATGTGAAAAAAACAACAATTTTTTTTTAGGGGGATTTGTTTTTACGGCGTTCACTGTGCGGTAAAAATGACACGTTAACATTATTCTGTGGGTCAATACAATTACAGCGATACGAAATTTATATTTGTTTTCATTTACTGAATTGACTGAATGTAACTATGTTGTTAAAATTTGGGGCCCCTCTTCTGCTTTTGCCCAGGGCCACACTCTGCCTAAAATCAGCCTTGACTCTATCGACACTGTGACGCACTCTTTCCGGTTCCAGCAGCTATGATGACTGATGCCAGCAAGGCGCTGTGATTATGGCAGATGCCAGCGGCGACGACGTATGCCTGTCCTGGATCAGTTCCAGAATGCTCTGAATGATACAGAAATGCTGGAAAGCGGCAAATTCAAATTCCTCCAGGCTGTTAAAGGATTCAACCTAGTCCTTCAGGACTGTTAGCAACATGAGTGCTGCAGCCAACCCATGCACTATGTCTGCAGAGCCTATCAGGGTCCAGTCAGTAGTATAACTTTAGGATTTGTTACTGTTCCCTTGATGCTGGGGCTGAACTTTCCCTCTTTTGCTTATTTTAGGGAGTCCAGGATTCATTCAATAATGCTTAACCCAGATCCACAATATGTGGAACTTGTGCAAATCCTTTATCTTCTACATACCTTAAACCTTTATGTAAAGTGTGTACTGCCATTGTTATTAAGGAGGATACACTGGACTTCAGGACAATCTTAAGTATCTTATTAGAGAAGAAATCTATTTTACCTTTTCGCTAAAATCCCCCTTCCATTCCCTGTACTTCAAGTACCGCTACTAAAAACCATCTGCCCAGGGGTCTGAATATACTTCTAATGAGAATGAAGGTACTTCTAAGATTGAGGAAGGCGGAAAAATTGACACGTTCTGTGATTAAAGAAGCACTCCGCTTTTTTTTTTGCACCCTTTTTATTGCACCCTTCATTTGTACATTGGTGTTTCAGTTGGGCGCTGTGTGCAGAAGTACTTACCGATCCCCGCATCTTGTCTTTTTCGGGTCCAGCACCGCCCATCACGTGATCTTTATTTCGACTGGAGTCACTGTACTTTTGAGTAAACCGGAACTCAGGCTCTCAATGCATTCCTAGGAATGGATTGAGAGCCTTACTTCCAGTTTTCTGAAAAGCTGCCAGATTCGATCTGGAGACCCCTAATTCTCCATGACTTCTTGGAAGGGGTTCGATTTAAATCTTGCTCCCAGTACCCTAACAGTTCATGTAGCAGTTATTCGTGCCTTAAGAGACACTAAATTCTCTATAATCGTATGGGTCTCAAGGGTTTTTCAAAGCATCAGAGAGAATGAAACCTAGAATAAAGACCTTGGTTCCCCATGGAATCTTAAAGGGATATTCCAATCTTAGACATTTATGGCATATGCCATGAATATCTGATACACCTCTGGGACCTGCACCTATTTCTGCCCCATGAACCTTGTCCTATCTTGTCCCGCTGTCACTGCTCTCCGGCCACTGAGTTACGAGTTGTCCGGGAGTACGTAAACAGTCGAGCTCGATATTATACACCGTTTCTGGAAATCCGATTTACTTCTATAGAAGTTATGTAAACAGTAGCTCAACTGTTTTAGTGCTCTCGGACACCTTATAACTCAGTGACCGGAGAGCGTCAACCGTGGACTAAGGCAGGATGATTTTAAGAGGGCCACTTCCTACAAATATATAAGGGTCCCAGAGGTGGGACATATGGTCGGACATATGCCATAAATGTGCGAGATGGGAATACCAGATTAACTGGTTCTGTCCTGTTTGTGGTCTTCGCCCGTAACTTCTGTTTTTTTCAAACTCCTAACTATAAAAACTGGTTTTCTTGTAGCAATTGCTTTTGCTCACAGGGTTATGGAATATCAGGTTCTGTCCAATTTAGAGCCTTCCATAAATATTTCTCTATAATGCCAAAAATATAACACGTGACCGCTACTGTTTCTTTTGTTAATTTATTTCATTTTCAGCCATTAGCAAAAACATTTCAGAACCTGGATTACCTCTTTAATCTAGACCCAATCTTTTTCCTGAAGGTGATATCTTCCTTCCACAGATCTCCGTAAATATCATAAACAGTAACAAAAATTCAATAATCTGGAAGAGCAGATTTTTCAATACATTGAAGTTACTGGAAACTCAATAAGAACATATTCATAGAGTTTAGTGGGAAAAATAAGGGCAAAAGAGCTGCGAAAAGTTCCATATTTCAATGGATTCACTTAGTTATCTGTGAAGCCTATAGAGCTGGAAATCAATACCCGACAACTTTTAAAGCCCATTCCACAAGGATAGAATCTGCCTCCTGGGCCATAAATGGCTCTGCTTAAATTGAACACGTTTACAGGGCGGCTACATGCGTTCGCCATTGTAGACATGGCTTTTAGATTCAAAGTCCTTAGTTCTATTGTCCCTCCCTAATTCGATTCTTTAGTAATTCTCTGGTGTGCTGTCGTGGATAATTCCAACTTGGGAAATGAGGAATTGGACTCTCCAGTAATACGATTTTCTGGAAGTCTCAATGGCAGTACTCGTACTTTTACACCCATTATAATTTGTATTCTTTTGTATATTATAAATATAGGTTTGATTTAACAGCAATCCGTCTTGGTGGTTCGTTATATACCCTGGAGATGGGAGGATGGGTGGGACGTTTAACCTGTGTGTTTTTCCTGTCCCTATCAGGAGGAAGCAATCTCAGGTGTACTGTTATGGAGACTTTTAGGAAACCTGATTGGCGGTGAGTCTTTGAAACGGAAACCGCGCTGCAAAATGCGCCAAACAAACGGCCAAAAATGCCTCCCATTGATTTCAATATGAGGTGGAGGCGTTTTTTTTTCCCGCGCGCGGAAAAACAGTCTCACGGTAAAAAGAAGGGACATCAATGGGAGGCAGAGAAAGCTTATATCGCTGCGTTTTGTGCCCACAACGCTTAATGGCTGCGGGTAAAAAACGTAGCGGAAATCATCGGCATGCAGGCAACGGAAAATCTGCCTCAAAATTCCAAACGCAATTTTGAGGCAGATTGTCCTCCTGCAAAAAACTCTGTGTGAACTCACCCTAATTCCTAATTTTCTAATACAGGTCTCCAAATCCTCTGCATAAAAAAATGCATGCGGTTTTTAGATGTTTTGTTTTTTTATGCGGTTTTAACCGCACCTCACATGCAACGTCTGAATACACCATAAGGGGATTGGAGCTCTGTACCAGCAAAGAAGTCCTCGTGCTATAAATATCAAGCCAAAAGTAGCAACAAGCAATACTTAATGTGTCTCCTAATAAATGAAATAGAAATTGTAAAAAAAATAGTTGGGTGCATAGAAACCATGCAGCTGTAAACTCCCAACTCAATCACTGTATCGATTTTTCTATATTCCATTTTGTTTGATATTTTACTGCTACCACATACTCCTCTTGCTAGTAGAATAACTTCACAGGACACAATACTACTTTTGGAAAGAATTTTCTTTCCTCCTTTTAAATTGAAATATTCATAGGTGACTGTGTCATTGCCTGTAGATTAAGGACACCCTGAACAATCTCCAGAAATCTGTTTGGTTTTAGTTTCATGGATTGAGAAGAATAGTGCAAATACCAGACTTTCATCTTTATACACAGTGATGAACTTTTATGTTGAAAGTAGTCCGATAGCAAAGCTAGTTTTGTGTTGTTTTTGGCTGGTTCGTTTTTATATGAAGAATTCCTTTAATCTAGCAATTCCATGTTTTGTATTCATGTAGCTAGTTGAAGGGTCTCTGAAATGTTCTCCATACATATGAATTTATTATCACCAGGGCACAGAAGTCATCTTTATTTTATATTGTATTTCAAAATCGATGGCATATTATTACATGTCTGTTTGTGTGTCTTTAACATTTAGGGTGGGGTTGAGAGGAAATAAAAAAGGGTAGATCTAAAGTTTCATTAAAATTGCTTATGCCCTGTCCCAGGCATTTTGAGTGGGCCATCTGTCTAAACATCTCACCCCCCCAAACCCCCTGATCATTTCCTCGACTTATTCATGAACCATGGGAGGGCTGCTTTGTAGTCATAGTGTAGCTTGGTTCAATCTACCCCCACTGAATACATCTATGCGCTTGCATAACATATATTTCACAGCTCCAGAAATTCTCTGAACTTAGTTCAGATGAATGGCCCACATACTCAAGATCCCCCCTCTTTTTATCCCTCTGTCTTTATTCCAACAGGGATTTCGATGTGAAACTGACCTTACTTGCCACAGAACCCAGCACATTATTCTTGATCATTTTACATGCCACCTGCTGCTAGTGCTGTGATGATGAATTTCTTAATGACTGGTTCACTCTTGCCTATTGTTTTAAGGCAATAGTTTGCTTTTATTACTGCATTCCTAATTGCGCCGCTTTTATAGACTTTATAATTTGTCTTTGTGGTTTGATAATACATATGTAAATAAATTCCATAAAACTAATTCAGAAATTGTATGGAATGAAAACACTACAATCATTTTCACCCTTTGAGGTTTACATTTTTGAACACTATTACTGTTACAGGCTATTAAAAATGTTTTTTTTATTATTCCTTATTTGACTCTTATTCTTAAAAGATTTGCATTTATTAGTCAAATAGCTGTACTGTCAATAAAACACAACACAAAAATGATACTTTATACCAGGGGTCTCAAACTCGGCCGGGTAAATGGGCCACATATAGAAAAAATGGGAAGTTGACGGGCCGCATTACTTTAAAATTTGATACAATACAAAATTATTGTTAATCAATTAGTTATTTGAACTACTATAACACTATATTACTATAATAGTAATACTACATTACTATAATAATACTACATTACTATAATAATACCGCTAGGTTTAAAATTTGAGATATTTCTCCACGTGCTTATTTCAACAATACAGTTTTCCAGTTTGTGTCGCTAAATGCAGCCCGGCGGCTCAGTTAGCAGCGTTTGGCAGACACACATGTCAAGATTGGGCAGCCCCTTTTTTGATAGTGCCGCAGTGCCCTCGGCGGATGCTGCCACAGTGCCCTCGGCGGATGCGGCCACAGTGCCCTCGGCGGATGCGGCCACAGTGCCCTCGGCGGATGCGGCCACAGTGCCCTCTGCGGATGCGGCCACAGTGCCCTCTGCGGATGCGGCCACAGTGCCCTCTGTGGATGCGGCCACAGTGCCCTCTGTAGATGATGCCACAGTGCCCTCTGTAGATAATGCCACAGTGCCCTCTGTAGATAATGCCACAGTGCCTTCTGTAGATAATGCAACACAGTGCCTTCTGTAGATAATGCAACACACCCCTATATAATGCCACAGTGCCCTCTGTAGATAATGCCACAGTGCCCTCTGTAGATAATGCCACAGTGCCCTCTGTAGATAATGCCACAGTGCCCTCTGTAGATAAGGCCACAGTGACCTCTGTAGATAATGCAACACACCCCTAGATAATGCCACAGTGCCCTCTGTAGATAATGCCACAGTGCCCTCTGCAGATAATGCAACACACCCCTAGATAATTCCCCAGTGCCCTCTGCAGATAATGCAACACACCCCTAGATAATGCCACAGTGCCCTCTATAGATAATGCCACAGTGCCCTATGTAGATAATGCCACAGTGCCCTCCGCAGATGCTGCCACAGTGCCCTCCGCAGATGCTGCCACAGTGCTGTGATGTTAGGGGCTTGCCCAGAGCTGTTTCCCGGAGCAGAGCCGCTTCTAGCACTCTTCCTGGGATTCCAGCTCTGCTCCTGACATCACTGTCCATATAATGACAGAGATGTCAGGGGCAACCCCAGATCTTGGGTCCCGGGCAGAGTGCTAGTAGGCCCCTTCAAATTGTTTGGGATGTCTGGAAGAATGATTGTCCGGAAAAGAAAAGATGAGCGCTACCACGAGTCCTGTGTCATGCCAACAGTAAAGTATCCTTAGACCATTCATGTGTGAAGTTGCTTTTCATCCAAGGGAGTGGGCTCATTCACGATTTTGCTTAAGAACACTTCCGTGAATAAAGAATGGTTTCTAAACATCCTCTAAGTGTAACTTCTCCCTACGATCCAGGAGCAATTTGATGATGAACAATGCGTATTCCAGCATGATGGAGTACCACGTCACAAGGCAAAAGTGATCACTAAGTGGCTCAGTGAAAAACATTTTGAAATTTTGGGTCCATGGCCAGGAAACTTCCCAGATCTCAATTCCATTGAACACCTGTGGTCAATCCTGAAAAAGCGGGTGGACAAACACAGAAATTCTGATACTCCAAGCACTGATTCGGCAAGAATGGGTTGCCATCAGTCAGGATTTGGCCCCGAACCTAATATCCAGCATGCCAGGGTGAATTGCTGACGTCTTGAAAAAGAAGTATCAACACTGTAAATATTGAGTCTTTGCATAAACTTGATGTATGTGTCAATAAAAGTTTAAAAACTTATGAAATGCTTATCATTGTACTTCAGTATACCATGGAAACCCCTGACTAAAAGATCTTCGGAAACACTGAAGCAGCAACTTTGTGAAAACCAAAATTTGTGTGTCTCAAAACTTTCGGCCAGGATTGTACATATATATGTAGAAGGCGTCATTTATATAAACTGTCTTCTATGTGTAATTTTATTGTTGGTGAAAATGTCTCAAATTTTTCTAAATAAAATGTTTCAGGCTATATGAGAAATATGTCGTACATGAGATCACTTCGGACAGCTACTGTATTTGCTGGGTTCTGCTTCTATCACTTTTGTATACATACTAAATGCAACATTTTGCAAGATGTTACCAGCAATGACACATTATACACTAGGTGCACTGTGTTTCCGCTGACATTTTTTTTTCCAATTTGATATCAGTGGGTTGTATTAGTTTACTGTGTTCCTCTATAATCATTTTCTGCCTACACAGGCCGGTAGACATATTTCCAATGAATCGACTAACAAATGAAAGCTTCATTTTATGAATGCTGATCATTAGAAAGTCATTCAGTAATGAGAAGATATTTAGTTCAGAATTTATTAACTCATTCACGGATTGAATACTCCTCCGCACAGCAAATACTTTGATCATTTTCACCTAGAAGCCATTTTTAGCCTTTTTAATCCAAGAGGAGGGCTAAGAGGTATCACTATACACCCATATCTGCCCATTAGGGAACACTGCCGACAGATGACTCAAATTAGCCAATCAAAATACTTCAGACACCTTTACTCAAGCCCCAGCAGGTGTCTGATGCACAACCATGTCTTAAAGGGTTGTCATGGATACTTCAAACTTTCCAATAGGTTCATCTGTCAAAACAGTCATTAAAAGTGTTCTTCCAGTTCATTTGATAATTTAATGTCCATTTACATCTAAATACACACTTTACATGTTCACTGCTCAGTTGAAGCAGAGGATACTATATCCTCATTTGTTGACATACATTTGGATAGAATAGCAGTGCTTTCAATCTGCTTATTGATTTGACGGAATGGTATCTCTTCATCTGATCCGACCCCATCACACTAAGGAAGGTGGTAATAAAATGGTGGCTATACAATGAAGCTATTGATTTGTGAGTTTTTATGTACATGTAATTTTAATATGTACTCAAGTACTAACTGGAATACTGTATGCATTTCTAGTTACAGTATCTTTAAGGGGGTTTGCGTTTTATGCTTTAAAGATTAGTGGTTAAAGAGGCTCTGTCACACATTATAAGTGCCCTATCTCCTACATAATGTGATTGGCGCTGTAATGTAGATAACACTGTTTTTTATTTTCAAAAACTACTATTTTTGAGGAAGTCATGAGCGATTTCACCTCCAACCAGGACGCAATGTCTATTCACAATCCCGACACTTCGGTAAATTTTGTGTGGGACTTAATCGCTGCACAGCTTGATCATGCTATGAGTGACAGCAGTAGGGTGATCTCGCGAGATCACGCTGCGCATCGATTATGTCCCACACAAACTTTACTGAAGTGTCGGGATTGTGAATAGACATCGCGTCCTGGTTGGAGGTGATGTCTATTCACTGTTAGGACACTTTAGTAAAGTTAATGTGTGTGTATGTGACAGCACAGCATGATCTCGCTATATCACTCTGTGCTGAGTGTGAATGGAGAGAAGTGTATGACGCGGATTGGTCAGCATCATACACTCCTCTTTACAACGCCCACTTGGTCAAAAGTTAAAAAACGCCCGATTGGGCATTAAGAAAGGAATTCGCATAAATCTAAAAGCGCTCATAACTTCCTCAAAAATAAGGTTTTCACAGTAAAAACCACTGCTGTTATCTACATTACAGCGCCGATCACATTATGTAGGATATAGGGCACTTATAATCTGGTTACAGAGCCTCTTTAAGATGGGCCAAATAAGGGCCTTATAATAAAAAATAGTTTTGGTTAATCTTTTTGAGACCACAAATTAATAATGGAATATGTTTTTAATGTCACATTACTGTCTTATCATTTTAGAGTTCCAATAGCTAAGAATAATGTGAAGAGCTGGGACCTCTCTGTTTTCCTGGATGACACTTCCTACTCTGTTGTGGTTACAAAGTTAAAGGATCATTTCTCTGTAAGTCTTTTTGAACCAATAATATATTTGTAATGTTTCAGATCAAAGGTGTTATAAACATATTTGTCTCATACTACTTTGAAAGGGCATGGCATGTTCACCTGTGGAAAGCAATTTATAGTCTGCATTGAGGTGTAATTCACAAAAAGTTGAGTCATTTTGTAAATACAATGCATAACTTGTTTTATAGCATATAGGCTGCATCTTCATTTATGCTGGTAGCTATTGGAAACAGTAGACCAGCTTCTTTACAGATACATCCATAATAGCTTGGCTGAGCTGTAGCATTGTGGGAAAGTATGTTTTCCCTACTTCGCTTTTTTCAGATTAGTCACTGCAAACACTCCACTAAAAAACGAAGAGTGGGTATTACTCCATAAGGATATTAAAGAATTATTGAACACAGTAAGGGCAGATTTACACGATCGTGTGCGTTTTTGCGCACGCAAAAAACGCCGCATTTTGTGTGTGCAAAAGGCACTTAACAGCTCCGTTAGTCATCATATAGGATGCGCGGCTGCGTGATTTTCGCGCAGCCGCCATCATTATGACACTCTGTTTGGATGTTTGTAAACAGAAAAGCACGTGGTGTTTTTCTGTTTGCAAACATACTTTTGACTACTGTTGCGCGAATCGCGCGCGTCCCACAGAAGTGCTTCCGCGTGGTGTGCGTGATTTTCACACACCCATTGACTTCAATGGGTGCGTGATGCGCGAAAAACGCACAAATATAGGATATGTCGTGAGTTTTACGCAGTGGACTCACGCTGCGCAAAAATCACTGACAGTCTGCATAGGTCCGTGCGACGCGCGTGAAAAATATGCGCGTTGCACGGACGTACTACACGTTCGTGTAAAGCCGCCCTAAGGGTGTATTTGGACAATGAGGTGCAGTTAAAACTGCATCTAAAAAGCGCATGCACTTTTACTGCGATTTTGATTCCTTTTTTTGATGCATTTGCATGAAAATAACTTTTTTTTTTTTTTAATGCGGTTTTAAGCGCATCTCAACTGCAACATCTGAGTACACCCTAAGGCCTCATTTACACGAGTGTGTGCGTTTTGCGCACGCAAAAAAACGCAGCGTTTTGCGTGCGCAAAAGGCACTTGACAGCTCCGTGTGTCATTAGTGTATGATGCGCGGCTGCGTGATTTTCGCGCAGCCGCCATCATAGAGATGAGGCTAGTCGACGTCAGTCACTGTCCAGGGTGCTGAAAGAGTTAACTGATCGGCAGTAACTCTTTCAGCACCCTCGATAGTGAATTCCGATCACAATATACAGCAACCTGTGAATAAAAAAAAAAGACGCTCATACTTACCAAGAACTTCCTGCTTCCTCCAGTCCGGTCTCCCGGCCGTTGCCTTGGTGACGCGTCCCTCTCTTCACATCCGGCCCCACCTCCCTGGATGACGCGGCAGTCCATGTGACCACTGCAGCCTGTGATTGGCTGCAGCCTGTGCTTGGCCTGTGATTGGCTGCAGCTGTCACTTGGACTGAATTGTCATCCCGGGAGGTCAGACTGGAGGAAGAAGCCGGGAGTTATCGGTAAGTCAGAACTTCTTTTTTTTTTTTACACGTTCATGTATATTGTGATCGGAAGCCACTGTCCAGGGTGCTGAAACAGTTTAACTCTTTCAGCACCCTGGACAGTGACTGTCTCCTGACGTCGCGTACCGGAATTTTTTTTGCCGGGTTCAGTCAAAACGAGTTCGGCCGAACCCGGTGAAGTTCGGTTCGCTCATCTCTAAGACACTCCGTTTGGATGTTTGTAAACAGAAAAGCACGTGGTGCTTTTCTGTTTACATTCAGAGTTTGACAGCTCTTGCGCGAATCACGCAGTTCGCACGGAAGTGCTTCCGTGCGACCTTCATGGTTTTCACGTACCCATTGACTTCAATGGGTGCGTGATGCGCGAAAAACGCAGAAATTTAGAACATGTCGTGAGTTTTTTTCAGCACACTCACGCTGAGCAAAACTCACGGACTGTCTGCATGCCCCCATAGACTTGTATAGGTCCGTGCGACCCGCGTGAAAAGCATGCGCGTCGCACGGACGTATATCACGTTCGTGTAAATGAGGCCTAAGGCTGGGGCTACACCTAGGCCTTTTTTGTAGTGGGTGATAATTGAATGTGCATAGCTAGGGCTACACACAGTATTTATCTCGCTACAAAAAAAAATTGCTGTGATAAATCGCTCCCTATAGGCATGCATTAAGCGGCCTACTAGTGATTTTTTTTTTCTTTTATTTGGATTTTAGAGCTGCACACCTCTCTGGAGTGATTTCTGAAGAGATTTTCAAGATACTCAATGCATTCCTATGGATAGGGATTTATCACCGCGACATCACCGCAATTTTTTATAGTGAGAGATTTACTCTGTGTGTTGCCCTTGTCTAATGCACTCCTATGGACAACATTGTATCGCTCACTACATGTGAGTCTAGCTCCATCATAAGTGCACATTTAGAAAAACACAGTTTATTTTCCTTCATCGCCATAGCAAAATATCTCTGAACTGAACATCTTTCAAAATTATTATCCGTAAACCAACTGTTGGGATTTATATACAGGAGTCATTTTTTTATGTGGTTTTTTTTGCAGTGATTATTGTAATCATGGTAAAAACCATGAAGATTTTTACCAAAGTGAAGTAATTTTGCTGCAATTCCGAAAATCTTCTAAAATAAGGCCAAAAAACCCCCAACTGATGTAAATATACCCTTGGGTAAGAAGCATCGGCTACACCTTCATGCACCTAATCTACACTTGGGTAGACTACGTGAAGGATATTTAAAGGTGTTGTCCGCTCATTGTGCAGTTTTTTTTTTAATACTGATGACCTATCCCATATGCCATCAGGATATGATCAGTGGCGGTCCGACACCCGGACTCCGCACTGATCAGCTGCTTTGGCTGCTTCTGGGCCTTGGATGTCCGTGCCGCAAGCAGATGACTCCGGTCACAGTATAGCGGCCGAGCTACAATACTGCAGCTCTGCTCCTATTCAAGTGAATAGGATCAGAGTTGCAATACTGCAGCACGGTCGCTATGCAGTGTACGAAGCCATCTGCTTCAGACACAGGCCACTGCATAATGTCCAGTGCCCGTAGGCACCCGGAACAGTTGATCGTGTTGGACCCCGACCAATCTTATACTGATGACCTATGCTGTGGAGTCTTCAGTATGAAAAAATGCGGCAGAGTCCAGGAGGGGAAGTACGAAGCGGGCTCCATGACTTCTGTTTGTCTGCTGTATGAAACAGCCGACGCTTCACTGCAACAAGCGAGGGTCCGCTAGTTTAACCCCTCAGATGCTGCGGTCAATCCCGAATGTGGCATTTAAGCTGCTAGAAAGAGGTGAGGCCCCCTCCAACATCCAATCATTCCCCCTCCCCCCGTGGCGCCGATGGTGGTCATGCCTGGGGGCCTAATCAACGCCCCCAGGTCTGCCCTCTTTGTGTTCCTATTAGGCCCTGCCAGAGGCAGGGTTTAACAGGAGCTTTTAAAAATCACGATGTACTTCAATACATTAGTATTGCAGTATATCGTGAAAGCGATTCAACGTTGGCTGGTTCAAATTCCCTAGGGGGACTAATAAAAGAAAAGCCAAATCCAGTTAAATAAAGATTTTATATATACACTACCAGTCAAAAGTTTTGAAAACCCTACATTTTTCCAGTTTTTATTAATATTTTATTAATATTTACTCAAATGTAGTTTGAAAAGCAAATATAGAAGAAATAAACAAGTTAAGATGAATAAAAATAATGGATTAACTTACTTTCAACAAATGAAGGACCTGTTCACATCAGTATTTGGTTTCCGTTGATGGGTTCCATCAGACTTTCTGCCGGAGGAATCCATCAACAGAAAGGCAAACGGAAACCATAGCTACCATTTGCATTACCATTGATTTCAATGGTAATGCTTCCGCTGCTAATGGTTTCCAATTGTCTCCGTTCCGTAAGGTTTCCGTTTTTTTGACGGAATCAAAAGTGCAGTTGACACATTTTATGTTTAATAATTTGTTTTTTCCTTGTAAAAGTAGTAAAACCACAAAAAAAAAAAAAAATGAATTTGGCATTGCCATAATCGTATTGACCCGTAAAAATGAAGTCAACATGTAGTTTTACTGCACGGTAAAACAAAACCCAAAAAGCAGCGGAGGGATCACTGTTTTTTTCCCAGTACATTATGATCGGCGCCTTGCAATTGCGTTGTGGGGCGACAATGGGTTGACTTATGGAGCACCTCCCTCCTTCAAATACCTTAGATGCCGTGGTCACTATTGAGTTATCTCTATAACAGCTACACCTTTGCCGCTGATCTTGTGGGTACAGCGGCAGTACCCATGAGATCTGAGTGACGGATATAGGAACTAGCCCCTGCACTTACGGGATTTATCTGTCTCTGGTCATTTACTCCCTGACGCATTATCACGAACATGTACGTGATAAGCATCATAGGGAAGTATGAAGTGCACTCACGGGCTAAGGGCGCTCCATACGCTGCAGGCGTCAGCTGTGTTTTACAGCTGACAACCGGGACCAACGGCCGGGAACAGCGTTCGCGCTGTTCCTGGCCGTTTAACCCCTTAAATGCTGCGGTCAATCGCGACCGCAGCATCTGAAGCGTTGAAAAGAGGGGGGCAGCCTCCACTGCTCATCGGTGCTCCCACATCACGATCAGGGGGTGCCGGTGGTTGTCATGGTAGCCCAGGGGCCTAATGAAGGCCCCCAGGTCTGCCTTTTGTCTGCCTCTGTTAAGCCATGTCTCTGGCATGGCTTAACAGAAACCTGTGAAAACGACAATATACTGCAATACTAATGTAAATACTAATCTAACTATTGCTGGTTCAAGTCCCCTAGGGGGACTAATAAGATGTGTAAAAAAAAAAAAGAAGTTTAATAAAGTAATTAATAGTGAAAAAAATATATATATTAAAAGCTAAAAAAAACAACTTCTCACATTTTTCTAAAGTATTGTAAAAAAAGAAACAAAATTGGTGTCTCTGCGTCCGTAAAAGTCTGACCTATTACAATATACCATTATTTAACTCGCACAGTGAAAGCCGTAAAAAAAAAAATTAAACCGCAACATCGCTGTTCTTTGGTCACCTTCGGTCGCAAAAATATGGAATAAAAAGTTGTATGTACCAAAGAATTGTACCATATGGAATTTACTCAAGGACAACATAACGCCCAATTCCATAAATGGTGATCCTTGGGTCTTACCACATTATTTAAATTGCTACACTCCTCTGATAAGAGGTATATGACATTTGAGGAACTGATATCCTCTTGGAAAATCCCAACACACCATCATTTGGCGTAAATTTTCTTTTATGTCTTTTTTTACATCTAAACTACGTGATATTTTTCAAGAAGGTGTAGTAAATGTTTTAGATTTATTTATTACAAAACCTGCTATTAAAAGTTCGCTATCATTTATATACTGTAAAATAAGGGCTGATTGGGCGAAGACCCTGTCAGTTTCCATGTTCAAAGCTTGGCGTAAAGATATCCAAGACTCTGATTTCTCCCATAAGATATTGGAAGGGTGGGCTAAGGTAAAGAAAAATGTTGTTTGAGAACAGTGCGGGGAGACAAATTTCAAATTCTTACATAGAGCTATATATTGTTTCAATATTCCTCCTCACCCTAATGCTCCAGATCAACTAGTTGCGTGTCCCAACGCCCAAAAGACGTACATGTTTCATGGCATGTGGACCTGCCCTGCTATTAAACAATACTGGGTTGATATCTTATTGTTAATATTAGACACGTGGAGGGTCGCCATAGAAAACAATCCACTACCGCTATTGTTTCATTAAATCCCTGAGACTGCTTTTTCACCATTGGCATTACATTCTCTTTTATTGGTGGCCAAAAGGTGCATATTGGCTCATTTACTTCAACCACAACCACCAGTGTTAAATAAGGTTATGTTGCAAATGTCGACATTCATTCGGATGGATCGCTTGGAAACTGAGAGGATTGCGGAGGCACAAGCATCAAAAATGTTTTAGAAATGGCAAACGTTTGTAAACATTTTCAACCCCAAGAAATACAAGATTTAACCCCTTCCCGACATTTGACGTATCCATACGCCAAAGTCAGGGGAAGTATGGAACGGGCTCTCGGAGTGAACCCGCTGCATACGATGCGGGTGTCGGCTGTTTGTTACAGCCGACACTTCAGAGTAACGAGCGGCATCGCGCTCCAGCGCGATCCCGCTTGTTTAACTCGTTAAATGCTGCGGTCAATAGTGACCGCAGCATTTAAATCGTTAGAAAGAGGGGGCGACCCCCTCTAACAGCACATCGTGCCCCCCCCCCCCCGCAACGCGATCGCGGGGGTCGATGGTTGATATGGCTGCCTGGGGGCCTAATGAAGGCCCCCAGGTCCGCCATCTTTGTGCACCTATTAAGCCCTGCCTGCCTGTCAGAATCACGATATACTGCAATACATTAGTATTGCAGTATATCGTGCAAGCGATCTAACGATCGCTGGTTGAAGTCCCCCTAGGGGGACTAATAAAGAAAGTAAAGATGAGTTAAATAAAGTTGGTGTTTTTTTGTTTTTTGAGGTGACTGATTTTTCAATTGTTAGATACAAACCTGATTGCCATTTGTATGGGGGGGGGGGGGATTGTTTGTGTTTTTTTTTATCATATGTACATTGTTTAGAATATGAATAAAACATCCGTTTCTAACGCTGTTTCTTATAGCTCCATTGCCCAGAGACACTTATATGGTTGGTAACTTTTTCTTATTTTTTTTTTTCACATTCTGTAAACTGTAACATTTGCAATAAACAGATTTATTTAAAAAAAAATGGTACCAATAAAAACTACAGCCAGTCCCGCAAAAAATAAGCCGTCACACCTCTCAATCCACGGAAAAATAAAAGTTATGGCTCTCAGAATGTGGTGAAACAAATATATATATATATTTTTTTTTTAAAGCAATAAATTATTTAAAAAAACTTAAGTTTGGTATCACCGTAATCGCATGGAGCCGCAGTATTAAGTTAAGTTGTCGTTTTTACCACACGGTGAATGCCAAAAAACAATGTAGGAATCCCAGTTTTTTTTTCCAATTTCAGCCTGCATATAATATTTTTTTCAGTTTCCCAGTACATTATATGGTAGTTTAAATGGGGCCATTAGAAACTACAACTCCTCCCGCAAACAATAAGCCCTCACACCACTCTTTTGACAGAAAAATAAAGTTATGGATCTTTGAATGCAGGGAGTGAAAAATGACTCGGTCCTTACAGGGTTAAATTAGCGCAAACCATGAGTATGTCTAAAGTTTTAGCATTTCCAGTGTTCAATTGCTAGCTATCTATGTCACTTACTTACCCCCATTGTTTTTCAAATCTACGGTGAAAACTCCCTTTGATATAATTTTTTTCCATCAAAATAGTTGCATTAATAGAGCCAATAACTGCAGCCATTTTGGGTGGGTGTACCTGAAACCAGTGCTAGGCAATAAATTTGCTTGTATGATAATACATTTTTGCTATGGTTAGTTTCCTCGCAGAATCCCCCTTGAGGTCCCCTATGTAACCCAACAGGCCCACTCCTCATGCACACGTCAGTATTCTAGTCAGTATTTTGCTTCAGTATTTGGAAGCCAAAACCAGGAGTGGGTCCAAAACACGGAAGAGGTGCAAATCTTTCCATTATAGTTTTCTGTTTATGTTCCACTCCTGTTTTTTGCTTCCGAATATTGAAGCAAAATACTGACCAGAATACTGACGTGTGCATGAGGCACTAGCCCCAGTGGTACTGAAATGCCATACACTCTATATATTAAATCCACCTTTCCTTTCCAAAGGTCACCCAGGGACCAAAGAACTAAAACATGGCAATCTTCGTGTTTTACTTCAATAAAATTTATTAAACTAGTTTTAAGGCTTGTTTCTGCATAGTGATTATTATTATTACGAACTGAACAATTACAAGCATTGGTGTGGTGTAATTATTCAAAACGATTAGTGATGAACAATAAAAATATTTATTGTCGAAAAAAATAGTGCATGAAACTGGCTGCTGTAGAGATTGCCAGTGCACGTATCGGTAGTGCGCCACGTGGCAAAGCCTTGGGTTTTGTCATGCGGTTTTTGGCTGCGCGGCTTGTACACGTGAAGGACATGGTTTTAATGCATTTCACGTGCACAGGCACCCTAATTTGTGTGATATTAAATGTAAATGATTATTCTCAAACTTGTTAGTACTGCATAACCAGTGGCAGATTAAAGGGACCATAGACCCTGGGCTGTTATCCAAACTTTGATACAAGTGAATGTGGCTGTCGCTAGCACCGGGACCCCCTCAGGTGCTAGCGACAGAACTGGGCATTAGGTGGCTCATGAGGTTCGGGCGGCCATGGGCCTCCTAGGAGCCTTGGGCCCCGGGCGGCCGCCTGAACTGCCCTGATGATGATCCGCCACTGTGCATAACTACGATGATCAAATATGTGACGGAAAACGTTCATAGCAAAAGTAAAGATATAAAAAAATGTACATTTAAATGATCGTGCATAGTTTCAGTTGCTACTATGTACACCGTTACTCAACGATGTCACAACATAAGCCAAAATAATAGATTAATTATAATGGTACATGGAATCCTTTTCTTCCCTTTTGGGTTTTGGTTTGCAACATGCTTCTGTAGTGTGAGCGTGCATCATCTGTGACTAAATGTTTTGCCACAGCCTGCTCAAAAGAGTAACTGGTAGCTTCTCCTTTAATGTGTGAAGGTGTTTCAGGCACAGATCGTCACATGGATTTAATTAGTCTTTCACAGGGATTGGAGGTCCAATTCTCAATGCTGAAATCTCATTTCGCTCACCAGTAACGAAAAACACCTCTCTTCAAACGGGTCCCTTCAAAGAAAAGGGTGTTTAGGGTTGCTTGTCTTGCAGCTTTTTGATGTTGGTTTCTCTTTGTTTGTACAACTGTTATTATTGAGACACCATAGCTTTGTTCAATAGAGATCATTTAGTATCAGGATCCACAGTTGACAAGTCAGTGAACAGTGCAGAGTTGAGTTTGCAGGATTTATCACTATTAGTCTTATGCATAATGCTCTATAACAAGTACAGTCATGTTTAAATTCATTTTATTGATACTGTATACTAATTTTATTTTTTATAGTGGTGTTCTCTAAACTTGGTTATCTTGTTCACACTTCTTAGGCAGAGGCGTAGCTAGGTTCTCCAGCACTCGGGGCAAAGATTCAGTTTGGCGCCCCCCGCCCCAACCTCTTTCCCGACATCTCCTTCCCCCTCGCCGTGTTTGTTTTCTCTACCAATCGACGTGTCATTTCTTTTTATGTAATGCGAGCATAAAAACATTTGGACATCTTACAAGCAATATGGTTCTATACACAACACCAGAACCAAGCTCAATACATATATACAGCACCAGAACAAAGCTCATTACATATATACTACACCAGCACAAATACAGCTCCATTTAGTGCAACCCCTGCCGTATAGGTGTGTACGGCGTAAAACTACAGCTCCCAGCATGGCCCGAACAATGGTAAGGATATGCTGGGAGATGCCGTTTCACAAAAAATAAATCATATCATAATCATTCCACCCATCATCTCGCTGCAGATCATACAGTGACTACTGATTAGAGGCAGAATAAACATTTACCTTAAGTGACTCACCGGTGACGTCTCAGATTCTAGTTCTTTTTCTCCATCCGGTCCAGAGCTCTATGACTTCTCCCGGTCACAGCCCATTTCTGCAGTTTGCCGCTCACATGTCTTCAGCTTCTCACTTTACCAACATTTCTGCACCTATAAATAAAGATAAAGTTATCATTATACCACACACTACGCCCCTAAATATAATAGCGCCATACACTGCACCTCTAATTATAATAGCACCATACACCGTGTCCCCCACACACACTGTGCCCCCTGTAGATAGTGCTCCAATATAGCCCACCCCTGTATATAGTGTCCCACAAATAACTCCCCCTATAGTGCTCTACAGATAGCCCACCCCTGTATATAGCCCCCCTGTAGATATAGCCTACCCCTGTATATAGTGCTCCACAGATAGCCCAACCATGTATGTAGCCCCCCTGTAGATATAGCCCACCCCTGTATATAGTGCTCCACATATAGTCCACCCCTGTATATAGTGTTTCGCAGATAGCCCACCCCTGTATATAGCCCCCTTGTACATATAGTCCACCCCTGTATATAGTGCTCCACTAGATAGTCCACCCCTGTATATAGTGCTCCACAGATAGCCCACCCCTGTATATACTATATACAGGGGTGGGCTATCTGTGGAGCACTATATACAGGGGTGGACTATATGTACAAGGGGGCTATATACAGGGGTGGGCTTTCTGTTGAGCACTATAGGGGGAGCTATTTGTGGGATACTATATACAGGGGTGGGCTATATCTACAGGGGGACTATATACAGGGGTGGGCTATATCTACAGGGGTGGGCTATATCTACAGGGGTGGGCTATATCTACAGGGGGACTATATCTACAGGGGGACTATATCTACAGGGGGACTATATCTTCAGGGGGACTATATATATACAGGGGTGGGCTATCTACAGGGGGACCATATCTACAGGGGGACCATATCTACAGGGGGACCATATCTACAGGGGGACCATATCTACAGGGGGACCATATCTACAGGGGGACCATATCTACAGGGTTGGGCTATATACAGGGGTGGGCTATATACAGGGGTGGGCTATATACAGGGGGACTATATCTACAGGGGTGGGCTATATCTACAGGGGTGAGCTATATCTACAGGGGTGGGCTATATCTACAGGGGTGGGCTATATCTACAGGGGTGGGCTATATCTACAGGGGTGGGCTATATCTACAGGGGGGCTATATACTGGGGTGGGCTATCTATGGAGCACCATATACAGGGGTGGGCTATATCTACAGGGGGCTATATACTATATAGCCCCCCCTGTAGCTATAGTCCACCCCTGTATATGGTGCTCCATAGATAGCCCACCCCAGTATATAGCCCCCCAGTAGATATAGCCCACCCCTGTAGATATAGTCCCCCTGTATATAGCCCCCCCCTTTAGATAAAGTCCCCCCTCCGTAGATACAGCCACACACTTTTATTACAATAAAAAAAACAAAAAACTATTCAAACTCACCTTATTCCCGCTCCCATGCCGTCCGGCAGCCATGGAGACCTGCTCTCTTCTGCGCAGGTCTCCAGGGGGTTGAACGCGGTGTCTATGAAAGGCGCTGATTGGCTGGGCAGGATGACCTTCCCTGTCAGTCAGTCAGTGCCTTTCATCGACGGAAGCTTCACTGGTACAAAAGGTACCAGTCGCTTCATTTGTGGAAAGGCGCTGAATGGCCGGGCACGGAACGTGCCCGGGTCATTCATTGTTTCTAATTGTACCTGTGTCCTTTAGTATTTAAGGCTGGGTTCGCACACGGCGTAAATATTACGCTGTTTAACCAGCCCACAAAACCACACCAAAATTTGTGACAAAATCCCAGTGTGACATTCAGATTTCATAGCGGCTTTTAGTGAGAGTATATCCGCGGATTTCACACGTTGCAGCAATTTAAATATGATGCATTTCTGCAACATTAAATTTCTATAACCCGCTGCAGATTTTAATCATCCTGTGGATAGGTGATAAGTTGTTGTTGCGCGATTACCCCTTTAAGTCTCCTAAATGTAGTGGTATCCTCTAACGTGTTCATGTTTAACATTTTGTATAAGGATGCACCCATCACTACTACGGAGTCACCCTTGGCTGCAAAACGTATTACCAAGCTAGGATTAGTCTTAAATCAATGCAGTTCTGCCTGTTCGTGTCTATTCAAATTATGTTTATTTTGAGAAGACTGCATAGGGTTGCCAAGAGCAACCAATTCCTCTTCAACCAGCTCCTGAAAATTATCCAGTGCAGGGACATGTGAATGAACTAGGTGAAAGTGAGGATTCTTAATGTTAGGTTTGATGGTTTGCTCAATAACTGTATTGGATTCAAAATACAATTGATATAAATTCATTTTTACAAAATGAGTCTGAGAAATTAAAGGTATCACAACATCTGTTACGGTATCTATAGGGCAGGATCACCACTAGGGTGAGCAGTTATGCAAGCGTTATCTACATCAATATTACAGCATAAGGTCATTGTCCTCCAAAAACTTGAAAATTCCAGAAGTGACTGTTTTCTTTATAGAAACATTCTTTCAGGCCTCGTCAGTGACGGAGTTCGTTCTGGCTGGCCGGTTGGAAGAGACCTGAATTTCGGGTTTAACGTCCAGCGTGGTACAGATTTCCGGACCTTCTAGGCACTGCAGGTTTTGGAATACACCGTCACATGTAGTATGCGGTGACTTATTTCTGGGCCTGCGTTAAGTGCTAAAAGTGGGGCATTCTAGAGACCAGAAGTGATGCCCTTCTTGCGTAGTTCACAGGCGCTGGGTAACTATTTCCAGCATGTGTCTGACCGTTCTTCGTGTGGAGTCCTGGCCATCTTTTCTTTAAGAGCAGGCAGTCTTCAGTAACTGCTACCTACTCAGCATGCGTAACGGAGAAGGGAACAAGCGAGATGCTTCAGACGACCCTCTGCATACCCAAAGCATTGGTACCTTGAGGGTAGTTGCTTGACAGGAGTGGTGAGTTATATTTTCCTTCTATTATGTGTGTTTGTTCATTTTTTTTAAATATGTTTTAGGGGGAAGAGGGCCCTAAGAAGTCCTTACATAAGATTCTTCATAGGGAATGTAAACTATAAAGTAAGAAACTGCCCCTTATTATGAAAAGCTTACATGTCGCTCTGTATCGAAGAAATGAATTGTGAACAATCCCCCTCTCTATTAAAATGTATGACATCCATGAGAAAGTTTGCAGTTCGATCGAAATTACATAGAAACATTCTGACTTTCCTAGTACCTCCTCAACTGCTAGACGTATCCAAGGATCTAGTTCAGAGAATTAGAAGAATTTGTTGAGCTGGGGTCGGGTTCTAACTCTTCTTCCTCAGACCAGAATTGTGGAAAGTTGTCATATCCATAATGAAAGTAGAAGAGCATAAAGAGAAAAGATCAATACAAGACTTCATGTTTGAAGGATTAGAGTCCAGATACACAAGGGTGTCTCCTATTTGGTCCCTTATCCTCAATACTATCCCGTACTGAAACTCAGTACGGGACAGTATTCCCACGGGGAGGCAGGGTACCTAGCGTTATACATAACCATGATGCTAGGAGCCCGGCTCCCTGCACTGTGTGCGGTCTGGGAAATGCGGCCGACATGCGATCCGTATATTACGGACAGAACACTGAAATGTGAATAAGGCCTAAGGGACATGATGTAGTAATTACTATTAATGTGCGGCACATAGAGGTACTATATTCATAACACCATGTGCCTCATTAATAAGGGACCACATAATTTCCCCCACAAAATGGCAACATTGGGGATAATGTTGCTAGTGCGGTTGATCAGCACTGGCACGTCATCAGAAACCCACTGCCTATGTCGCTTGTGAGATTTTCCTCCCATGTCCTTTCACAGAGTGGGTTCCTGCCTGACTAGGATGTGTGTAGTTCCTACATTGTAGTCCCCCCTAGTCAGACTCAGATCATCACTGGCAGGAGTGGAGAAAGGAAGGAGCAGCATTCCTCCCTCCTCCTGTGATGCAGGACCTTCTGCTAAGCTGTGCGGCCACAGAGTTTAGTATTGAAACACATGAATTGATTGATTTGAACTCTTTGCCATCGAAATAGCATCGAAAATGTGATACATTGTGCGACAATACCAAGACGAATGGTGCTTGAACCCACAGATTTTTCATTTGATTAAATTGTGGGAAATCCTATCTATAGATTTATTTGCCACAAGGGAGAATCGACAAGTGGAAAGATTTTACTCACTAAACACAACAGAATTTTGTCCAATGGGTCCAAGTATCCTTATATTGTAATTGACACTATAATTTCTCAACTAATAGTAATTTATTCATCAATTTTTATTTTTTTTAACTGACATGCATTTGGCCATTTCCATAAGTAGTAAATACACCACCTTGCCAAAAGCAGGCACCTAGTGAACTATACTTTTTGCCCTGCTGTTACTGGATATCCCAACTTTTGCATCAATGATGCAGTTAACTGTCTGAAACGCTATTCTAACTTGGAATAATGAGGATAGTGGATCTCAAATTTTCCTCCAATAGCAAAATTGTTCAGGACAGCGCCAGAGAACATGAATTAGATATGCATTAAGATTAGAGCACATGGGGTCAGCAAGGCCCTGTTTTTAAGACATCTATATAATAACTTAGGTGTAAAAATACACCATATAAATAATGAATAATTGAATTGCATAAAGGGAGGGATTGATTAGCTGTTTTTTTTTTGTTTTTGTTTTTTAAACCTTTGCAGTATCGATGACCATATTACTTCAGTAAGACCCTTAAGTACCCTAGACCACATTATATAGCTACTGGTTGTTCATATATGTTTCTGACAAGTAACTAGAAAGTTATAAATTTTTCCAATAGCTCCTTTTTTACAAAGGCAATGGTAATATAATCAATTCAATCAAAGAATGCATCTCTCTTTGTTCTGATTTGAAAGAATACCTATAATTTTAAAAGAAATGTTCCATAAACCAATAGTACAAGCCAAGATAAGAAACTTTATAGTCTATCATATTACAGATATTACATATTGCATGCCTCTTTTGTCATTTATCAGACACCTTTCCTGCTCCTCCTCCCCCACACATTCCCTAGCCCCCTTAAAGAATTCAGCTCTTGGCCGCACAATACAGCTGCTCTGTATAGAAAATACAGAGCAGCTGTATCTCAAAAAGTAAAAATAATTTTTAATAAAAACTAATTAGAAAGTTGCACACAACACACTGGCCTTTATGTAAAAAAAAAAAAAAATCTTTCAAAGGTTTACATAGCTTTTAACTGTTCATTCACATGTTTTTTTTAATGTTTTTAAAACACAAAGCACACTACCACAGCACACTATCAGTTTCTCAAGTTCAGAAAACAGATAAACAGCACAGTCACAAACTAATAAAGGTCTTATTTATTACTGCTGTCTTTTATGCTTTTTCATTCTCCCATTGATGATATATAAAATATAAACTATTCACATATGGTTTGACTCTTTTTACATCTGCAATAGTATTTCTATTGTTCTGTTATGGGAGGAAAATAACGGAAGCGCTTAATCCGTCAAATGACGAACACCGACGGAACCCATTAGAGGAGTTATATCAAAATTGGTGCAAAGTAAAAGTAGTTCCACCTCTTATTTTTCAGAAGCCTTTTGGAAAATAAAAGCAGCAACCCCATTGATTGCCACATTTCTTTTGCACCAGTTTTGATATATTTCCCCCATTGACTTTAATGGTTTCCATAATTCCGCTGGACCAAATATCTCTGCATTTTGCACTATTTTGTCCAGCGAATATGACGCATATGTGAACAGAGCCTTAGGCAGGCCCTTTTTGTCCATAATCAAGCTTATCCTTGTTTGTTCCAATTGCGATCATGGTGGCATTCAGCTGAAAAAGATTGGGAGGTCAATTATAAAGAGAGCCCTGTCAGTCGTGTGCTCTCAGCTCATCGCTGTCGCTGGGTATGTTCTCATTACTGCTTTTGGGCTGAGAGCAACTGAAAGACAGAACTCTCCTCCAAATAGTTCCTTTCAACTGGATGCCAGGCACAGTATTAGCTCTATAGTGGGAGCTTTTAGAAGCCACTAGCACTTGGCATATGCAGTGATTACATTAGTGATCAATTAGTTTGTTAAAGTGGACATAGCCGTAGGCTGAATTCTCTTTCGTCCGACAGCTATCATTTCTCACTTTACCACTGGCAGGGTTTTATATTTTGTGGAAAAAAATGATCGGTCATTTTTAAATACAACATGTCCTATTCTTCTTTGCCCCCAACACCTGCCATCGAGGGACAGTCGGAAGGTTCCCATACATATTCGAAATCGTCATGGTCGGGCAGTTTTAATCTAACCCGTATGGCCAGCTGTATACTCTACAGTTTATCATCATTAAGTAGAATTAAGTCATTTTAATTTCCCCAATCTACTGTATTATTCCTGTTGAACATGGTAGATATGCAGACTACGGTAGCTATGTATGTTTTATTATAGCATTTTACATATAGACTTTATTTTAACTGCTGAATTACATTCAGTCAGCATTACCTTAATAAATAAAGCATATTATAGCAAATACTTCCCTTAACTTTTTTTTCAAGTGTGTTGTCTGTTTTAATGTATCACACTTCATTAACTATATATGTGCCATTCTTCTTGATGACCAAAAAAATGAAAAAGAAAAATTAAATAATAAAACCGTAATGGCATGTCGCACAGATGGTTTCATTTTAACCAAGTCTTTAATGAAGACAACAAGACACATCAAGACTAGTGTCATCTGTTTGTACTATTTACCAGTTTTTGTTCTATTTTTAACTAGTACTTGTGTTTTTCCTAGAGGAAATTCAATTTCAAAGAGCTTTATCTAGTCCCCTTACAATCAAAAGAATGAGTAAAGCCCTTCCATGTCTGAAGGGAGTACGAGAGTTAGCCATCAGAATAAAGAAGAAAAGACTTGTCAAAAAGTAATGACTGTGGAATAGTTAGAAAGAAATGATGCCTTCATTTTCTTACTGATGTGTACAAATGAGTACTTGAGAGACCTTTTTCATGATTAATGCACGTTCAACAGTATTTTAAAATTTTACACAATTCTGCAGTAATGGTGTGGAATTCTGCCTCAGGGGTGAATTTCTTCCCTCGATCTACAATTTTAAAGAATGTAAAAACCAAGACATTTGTAGTCATTACATTCTGTTTTGATGAAGATGAAAAAGGTTCTTTTTTTTTTTCTTCTTGTGGATTGTTTCCTATTGATGTGTAAAGCCTGTTTTGATCTCCTAGCAGCTGATTATTTCTATATTATCCCCTAGACTACATGATTTCCTAATTTATATCTCACCTCCCCCTTTTTTTTATTTTTATTTGTGGTAGATCATTTGTGAAAAAAGTTCACTTTGTGGGATTTCTTGTCTTTTCAACGCTGTGTTTATTTATGTAAAATATAAATTTAGGATCCTGAAATTTTCCAAAAAATTACTTAATGATATGACTACTTGTTTTTAAATCTGTTTTGTTTCTTTATTTAGCAGTATTTTAAGGCAGTTTTTTAATACTAATACTATGATTACACATATTGTAATTGCTGTGAATTTTCAACAAATCTCATCCACACTGCAAAAAAATTCTATTCAGAAATTGACCCGCAGTGAGTATTTTTTTTCCGCAACCTGTAAATTTATGCTGCAGAATGATCGCGCATTTCTTGCAGATTTTCCACCTTGATTTCCGCAGCAAAAATTGCTACTAGAACCAAAAAAAAAATTCTACTTTCGAATGAAAAAATACCATTCTACCCTTTCCTGGTGCTCCCATAGCGTTGTTTTACTGCTCTGCAGGCTGGTCTGAGTTGATCCGGCCTCCTGGGATGACGTTTTCTCCCATGTGAAAGCTGAACCCAATTATTTTTATTTTTTTTCATCATTTCTGCTTTTCACAGCGGCAAAGCGGTGCGGACTGCTGGCTGCCATTCCCTGCGAAATCTGACCCATGTGAACATATCCTTAATATGTGTATTTTGATAAATATTGTAAAAAATGCAGACTACATATGTAAACATTGGTCATATTTTACATTAACCCCTTCCCGCACCTTGGCATACATGAACGCCCAGGTGAGCAGTAACTTTGCGCACCTGGGCGTGCATTTACGTCCGCGCTTTAACAGTTAACCGCCGCGCGGCGCTACACCACAGCGGCGGTTAACTGTGCAGGGCGTCTTCCCTGCTCTCTCCGTTGCTGATCAGCGGCCTGTCTCCGCTGAAATCGTCAATTAACCCCTTCGATGCGGTGGTCGATTGCGATCACCACATTGAAGAGGTTTAGAGCAGATCGGCAGCCCCCCACATTCATTTGCGGGGGCTGGCGATCCTTATCACGGCAACCAGAGGCCAGACAATGACCTCCGGGTTGCCATGTACGGAAGCCTCGGAGTAGCAGCCATCGGCCGGTCCTCCAAGGCTTCCTGTCAGTGTGACGGTCATGTCACAATGACAGTTAGAGTACATTACACTACGTGTGTAGTGTAATGTACTCTAGCAGCGATCAGAGCTGCAAGTCTAAGTGTCCCCTAGTGGGACATGTAAAAAATGTTTAAAAAAAAAAGATAATAAAAAAAAGTGTAAAAATAAAAGTTATAAGTGACATAAACAAAGAATGCTTTTTTTCCTATAAGATGTCTCTTATAGGAAAAAAATTAACACGTTAAAAAAAGTACACATATTTGGTATCACCACTTTTGTAATGACCCCAACTAATAATATTATTTTTCCCGCACAGTGAACACCGCAAAAAAAATAAACGAAAAACTATGCCAGAATCACAATTTTTTGGTCACCACCCCTCCCAAAATATACAATAAAAAGTGATCAAAAAGTCACATGTACGCCAAAATTATACCAATACAAACTACAACCCGTCCCGCAAAAAAAACACGCCCTTACACAGCTTTTTTGACTGAAAAATAAAAAAGTTATCGCTCTCAGAATATGGTGACACAAAAAATAATTTATTTTATAAATAAGTGATTTTATTGCACAAACGCTGCAAAACATAAAAAAATTATATACATATTGTATCGCCGTAATCGTATCGACCCGCAGAATAAAGTCAAATTGTCATTTATAGCCCAGGGTGAACGCCATAAAAAAATAGAAAAAAAACATTGTCAGAATTGATGGTTTTTGGTCACATTGCTGCCAAAAAATGGAATTAAGTGATCAAAAAATTTTTTGGTACCCCAAAATGGTACCAATGAAAACTACAGATTGTCCCGCAAAGAATAAGCCCTCACACAGCTTCGGTGGAGAAAAAAGAAAACAGTTCTGGCTCTAAGAATATGGCGATGCAAAATGTTCAGTGTTCCAAAAGCAGATAAGATCGGGCGCCGTTTATCAGTGCGACACCGGCCACACATCTGCGGATTATTATTTATTTACCCCATTATTATACCCTCTTATTATGCCCTGATGTTCTCCGCGCAGATTACATATGCCCCAGGGGCGTAACTAGGAAAGACTGGGCCCCATAGCAAACTTTTGACTGGGGCCCCCCTCCCCTGGGTGTCACACAACCCCCCCCTTGTAGATAGTGCCTTTTTTACAGCCCCCCCTTGTAGCTAACGCCATACAGCCCCCCCTCTGTAGATAGCGCCATACATCCCCCTGTAGAGAACGCCATACAGCCCCCCCTGTAGGGAACGCCATACAGCCCCCCCTGTAGAGAACGCCATACAGCCCCCCCTGTAGAGAACGCCATACAGCCCCCCCTGTAGAGAACGCCATACAGCCCCCCCTGTAGAGAACGCCATACAGCCCCCCCTGTAGAGAACGCCATACAGCCCCCCTGTAGAGAACGCCATACAGCCCCCCCTGTAGAGAACGCCATACAGCCCCCCCTGTAGAGAACGCCATACAGCCCCCCCTGTAGAGAACGCCATACAGCCCCCCCCTGTAGAGAACGCCATACAGCCCCCCCCTGTAGGGAACGCCATACAGCTGCCCCCCTGTAGATAACGCCATCAGCCACCTCTGTAGATAACGCCATACAGCCACCTCTGTAGAGAACGCCATACAGCCCCCCTGTAGATAACGCCATACAGCCCCCCTGTAGATAACGCCAGACAGCCCCCCTGCAGAGAACGCCATACAGCCCCCCTGTAGATAACTCCATACAGCCCCCCTGTAGATAATGCCATACAGCCCCCCTGTAGATAACGCCATACAGCCCCCCTGTAGATAACGCCAGACAGCCCCCCTGCAGAGAACGCCATACAGCCCCCCTGTAGATAACGCCATACATCCCCCCTGTAGAGAACGCCATACAGCCCCCCCCCCTGTAGGGAACGCCATACAGCTCCCCCCCTGTAGGGAAGGCCATACAGCGTTCCCCCCCCCTGTAGGGAACGCCATACAGCGTCCCCCCTCCCAAAAAAATGCGACCTACAGTGTGTCCTACAAAAGACATGTATCCCCTCTCCACAGGATCTCCACAGGATAGGGGATACATGAGTGATCGCTGGCAGCGATAGGGAGAACGGGGGACTGAAAGTCCCCTGAACTTCTCCATGACTAACCTCTGACTTCCGGCGTCTGCGCAGCTCAATAAAAATAAAAGGAGCGCTGGTCACGCATGCGCACAAGCACGACCGGCGCTCCATTCATTTCTACGGAGCTGCCGACACAGACCCCGGAAGTCCGAGGTTTGTGATGAGAACTTCAGGGGACTTTCAGTCCCCCGTTCTCCCTATCCCTGCCAGCGATCACACATGTATCCCCTGTCCTGTGGAGATCCTGTGGAGAGGGGGGGGGGATACATGTCCTGTGGAGAGGGGATACATGTCCTGTGGAGAGGGGGGGGTGGGGGAATACATCTCTTTTGCTCTATTTTGCGCCTTGAGGACCAGACACCGTTTAGCCATTTTTAGCACGTGTTCGTTAAATGGCTATAACTTTTTTATTTGTTGGGCTAACGACATGATTTTTGTGACGGTTTTTCCGTAGACAATGCAGGTTTCGTTTTTTTAGCGTTTTTATACACACCTTTTTTGCTATTTTTGAATTTTTATTCATAAAGTTTGAAAATAATAGTAAAAAAATAAGCTTTTTTACGTTTCAGCTATTTTTTTTTTGGTAATAACATAGTTTTACCCTAAAATAGACCTTTTATTTGTGATCGCCATTGTCTGCCGTAAATTTTTATATATTACATGTCTATATTAGGGTAATCGGGTCAGCGCTAGCGTTACAGCAATGATTTTTGGGGTGGGTATTTTATGTGTATTTATTATTTTAATTTTTTTGCACTTTACTTTATTATTTTTTTATTACTATGGTCTGTCCCTCAAAGGTCAAAAAAGACCTTTGGGGAACTTTATATATTTTTTTTCTTTCTTTTACACCATGTTTTTCCCACTGTAACTGGAGCTGCACAGCAGCCCCAGTTACAGGGGAAATCAGCCCTCTCATAGTGACGATTGTCACTAATAGGGCTGTGCTGGGTCTCGTAAGACCCAGCAGCAGTCTGCCACTAACGGCACCCGGTGATCATGTGACCAGTCACATGATCACCGGGAGGAATAGAGACAGCGCCGCTGCTGCTGTCTCTATTCCTATACACAGCGTTCATTGAACGCTGTGTAAGAAGACATCAGAGAAGACAGAAGCAGCGAAAGCTGCTTCTATCCTCTCCTCAGGGTCCCCGGCAGTCACTGACAGCCGGAGACCCGACATTCAGCTGCCCGATCGCGCGGGCAGCAAGTTAAAACCCGAGCCGTAGAAAGTCTATGGCTCGGGTTTTAAGGACCCGTCCCTGACCGCTGGCCGTAAAAATACAGCCAGCGGTCGGGAACCAGTTAATGGCAGAGCGGGGAGATACCTCCCTGCTCTGCCGTAGTGTTCAGTGGCGTCCCGCTGTAGCAGCCATAGCGGCTGCTAGCGGAGCCTCCGGCCATGGTGGGGGCCCGTGCCGGCGGGCGACACGGGCCCCCTCATGCCGCGGGCCCCGTAGCAGCCGCTACTGCTGCTACGGCGGTAGTTACGCCACTGATATGCCCCCACATAATAAAGTGAAATACCAGTAAAACGCCAAACAGAACTAACAAGCTAAATCTGCCGCCAAATGCCGCTCCCTCCCTTCTGAGCCCTACAGCGTGCCCAAACAGCAGTCTACATCCACTGATATGGCATCGCCGTACCCAGGAGAACCCGGTTAATATTTTAAGAGGTATGTGTATTTCAGTGGCACAAACTGGGCACAACATATAGTGCACTAAAAAGGCACATCAGTGGAAAATTGAAATTTTCACTCTGCACCATCGGCTGCACATTAACCCCTTCGCACACCACGACATAGCATGTCGTAGTGTGGGGGGTGATGTATGGAGCGTCTCGTGAAAAATAAAGAATTTGAAATGGCAAAATCGCTGTTTTTTGGTCACCTTGGCTCTACCAAAAAAATGTAATAAAAAGTGCTCAAAAAGTTGTATGTACCAAAAAATGGTACCAATAAAAATGACCGCTCGTCCCTCAATAAATAAGCCCTCACACCACTCTATTGACGGAAAAATAAAAAAGTTATGGCTCCTGGAAAGCGGGGAGGGAAAAACTAAAAAGGAAAATAAAAAAATGGTTCAGTTCGGAAAGGGTTAATTACTTTCTAATGAAAAACCATTTATGACCACATGTGGGGTATTGCCCTACTCGGGAGAAATTGCTTTACAAATGTTTGGCGGCTTTTTTCTCCTTTATCCTTTGTGAAATTGAAAAAAATTCAACATTTATCAGTTTTACAAGTAGATACATTTAAATTTAGAAAATGCAAATTTTTCAAATTTTCTCCAAATCTTGGTGTTTTATACAAATAAATATTGAATTTATCGACCAAATTTTTTCACTAACATAAAGTACAATATGTCACGAGAAAACAATCTCAGAATCACTTGGATAGGTAAAAGCATTCCCAAGTTATTACCACATAAAGTGAGTGACACATGTCAGAGTTGAAAAATCGTCTTCGTCCTGAAGGCCAAAACAGGCTCAGTCCTAAAGGGGTTAAAGGGATATTCCAATGGCCCATCAAATCTGTATTTTACTATCAGCGGTCGTCCACATCACAAAGCAAGCAGTCTGTCTTATTTCACCCCAAAAAACTTTAAAAATACCTTCAGATTTGCACAAATGGTTCTCATAAACTGCTAGCTCTGAGTGTGGGCATGCCATTAGCTAGTGTCACCGACAGCACTGATGGTGCACTTACGTGTTGCAGCTTCATCATTGTCACGATGGATGTGTGGACCCACTGGGCCATTCCGCCGTAGCGGGACAGCAGCTGGCCAAAACGTATACCAAGGCAAAGTCAATAGTTCGAATAAGGATACCTCTAGCAATACAGACAGTAGTGATGGCAGACTCGAATAGGACCTTGGCAGCAGGCAGACACCAGGCGTGGTGAAATACAGCAGGCGAAGTATATGACACAACTCCAACTCTCTACAGCACAGGAACAAGGTAGCACGGGATACAGAATACAGGTAGCAGGAAAGGGAACACTGGGAACTGGAAAACACTAAGGGACCATTTGCAAAGACTAACACAGGTAACACAACAAAGCTCAGGCAATGAAGGAAGGAGCAGAGCCCTTCTTATAATCCAGGGTGATCATGGGAGCAATCAGTCTATCTAAAACGTGTGCGCTCTGGCCCATTAAGGCCGGGAATGCGCTCGAGCGTGCACCCTAGTGGACACTGCAGGACAGGACAGCTGCATGTGCTGGCATCTCTGGGGAGGAAGACTTCTGCAGGATGATAGGAGTCTGCGACCGCGGGTGTTACACTATCCCCCCTCTTACACCCCATCTTCTTGGAGCCAGAACGAGAGAGGAACTTCTTAATGAGGGAAGAAGCCTTGACATTCTCCTCTGGCTCCCAGGACCTCTTTTCTGGACCAAACCCCTTCCAATCCATGAAGTCCAAGATCTCCTTGACCTCGAATACATTGGCAGAACCGCTGGGGACATCTGCAGGGCTAGGAGTCTTAGAGTAGCGGTTCAGGACCACAGGCTTCAGAAGAGACACGTGAAAGGATTTGGGGATTCTGAGGTTAGCGGGCAGCCGAAGCTTATAAGAGACAGGGTTGATCCGCTGGAGGATCTCAAAGGGTCCGAGGAACCTGGGAGCGAATTTGCAAGGCGGCACCTTCAGCCGGATATTCCTTGCTACCCGGGAGGCTCTTTCCTCTTTGCGTCTGCCTTTCGCTTCATGCGGTTGACCGCCAGCAGAATAGAGGATCAGGTTTGCTGCCAGATCTGTAGGAAGTCCCTGAATGCAGAGTCAGAGGAAGGCACCTGGGACGCAGGTAGAGGAATTCGTGGATGTTGGCTGTAGACGATAAAGAACTGTGAAGAAGCAGTGGATTCACTTGTGTGGTTGTTATAGGAGAACTCGGCTCAAGGAAGAAGCTGCACCCAGTCATCATGCTGCCTGGAGATGAAGTGTCGTAGATAGTTCTCAATGATTTGGTTGATCCTCTCAACTTGGCCATTGGACTGGGGATGGTAGGCTGAGGAAAAGTCCAACTTTACATCAAGGAGTTTGCAGAGGGCTCTCCAAAATTTTGAGGTGAAATGAAACTCCCGATCTGACACGATATGCAGAGGTAAGCCATGCAGGCTGAAGATGTGTTTGATGAAGAGGTCGGCCAGTCGAGAAGCAGAAGGTAGACCGGTCAGCAGAACGAAATGAGCCATCTTCGAGAATCTGTCCACCACCACCCAGACCGCACTGCATCTAGCAGAGGTAGGCAGGTTCGTGACAAAGTCCATTGCTATATGCTACCAGAGAGCATTGGGCACAGGCAGCGGCTGGAGCAAGCCAGCAGGCTTGGATTGAGCCACCTTGTTAGCTGCGCACACCGTGAAGGACGAGACCAGGTCCATGATGTTTTGGGCAGCGTGGGCCATCAGAAATAACAGGAACAAGGTAGCATGTGATACAGGATACCGGTAGCAGGAACGGGGACACTGGGAACTGGAAAACACTAATGGACCATTTGCAAAGACTAACACAGGTAACACAACAAAGCTCCGGCTATGAAAGAAGGGGCAGGGCCCTTCTTATAGTCCTGGGTGATCATGGGAGCAATCAGTCAATCTAAAACTTGTGTTTTCTGGCCCATTAAGGCCGGGAATAAGCTTGAGCGTGCACCCTAGTGGTCACTGCAGAACAGGACGGCCGCATGTGCTAGCATCTCTTGGGAAGAAGACTTCTGCAGGATGATGGGAGTCTGTGGACTGCGACCGCGGACGTTACAATCCTCCTCCGTGCAAAACCGCAATAAAACTGTAATGCTTGAATGCATTGATGCTACAACATTTCAGGCTCCTTCAGTTCCTTTTGCTCCGGCATCTACATTGGGTGTGGGCGAGAGGAGGCACAGAGTGTGCATACTACGCAGAGAACAAGTCTGTTCTTATTTCTCTACTAGATTTGCCAATAAGCGGCTCTTCAAACCAACCCATATTTATACACAGCGTGCTTGCATGTCTCTGTACATGCTCCCAAGAATTCACTGAATGTAATCTATGCATAGGTTAAAAAGAGCGTGTGTATGCTCGACCATTATTTGCAAACGTCGAACAGTTTGTAGTATAAGGCAAAGGATAATAAACATTCATGAAGGAGCCCTTAATGGTCATGAAAATTTGGAAATACTGAATATTTAGAAAGTACTTAATTTCTTCATATTACATATCATTGTAATGGCTAGAATACCCCTTTAATAAATGTATTTACAAAATTATTCCCACCACGTACAAATTAATAAGACCAAATATATCTTGTTAGCCAATAGAGCTATGTTAATAATTATAGGGAAATGCTAATTCAGGGATTGATAAAGGATAGGAGCATATAATTTATTGAATTGTAATGTTTGTCCTCTGACTTGTCCTACCGTATTGTATTACTAATTCTTTTTAATATGACATTATATTACCTATAATAGTTTTTAATGGTGTAAACATCCATTTACCAGTTTTCAATCTTGAATTGGTGGTGTAAAGTGTTATTGTACCTCAAAGGGGTTTTTGCCGTAATCCATATTTTTCACTTATCCATAGGATAGGTGATAAATATCTGATCGGTGTGGGTTCGACCGCTGGGACCACCACCAATCGCGAGAACGGGCTTACCTTGCCGCTCATGTGAGCCCCATATGAATCCATTAAATTCTGAGCCTCCATTTAATTCTATGGAGCTGCCAAGCACTATCTTAGTTAGCCCCATAGAATTGAATGAAGCGGTGGCTGAGTATGCGCATTACCACTCCTTTTAATTTGCGACTCACAGGAACAGCAAGTCCGCGGTCAGAACCCCAGCGATCTGATATTTTTTGCCTATCCTGTGGATAGGTGATAACTATTTTTTGTGGGAAAAGCCGTTTAATTCATATAATCTGGGAATAAATAAACACCAGTCCCACCATATATTTACTTAGACATGTGTCTTTTTTCAACCTAAATAACTATCAAGTTCAACCTTTCCTACCTATTGTGGCCACCTAATTAAAGATTGACTCTTGGTAAGCTACAAACCTCCCCATTCCTTTATTCTTACTTTCCTCCTTAAAGCAGTGCTTGTAAAACTGGTAAGCACCCTCCCAAGTTGTTGAGACGCATCCAGGGTGGCACTTTTGAGAGAAATCACCTTTCTATTCCCACAGTAATCTGTGGTTTAGCAACATAATCGACTCCCTGTGTACTTATTTCAATGCTCCTCTGGCTTCCGGAGACAAATGAAAGATATATTAAGATACATTTTTATTTTGCCATGGCTTTGACCAATGGTGAGGCCCAAGCATAACTATATTCTGGATGGTGAGGCCACAGGAAAAAATGGTTCAGACCACCTAGACTGCTGAGATTACTGACCGTGTGGCGGCAAGAAAGTGATGTACTAAGCCCTCCTTAAGGCACCATTCTACAAGGAGTTTAGTGCACGTTTTCATAAGATGGTGTGTGCCATTGACAGAATTTTTTTCGGATCAACCCTCTTCCCCGTATTATAATATGATTTTGTTTTTTTAGCATTTAGCATATAATCAAGTTAACACCAATATTATTTGAATTATTTAGTCTTAAACCCTAAAAGAAAAAATGAAAAATGCACTTTTGTCTCAAGATTAAAAGTTATTTCCCAACAACAGGATAGGTGATAATATGCTGATCGGTGGGGGTCCGACCACTGGGACCTCCACCAGCCACGTGAACGGGGTTCCCGTTCCTCCGAATTAACTGAGCAGCAGGTTGCACATGCGCACTGCCGCTACATTCACGGTCTATGGGACTGCTGGAGATCGTATTTGGCTATGTCCAGCAGTTCCGTTGAGATTTAATGGAGCATCAGAGCGCAAGCACGACCTGCCGCTCCATTCATTTGTAGGATCGGGACTAGGGCTGGGCAATTAATCGGGAAAAAAAACTAAATCGAAATTCAGCACAGATAACGGAGTTTATCTTGCGCATTTTTTTTTTTCTGGTTTCAACTGTATCTGGGTCCTCAGGACGCAGATAGTTGAATTCTACAGTGTACAATCAGTTTCCTGCTCTACTATTCACTGCATAACGTTGCCTTGCATCTGTCTGTGCTGAGCCATGAGCAGCTCAGCACGCAAGTATTCAGAGTCCGCTGCACTTCTGACATATAACGGCGTATCAGGCAGCTTATTGGTCCACGGTGTACTCCATGCCGCCCTATTTATTTATTGTTTAGCCTCAATGCCCACCCCAATGGTACATGCACAGATGATGGGGGTCCCTATATATTACCCCCATCAGTCCTGTATATTACCCCCATCAACCCTGTATACAGGGATGATGGAAGCTATATACAGGGATGATGAAGGTAATATATGGGCATGAAAGGGGGTTATATACAGGAATGATGGGGGTAATATAAAGGAATGATGGGGGTAATATACAGGAATGATGCTGGTAATATACAGGGACCTTCATGATCCGTATATAATCCCCATCATCCTGTATATATTCCCCATCATCTCTGTGTATATAACCCCCATTATTCCTGTATATACCAGTCAGCCATCATCCCTGTATATAACCCCCATCATCCGTGTATACCATTGGGGCGGGCATTGCACGCTGTCCTTGGCACGTGGGCATTGAGACTAAACAAGAAGCAAATGGGGTGGGCATTGAGGAGACCGTGGACCCATAGGATGCCTGTAACGCTGGTATATGCCAGAAGTAGAGCAGAAACTGAAAATATGCGCCGAGCCCCACAAACCGGAGGAGCAGAGGGATCTCCTCCAATTGTCGTTGGAACGGGGTTAGGAGAGTATGTATTTTATTGTTTTTATTAGGCACTAATGGGGCTGTATGGTGGCATTATACTGCTTTGGGGCATAAGACTGCGTGCAGGGCAGCTATAGGGACATTATAATTTGTGGGGGCATTATACTGTATGAGGGCAGCTATAGGGACATTATACTGTGTGAGGGTCAGTGTCAGGGGGTATATTATATACAGCAAGCTCATAGGAACTATATTAATTAAATGGCGTAGCATGCAAAAAGGGGTGTGGTCTAAATATTGTTTATTAATCGTAATCGAGGTTGCATGTTAACCCTGATTTTGATTTCGGTCATAATCGCCCAGCCCTAAACGGGACCCATGTTCTCGTGATCGGTGGTTAGGAGATAACTTTTAATCTTGAGACAACCCCTTTAAGGACCCATATGAGGTTGGCTAAATTTGGACACACAATATGAAAGAAGACACACACACACACACACACACACACACACACACACGCACACACTGCAGTACAAGCATTAAATGTTAGTTGCTTTTTGTCAGACAACATGTATTTTTATTTTTTCTTAGGTAGGTTTTATTCAAAAATTGGAGCCATAAAAACCTGACTTTGACACAAGTCAGCTGAAAAAAAGCCAAGAGCCCTTGATTTAAACTTCTCCTTCCCTGTTTGCAAAGTGTCCAATCTCCATGAAAAAAGTAATTATTCTGAGGAAACTTCAGCCAACTGGCAAAGTAAATCCTACTGTATATTATGTGCATTTTATATGAGCTTTAAAAGCACAGAGTTATGGCTGAATGTAATCTAATGAAATTTGTCATACTGTTGACATGTTTTGTAACTTACTCTGAGGCTAGCAGTAACCATTCCACATGTAATTTCTGCAGCACATTGGCAGTTTGCCCCACAAGTGAGCGATGTAATGTGTTGGTAATAGAAATAGCAAATTAGTATTTAAGCTACTGCACTTAAGTTATTTGGTTTCACATGTGCCTCCAGTTGGCAAGAAAAGAACGGAAATTAAACTCTTCAAAAATTTGAATGCATAAAAGCGCTTGTTCTTTTGATTGAAACCACATACTTAGCTTTTGATTTTAGCCAGTGCCAGTGGTAGGGAAAATTACAGCTGAGGAAGAAAATACATTGCAAGCTGTGAAAATGGCAATTGGCAATGCATGCTTTCTACGCGATTGCAGTATTTCTGCGAATTCATTGGCAAGTATTCTGTAATGTTTTATCTCTACAGGTATGCAAAATGCTTTACCTTTTATTTGAAGTGGAATTACTTCATAGTCCTTTCATGAAAAACAGCATTCCATCCACTAGTTACACTCTAAATGTCCTTCTACACAAATTTTTGATGGCTGGACATTTCATTTTTACTTTCTTTCCCCATGACTCATATAGTGCCTTTTATATTTTTTGTAAAAATTATGCCTTGCAAAATAATGCTGCCACTCACCAATCTTTAAACATAGTAAAAAATGGATTGTGATATTTCAATAATTCTGCGGTGAGGGCTGGACGCTTTTAGGCCCTGTACAAAAATATTTTGAGTGGATGCTGTATACTTTCCTAATCGGACATTTAGAAGGTAATTTAAATGTTAATGTATTGGATTTTTAATGTTTTTGTTACACTATCCTCTATCCATATATTATTGAACAGGCTGGTGTCACTACTTTCAATGTGTTTTATTTTGAAGTCTGTAATTTTAGACCGGTTTCATATCTCTTTCATAGACTTCAATATTTTGTTTTGACGGCTGTCGGTGCAGGTGCTTATTACAGCGATGTCATTTGGCATTGCTGTAGAAGAGGCTGATGAGCGCTCATCCTCTAAACAGGAGTTATAACTTACAGCTCTTGAGCTTAGAGCAGCATAACATTTGGGATCGGAAAACATACCAACCCCAGCTATTTAACACTTTGATCTCCGCAGTCCGTGACCACAACATAATCAAACGGAAACTCCCTCTTTGATCTAGTCATCGGAAACCTGGTGACGTGATCAAAGACCGGGGAATCCCTCTATAGTCAGCCCTGGGGACCTAGAAAGGACCCCAGGGCTGTCTCTTCAGTTTGCCTTCTGTTAGGGCACACTATGTGCTGCCCTAACAGCAGCCTGTGTCAAAGTGACACCGTATAATGTTTTAGCATACAGGAGTATGCTAATACATTATAAGTAAAAAATAGAGCTGTATTTAAAGTTATCCCTTAATGGGATTTTTAAAAAAAACAAATGTAACAAAAAATAAATTAAAAAAAGTCCCAAAAAAGGTCCTTATTTTGCATAAAATATATTTTATTACCCCTACATTACATAAAAACAAAAAACCTACACATATTCGGTATCTACATGACTGTAATAACCTGAAGAATTAATTTAACAGGTTATTTAGTGTGAAACGTGAACGGGATAAAAAAAAATAACCAAGAAAAACCATGCCAAGAATCGCTTTTTCCTATATGGCGAAAAAAATGTAGTATTTCTCCCGCATAAAACAAGGCCTCATACAGCTATGTCAGTGAAAAAAAAAAGTTATGGCTGCAGAGAGGCAGAAACAGCAAAATTTTGAATGGTCATTAAGGGGTTAATAGATAAACCAATATACAACCTTTATGCTTTACTTGTATATTAGCCATTTCCATACATATCGCAATACAAATGTTATTTAGAGCACCTGATTTCTCTTAGTGGAGAGAGATAAGGAGCGGTCATGATGGACATTGGCAAATCAGGACAACCTTTTCTCTCTGCATTCAGATAATATAGGTACCATAGAGGTAATATTAGGAGTTTATTAGGAAATTAAACTTTAAATTGAGATTTTTATAATTAGTAAAATGGAACTACAAAGACAATTATTCTTCAAATCTGGTCCCCCAAATGCAAATTTCCAAGGAAACTGAAGCCTCAGGCAATCACTACTGTTGTAACGGACTCTGACATCAGTCAATCCTTTGCAGCTATTGACTGAAGTTGCACTACACAAACTTCCTTCTCTGCAAGCCTCCTGCATGGATTCTACACATATCGTTAGTACTGAGAGCGATCTACTCCCTTTTAGCTGCTTATGCCTGCGGAAAACAGGGGAAGTAGCTGAAAGTTAGCAGATGGGTCTGTATTCTGTACATGAGTGCTGGCAGAGCAGGAAGTCTTTGTGGTGCAGCTTCAAACCTTGGAAACTTGGATTTGGTAGACCAAACACCTTCCTTGCATAATAAAGCGTCCTTTTTCATAACGAGCAATGAACATATGCAGGTCTTTTTCTTCTTTTTTTTTATTTTTTCCTAAATATAGTTTATCGGATGACCATACAAGATATTTTTTTTTTATAGGCAAAATGTGCTGATCTGTCTTTATTAATTTTGTCTCTTGACCTCCTAACGGTCTCACTAAAATAAAAAAACATTGTGAATAGAAAAAAATCTTGCATTTTTATTGTAGATAATTGAGTCTCATGTAAATATAGTTGCCACATAATTTGGATCCCTTTAGTGCATATTAATGATGTCGCTGATTTTGGCTTTAACCCCTTTCTGACCGCCCAATTCACGATGGCGCTTGCTGGGCTTTGTGCAGCGCCGACGGGAATTTAGGGTGGGTCTTAACAGCACGATTGGGGGTGTCAGAGTAGCGTTGACACCCGGATCGCACTGTTCACACCGGCCTCTGGTCCCGGAGACATGATCGGGAACTGATTGGTTCAGGTCCCGATCATGTGATCGCAGGGAAAGTTTGTTGTAGCAACAAACTGTAAAGGTTTTTGCTACAACAAACTTTCCCGGGGACCGATGCTGCCATTGGTTGTCATGGCAAAACCAGAGAGCCATACAGCCGGAGGCTGGTCCTGATAGGCTTCCTGTCAGTGTGACTCAGCGTCACACTGACAGTTTATAATACGTTACACTACCTAGGTAGTATAGTGTACTATAGCAGCTATCCGTGCTGCAGGTTTTCAAGTAAAACAAGTAAAAAGTAAAAAAAAAAAAGTAATAAAAATGTCTTATAAAAGTGTAAAAATAAGTTAGAAGTTACAAAAACAATAAATGCTTTTTTTCCTATAATAAGTCTTTTATTATAAGAAAAAAATCAAAACGTTAAAGTACAAATATTTGGTATCACCGCGTTCGTAACGACCCAAACTATAGAACTATCATATTATTTTTCCCGCACGGTGAACACTGCAAAAAAATAAGTAAACAACAATGCCAGAATCACAATTTTTATGGTCACCACCCCTCCTAAAATATACAATAAAAAGTTATCAATAAGTCACATGTACCCCAAAACAGTACCAATAAAAACTACAACCCGTTCCTGAAAAAACAAGCCCTTACACAGCTTTTTTGACTAAAAATTATGGTTATGGCTCTCAGAAAAATAAACCGAAATTAAATAATTTTATAGAAAAGAGATTTTATTGCTCAAACGCTACAAAACATAAAAAAAACGATATACATATGGTATCGCCGTAATCTTATCGACCCGCATAATAAAGTGAAATGTAATTTATAGCACACGGGGAACACCGTGGACAAAAAAACATTGTCAGAATTTATTTTTTGTCACCTTGCTTGCCAAAAAATGGAATAGAAAGTGATCAAAAAATCGCGAGTACCCTAAAATGGTACCAATGAAAACGACAGATTGTCCCGCAACAAATAAGCCCTCTCACAGCACCGTTAGGCTGGGTTCACACAGCCTATTTACGACCGTAATTCAAGCGTTTTAACCTTGAATTAAGTCCGAAAATACGGCACCAAAGCGTCGGCAAACATTTGCTCATTCATTTGAATGGGCTTTACGATGTTCTGTGCCGACGGTCATTTTTTTTACGCGCCGCTGTCAAAAAGACGGCGCATAAAAAAGACGCCCGCGTCAAAGAAGTGCCTGTCACTTCTTGAGACGTAATTGGACCCGTTTTCCATTGACACCATGGAAAAACAGCTCCAATTACGTCCGTAATGGACGCAGCAAAAAGCGCCTGCACTTGCCATTACGTCTGAAATGCCGGTGCTGTTTTCTCCTGAAAACAGCTCCATAATTTCAGCAGTAACGGAGGCTGCCGTGTGAACATACCCTTAGAGAAAAAATAAAGTTCTGGCTCCCAGACTATAGCGGCAGAAATTGTGCAGAGCGTTCCAAAAGCGGATAAGATTGGGCACCATTTATCAGTGCGACACCGGCCACATGTCCATGAATTATTTTTTATTTACGGAATTATTATACCCTCTTATTATGTCCTGATGTAATCCACACAGCCTACATATGCCCCCACATTATAAACCAGTAAAATTCCAAACAGAACAACTACCAAGCAAAATCTGCACTCCGAATGCCAAATGGTGCTCCCCCCCTTCTACACCCTTCTGTGTGCCCAAACACCAGTTTACGTCCACGTATATGACATTTTATACCCGGGAGAACCCGCTCAACATTGTATGAGGTATTGGTCTTTAGTGGCACAAACTGGGCACAACATATTGTGCACTAAAATGGCATATCAGTGGAAAATAGTAATTTTCACTTTGCACCATCCGCTGCGCATTAACCCATTTGCGTACCACGACTTAATAGGATGTCGTGGTGCGGGGAGTTATATATGGAGCGGACTCATGTGCTGAGCCCGCTCCATATGCTGCAAGTGTCAGCTGTGTATTACAGCTGACACCCGGGACTAACGGACAGGGAACAGCGATCGCGCTGTTACAGGAGCCTGTAAAAATTACATTATACTGCAATATGTATTGCAGTGTATTGTACCAGCGATCTAATGACTAATACAATGTGTAAAAAAAAAAGGTCAATTTATTAGTGAAAAAAATATGTAATATATGTAAAGTCCAAAAAAACAAAACTTTACCGTTTTGTCTCTAAAGTAATGTAAAAAAATAAAGAAAATTGGTATCGCTGCATCCATAAAAGTCAGATCTATTACAATATACCATTATTTAACTCGCACGGTGAACGCCGTAAAAAATTATTTATAAGCCAAAATCGCAGTTTTTTTTGTCACCTTAGCTTTTAAAAAAAATGTAATAAAAAAAGAGATCAAAATTGTATGTACCAAAAAAACTACAGCTCATCCCGCAAAAAATAAGCCCTCACATCGCTCAATCGACCAAAAAGTAAAAAAAGTTATGGCTCTTGAAATGTTGTGAAACAAAGCGTTTTTGTTTTTTTTACTAATAGCTTTTACTTTGTAAATGTAGTAAAATATAAAAAGAAACTGTATAAATTTGGTATCACCTTAATCGTATTAAGTCTCAGAAAAAATTTAAATTGACGTTTTTACTGCACGGGGAAATGGAGTTTAAAACGAAATCCAAAAAACAATGGAGAAATCACAGCTTTTTCCAATTTCAGCCTGCAAATAATTTTATTTTCAGTTTCCCAATACATTAAATGGTTCTTTTAAATGGTGTGACTAGAAACTACAACTCCTCCCGCAAAGAATAAGCCCTCACACCACTCTATTGATGGAAAAATAAAAAAGTTATGGCTGTAGGAAAGTGGGGAGGGAAAAACTAAAATGAAAAAACAAAAAATGGATCAGTCCTGAACGGGTTAATTAATTTCTAATGAAAAGCCATTTATGACCATGTGGGGTATAGCCGTACTCGGGAGAAATTGCTTTGCAAATGTTGGGCGGCTTTTTCTCCTTTATCCTTTGTGAAAATTACAAAATTCAACTTTTTAGTGGAAAAATTTTTGGATATTCATTTTCACTCCCTAATTCTAATAAGTTCTGCAAAAGACCTATGGGGTCCAAATGCTCACTATACCCCTAGAAAGATTCCTTAAAGGGGTTCTCCGAGATAAAATGACTGGAAAATCTAAGTATATTACAAATGTATTTATATTTATAAATTACAAACATTAACACAAAGTTTCCAGATCCTGCCGTGGGGTACTTGACGTGTGACGTCACTCTCTGCACTGGTTCTGGCCGCTGTGTTGATCTTCAATTCACTTCTGGGTATACGACACGTTTTCCACTCTGAAATGGATGGTGGTCTGTCTGCCATACAGTGCATTGCAATAGTTTTTCTGGCTAAAAATAAAGATTTTTTAACAATATGCATGTGTGACGTGTCCATTGCTCTTCATCAACTTTGGCGAAAGTAGGTGAGTATATAATGCAAAATTAAGGCCTCTAGGTCCCTGAGATTTTAAAATACTTTTAAGAGGATATATTGAAATAGTAAGTTCATTGGGGGGGAAATTTTGTTTGGATGGCATGCCGAATCTGAAGGTATCTATACCACTGCATCTGAGGGAGCTGGTGGGTCTCCTGTATAGTCTGCAAGAAAGGTAAGGTAGGGTTGTGCCATAAAGGCAGCTCAGGAAGGGTGTCCCTAAAATGTAGAAGGCGCTTAGATGTGTGGCAAACTGCCAGTGCCACTATGTGCAAAGGAAGCAATGTGGATTGTCGCATAAATTCAGGGTATTCTAGAAAACTAAGCAGACTACGGACAGCCAATAAGGTGGCCAAATAATGGTTTGTATCTGATAAGGATGCATCTAACCATGGAGTTGACCCGCCAGGTAATATATGTGTATGTCCGAAAGTGCCATCCGCTTTGGGGCGCTGTAGGGTAGTTAACTTAAGTTCCGAGCGTGAGGAGCCCCAGATAAATGTAATAAGGAAAGATTTAAGTGACGGGAAAAAGGACATTGGTACCCTAACCGCAATATGTTGCAGTATGTAAAGACATTTCGGTTGTACGACTGTTTTTACCAGGTGTATACGACCCGCCACTGACAAGAGTAATCTGGACCACAATTGAAATTTCAATCCCACTTGGGCCAACAATGGAGTAATAGTTTCAGCTTTCGTGCTCGCATGGTCAAGAACCATAGTGAGTCCCAAGTATCTGAATTTGGTAACGGCTAAGACATATTTCAGTTTCAGTCGACAACGCTATTGTTTCTGTGAAAAAAAAAAAACTTTACGGAACAGGAAACAAACGAAAACCAACTGATATTACTATTGAAATCAATCATGGTAATGCAAATTCTGGTTTCCGTTTGGCTTTCCGTTCATCGGTTCCTCCGACAGTAAGTTCGAATGGAACTGATCAACGGAATCCCGGTGCTGATGTGAACAGGCCCTTAAAAAAATCAGAACACATTTTATTAGTAATCAATGTAGAAATCCAGGTAATTCTTGCAACAGTGTGGGTAGGTCTGTGTGTTTGTATGTGAATAAAGAGATAAATGGAGAGACAAAGGAGGATAAAATTCTCCAGCTCTGTCCAAATGTTGTGGAATTGAAGGATTCAATCCAAGGCAAGAAGTTTAAATAAGATATATGTTCAATGGATAAGAATGCTACGCGTTACGAGATCAGACCGATCTCTTCATCAGGCAAAGAAACATGCATTGTATGTATATTTCTTTGCCTGATGAAGAGATCGGTCCGATCTCGTAACATGTAGCATTCTTATCCATTAACCCCTTCCCGCTCCTTGACGTACTATTACGTCATGGCAGCTGTATCGTTAGCGCTCCATGCCGTAATAGTACGTCTCGGGAGTAACGGCCGTTTCGGCCGTCCTCCCGACACATACAGGAGCTGTGACGCTGCTGTCTTGTTCAGCAGCTGTCACAGCTCCTACAGCGGGGACCGATCGCTGTGTCCCCGCTGATTAACCCCTTAAAAGCCACGTTCTATAGAGATCGCGGCTTTTTAGGGGTTAAGCTGCCATCGCCGGCCTGCTACGCGATAGCGGCCGGCGATGGTGACTATGGCAACCGGACACCAAACAATGGCGTCCGGCTATGCCATAGACGGAAGCCTAGTGGGTCCTGACAACGTCAGGACCCACTATGCTTGCTGTCAGTGAGTAGCTGACAGTTCTAATACACTGCACTACGCATGTAGTGCAGTGTATTAGAATAGCGATCAGGGCCTCCTGCCCTCATGTCCCCTAGTGGGACAAAGTAATAAAGTGAAAAAAAAGTTAAAAAAAGATGTGTAAAAATAAGAAAATAAAAGATTTAGAAGTATTAAAAGTAAAAATCCCCCTTTTTCCCTTATCGGTCCTTTATTATTAATAAAAATATATAAACAAACAAATAAACTATACATAATTGGTATCGCCGCGTCCGTAACGGCCTGAACTACAAAATTATTTCATTATTTATCCCGCACGGTGAACGCCGTAAAATAAAATAATAATAAACCGTACCACAATCACAATTGTTTGGTCACTTCACCTCCCAAAAAATGGAATAAAAAGAGATCAAAAAGTCGCATGTACCTAAAAATGGTACTGATCGAAACTACAGTTCGTTACGCAAAAAAAAAGTCCTCGCACGGCTTTATTGATTGAAAAATAAAAACGTTATGGCTCTTAGAATAAGGCAACACAAAAAGTGAATGATTGTTTACAAAACGTATTTTATTGTGCAAACGCCATAAGACATAAAAAAAAACTATAAACATCTGGTATCGCCGTAATCGTATCGCCCCGCAGAATAAAGTGAATATTTTATTTATAGCGCACGGTGAACGCTGTAAAAAAAAACGAAAAAAAAAACAATCGTACAATTGCTGTTTTTTAGTCACCACGCCACCTAAAAATAGAATAAAAACTGATCACAAAGCTGCATGCACCCCAAGAAAACTACAATGGATTCCTCAAGGGGTCTAGTTTCCAAATTGGGGTCACATTTGGGGGGTTTCCAATGTTTTGGCACCACAAGACCTCTTCAAACCGGACATGGTGCCTAATAAAAAAGAGGCTTCAAAATCCACTAGGTGCTCCTTTGCTTCGGAGGCCGGCGCTTCGGTCCATTACCGCACTAGGGCCACATGTGGGATATTTCTCTAAACTGCAGAATCTGGGCAATACGTATTTAGTTGCGTTTCACTGATAAATCCTTTTGTGTTATAAAAAAAATGGTATAAAGAGGATTTTCTGACAAAAAAAAAAATGTAAAATTCACCTCTACTTTGCTCTAAATTTTTGTGAAACACCTAAAGGGTTCATAAACTTTCTAAATGCTGTTGTGAATACTTTGAGGGGTCTAGTTTCTAAAATGGGGTATTTCATAGGGGTTTCTAATATATGGGCCCCTCAAAGCAACTTCAGAACTGAACTGGAACCTAAAAAAATAAATAAATGAGGCAATACTTCGCTTCTTACATTATACTGATAATGAGCCGTGCCCACCCCGAGATGACCCCAGTTTTGACCGTTTGTATAAACGGAGACCCCTATTAGACCGTTCCAGTGCCCGGTTTTCCCAAGCATACACCCCGAGAAGTGTATTTCTATTGATGAGTCCCTGGTACATTTTAAAGGGAGGGTTCAATTCCGCCAGTGCCTGCCGTGTAAGAGGGCAAGGTATGGCGTGAAGATGTATAAACTGTGCGAGTGCATCAGGGTATACCTACAGATTTAGGATATATGAAGGAAAGGCCACCCCCAAACCAGACTGCATCCTGGACTACAATAGGTACATGGGAGGGATGGACTTGTAAGATCAAGCCCTGAAGCCCTACAGCGCCATGCGGTGTGGTATAAGAAGCTGGCCGGGCACATCATACAGATGGCTTTGTACAATGCGTACGTGCTACGTCGATGTGCAGGCCAGACGGGAACTTTCCTGGAAGAGGTGATTATCAAGAACCTAATCTTTAGGGACCAAGAAGGGGGGGCACCCAGGACTTCTGGAAGCGGGGCCACACGCATCGTACCAGGGCGGCAACACTTTCCAGGGGAAGTTCCCCAAACTGGCAAGAAGGGAAAAAGTCAAAAGAGGTGCAAAGTCTGCTATAAGAGGGCGATAATGCATGACGCAATATATCAATGTGACACGTGTCCCGAATAACCAGAGCTCTGTATGAAAGTGTTTTAAAATTTATCATACATCCCTTGGTTTATAATTGACCCCAATTTTACTTACCCTGATGCACTCCACACAGCTTATCCCCCCTCGTCTTTCCCCTCTGGGCCCTGCTGTGTGTCCAGGCAGCTGATAACAGCCAAATGTAGGGTATTGCCATACCCGGGAGAACCCACATTACAGTTTATGGGGTGTAGGTCTCCGGTCAAAATGCTCACTACACCTCTATATGAATGCCTTAAGGGTGTAGTTTTTAAAACGGGGTCACTTCTTGCGGGTTTCAACTGTACTGGTACCTCAGGGGCTTCTGCATACATGACTTCGCACTAGAAAATCCCCAGTAGGCCAAATGGTGGTCCTTTCCTTCTGAGCCCTCCCATGGGCCCAAACGGCAGTTTATCACAACAAATGGGGTATTGCGGCACTCAGAACAAATTGCGCAACAGAATGGGGTATTTTGTTTCTTGTGAAAATAAGAAATTTTCAGCCAAAACTACATATTATTTGAAAAAAATAATTTTGTTTTCATTCCCAGCCCAATTCAAATAAGTTCTGTGAAAAAACTATGGGGTCAAAATGGTCACAACACCCATAAATGAATTCCTTGAGGGGTGTAGTTTCCAAAATGGGGTCATTTGTGGTGGGTTTCTATTGCTTTGATACCTCTGGGGCTCTGCAAATGCGACATGGCACCCGAAAACCAATCCAGCAAAATCTGTACTCCAAAGAACACACAGCGCTCCTTTCCTTCTGAGCCCTCCCATGGGCCCAAACGGCAGTTTATCACCACAAATGGGGTATTGCCGCACTCAGGACAAATTGGGCAACAAAATGGAGTATTTTATTTCTTGTGAAAATACGAATTTTTGTGCTAAAATGACATCATATTGGAAAAAATATATATTTTTTTTAATTCCCAGCCCAATTCAAATAAGTTCTGTGAAGAAACTATGGAGTCTAAATGGTCACATTACCCATAAATGAATTCCTTGAGGGGTGTAGTTTCCAAAATGGGGTCACTTCTGGTGGGTTTCCATTGCTTTGATAACTCTGGGGCTCTGCAATTGCGACATGGCACCCGAAAACCAAACCAGCAAAATCTGTACTCCAAAGAACACACAGCGCTCCTTCCCTTCTGAGGCCTCCCATGGGCCCAAACGGCAGTTTATTGCCACAAATGGGGTATTGATGCACTCAGGAGAAATTGGGCAACAAAATTGAGTATTTTGTTCCCTGTGAAAATAAGAAATTTTGGTAAAAAATTACATCTTATTGGAAAAAATGTCATTTTTTTTAATGTCACAGCCCAATTGAAATAGGTGCTGTGAAAAAACTGTGTGGTCAAAATGCTAACAACAACCATAAATGAATTCCTTGAGGGGTGTAGTTTCCAAAATGGGGTCACTATTGGGGGATTCCTACTGTTTTGGCACCTCAACACCTCTTCAAACCTGGCATGCTGCCTAAAATATATTCTAATAAAAAAGAGGACTCAAAATACATTAGGTGCTTCTTTGCTTCTAGGGCTTGTGTTTTAGTCCACGAGCGCACTAGAGACACATGTGGGACATTTCTAAAAACTGCAGAATCTGGACAATACATATATAGTAGTGTTTCTCTGGTAAAACCTTCTGTGTTACAGAAAAAAAAATGAATAAAATTGAAATTCAGCAAGAAAAATGAAATTTGCAAATTTCATTTCCACTTTGCTTTAATTCCTGTGAAATGCCTGAAGGGTTAAAAAACTTTATAACTGCTGTTTTGAATACTTTGAGGGGTCTAGTTTTTAAAATGTGGTGTTTTATCAGGGTTTCTAATACATAGGCCCCTCAAAGCCACTTCAGAACTGAAGAGGTACCTTAAAAAAAAGTATTTTGAAAATTTCTTAAAAATATGAGAAATTGCTGTTTATGTTCTAAGCCTTGTAACGTCCAAGAAAAATAAAAGAATGTTCAAAAAACGATGCAAATCTAAAGTAGACATATGGGAAATGTGAACTAGTAACTATTTTGGGTGGTATAACCGTCTGTTTTACAAGCAGATGCATTTAAATTCTGAAAAATGCAATTTTTTGAAAATTTTCTCTACATTTTGCAATTTTTCACCAATAAACACTGAATATATCGACCAAATTTTACCACGAACATGAAGCCCAATGTGTCACGAGAAAACAATCTCAGAATCGCTTGGGTAGGTTTAAGCATTCCGACGTTATTACCACATAAAGTGAAATATGTCAGATTTGAAAAATGGTCTCTGAGCCTTAAGGCCAAAACTAGGCTGCGTCCTTAAGGGGTTAAACATATATCTTATTTAAACTTCTTTCCTTGCATTGAATCCTTCAATTCCACAACATTTGGACAGCGCTGGAGAATTGTATCCTCCTTTTTTTTTTCTCCATTTATCTCGATCTACTGAGGGAGCCCTGACAGCCCCTGCACGGATTTACCAGCTGCAGTCCTTTGAGACCATACAGGTCTTTCTGGGTGTTGTGCCTAGCACAACACCACAAGGTAAGTACAACCACTTACCCCCGACCCTTTGTCACTTTAAACAACAGATGATGCACGATGTGCGCCGGGTGTTTTTTGTTATGTGAATAAACATAGATAGATAGAGGTGTATCCATCTTTATCTTGACTCTGATAACTTGCTGCAGCGTGATATCACACTACAAAAGCCATTTAAAAGGTCAAGATAAAGGATCTTGTTACTGTGTATTTAATGCGTTCAAAGTCAAGGCCAAGATGGCTACAGCTGTACAGTGCCTAGCAAAAGAATTCACACCCTTGGTGGGTTTTTTTCTGTTATGTCGCATTGCAACCTTGAATTAAAAAAAATATTTTGGGGTGTTTGTACCATTTAATTTACACAATATGCCTACTACTATTAGTTTGCAAAATATTTTCTACTGTGACACATTATATAAGACAAAAACAGAACTGTAATGAGCTTATTTTCTCGTGACACATTGGACTTTGTTACTGGTAAAATTTGGTGGTTACGTTCAGTATTTAATTTTGGAAAACCAAAATGTAGCGAAACTTATTTATAAATTTAAATGTATCTGCTTGTAGAACAGATATTAATACCACACAAAATAGTTACTAGTTAACATCCCCCATATGTCTACTTTAGATTGGCATACATTTTTGAACATCCTTTTATTTTTCTAGGACGTTACAAGGCTTATAACTTTAGCAGCAATTTCTCATATTTTCAAGAAAATTTCAAAAGGCTATTTTTTCAGGGAACAGTTCAGTTCGATAGTGGCTTTGAGGGGCCCATACTTTACAAATCACCCCATTTTAAAAACAGCAATCCTCAAAGTATTCAAAACTACGTTTAGAAAGTTTCTTAACCCTTTAGGCGTTTCACAGAAATTAAAGCAAAGTGTAGGTGAAATTTACAAACTTTTTTTTGCTGAAATTCATTTTTTCTGTAACACAGATGGTTTTACCAGAGAAATACAACTAAAAATGTATTACCAAGATTCGTCAGTTTTTATAAATATCTTACATGTGGCCCTAGTGTGGTAATAAACTTTAGCGCAGGCTTCAAAAGCAAATGAGCAAATTTTGCTGGAATGGTTTGTGGAGACCATGTCGCATTTGCAAAGCCCTTAAAGGGCCAAAACAGTGGAAACTACACCCACTCAAGGAATTTATCTAGGGTTATAGTGAGCATTTTGACCCCACAGTTTTTTCCCCAGAAATTATTGGGAGTAAGCTATGAAAATCTAAACACAAATTTCCAATAAAATGTAGGTTTAACTATTTTTTTGTTTTTTTAATTTCCACAACTAAAGGAGAAAAAGCACCCCAACATTTGTAAAACAATTTCTCCAGAGTACGACAATACCCCATATGTGTTCATAAACTGCTGTTTGGACACACGGTAGGGCTCAGAAGTAAAGGAGCGCCATTTGGTTTTTGGAAAGGTTTCTGAGCGCCATGTTGCATTTGCTGAGCCCCTGTAGTACTAGTACAGTGGAAACACCCCAAAAGTGACTCCATTTTGGAAACTAAACCCTTGAAGAATCATGTAGAGGTATAGTGAAAATTTTGACCCCAAAGGTTTTTTGCTGAATAAATTAGAATTAACCTGTGAAAGTGAAAAATGTAAGTTTTTTCCCAATAAGATGAAGCTTTATAACAGCATTTTTTCATTTTCACAATGAATAAAGAAGAAATAGCACCCCAACATTTGTAAAGTAATTTCTCCCAAGTATGGTAATACCCCATATGTCGTTATAAACTGTTTTTAGACATATTGGACGTTTCAGAAGAAAAGGAGTGCTATTTGACTTTTGGAACATAGATTTTGTAGTAATGGTATGCGGACACCATGTCACATTTGCAGAACCCCTGATGTACCAAAAAAGTTACCCCACTTCAGAAACTACTCCCATAAAGGCATTTATCAAGGAGTCTAGTGAGCATTTAGACCCAAAGGGGTTTTTAAAAAATTAATCCGCAGTGGATGATGCAAAGTGTAATTGCAATCTTTCCACTGATCTGCCATTTTACTACTCAATATGTTGTGCCCAGCTTGTGCCACTGGAGAATCTTGCACCATAAATTGTTAAGCGGGTTCTCCCGGGTATGGCGATGCCATATATATGGACGTAAACTGCTGTTTTTCGCACACTGTACGGCTTAGAAGTGAAGGACCGCCATTTGAAGCCTGGTTTTTCTTTTTACTGGTATTTCAGTTTCTAATGTGGGGGCATATGTAATCTGTGCGGCGTATGTCAGGACATAATAAGAGGGTATAATTATGGGGTAAATAATAAAACTATCCATAGATGTGTGGTTCGCTGTGAATCAATCGGACGTACGTACGTACGTACGTACGTACGTACGCAGGTCAGTGTCGCACTGATAAACGGTACGCTTTCTTATCCCCTTTTTGTAACACTCTGCTACAAGTGTTGCCCTGGTATAATACGGGCACCCTTGCTTCCAGCAGATGTCCCTTCTCTTCCTGGTTCCTAAATACTAGGGCCCTGAAACTGAAGGAATGTTCCCTTCTGGCCTGCGCATCGGAATGTTTTTTCATCACCGTATTACTAGTACTATAACATTTTTAGTTTTCAGTTGATGGAGCGGTGTGAGGGCTTATTTTTGGCGAGACAAGCTGTAGATTTTATTGGTAACATTTTGAGACATATACGACTTTTTGATCACTTTTTTTATTCAATTTTTTGGAAGAGGAAATTAACAAAAACAGGCAATTCTGGAATTGTTTTTATCAGGGTTTTTTTGGCATTCACTGTGCACCATAAATTACGTGTTAACATTATTCTGCAGGTCGATACGATTACGGTGATACAAAATTTATATTGTTTTTTTTTAATGTATTGCAGTTTTTGCACAATAAAATCACGTTTTTAAAAAAAAAAAAAAAAATCATTTGTTTTTGTTCTGCCCTATTCTAAGATCCATCATTTTTTTTATTTTTGCGTGGACAAAGCTGTGTCAGGGATTTTTTTTTTTGCATTTTTATTAGTACTATTTCGGGGTAAATGTGACTTTTTGGCCACTTTTTATTCCATTTTTTGGGAGAAGATGTGACTTAAAAACAGCGATTCTGGTCTTTTTTCATAGTTTCTTTATGGCATTCATCATGCGGGATAAATTACATAATCGTTTTATCGTGTGGGTCGTTACGGACGCGGCGATGCCAATTATGTATAGTTTTTTTAAAATATTTTTTATGTCTTTTTCCATTAATAAAATTCTTATGGGCCAAAAGGAAATTTGTTGTTTTTTTTTATCTTGAAACTTTTTTTTTTTTACAACATTTTTATTAACCTTTTTTTAAGTTTTTTGCCCCACTTGGGGACTTGAAGGCCTGAAGCCCTGATCGCTATTCTAAAATACTGTACTACATACGTAGTGCAGTGTGTAACAGCTGTCAGTTATTCACTGACAGCAAGCCTATGAGGACCCGTCAGAGGAGGGGCCTCATAGGCTTTTGTACAAGGTAGACTGCGTCGCTGGGATGCCGTTCTGGTAAAAAAAAACTTAGACAGGCTTCGGGCCTGGCCCGCTTCTGAGCCCGCACTATCACTGAGACGTAACACTACTGCAGTTTGCAGGAACACTTTCCCGACAGCGCCGTTATATATACGGCGGATGTCGGGAAGGGTTTAGAGTCAATACTTTTGCTGCAATTACAGATACCCCTTGAAAAAGCCATCCACGCGAAACGCGCGTTGGGGTTTCTCCACCTTTGGGAGTCACCACATCCTTGGAACGATATGGGTCAGTACTAGCGGTGTTTTCTTTGGCAACTGTTAAATAGATGATTACTGATTGATACATTTACCCTTTTGAGCTTGCGATAGGTTTAGCTGCAAAACATTTACGTCTACTTAGACAGCAGGTCTGGTTACATGGAGACGTTCTCTGCTTAACTATTAAGCTCTTTACACTTTTCATGCCTGTTACTAGATTAATCGTTCCTGCTGATATATACCGACATTGTATATGGTTGTAGCTAACCCTCGCTTCCTCTGTATCTATTTGCTGGCAAAACCGCTTAGAACTACTGTTATAAACTGTTGTTTGTACTGTTTTACCTCCATGACCCACGTCCCTCTCCCATACCATTTGGAGATATACAGTTCACTTTGATTTGTAGTCTATTTTTAATCGTGTTATTTGTATTGTCCAATAAAACATATTTTTCTATGCCATTGGCAAATTTACATTTATTGATAGTTTTTGACTCTTTTTCTTTCTCTTGTGTTTTATTTAATTACAGATGCAAGTCTATTGGAGTATGTCTCTATTGGCTCTGCCCATTCTTCCATGTAAAACTTCTCCAATTATTTTAAGTTAGATGGGTTGCATTGGTGTACAGCAGTCTTCCAGTCATGCCACAAATTCTCTATTGGATTGATGTCTGGGCTTTGACTAGGCCATTCCAATATTAAAATATTTCCCCTTAAACCACTCTAAAGTAGCTTTAGCAGTATGGTTAGGGTCCTTGACCTGCTGGAAGATGAACCTCCGTCCCAGTCTCAAATCTCTAACATACTGAGCAACGTTTTCCTCAAGAATTTCCCTGTATTTACTGCCATCCATCTTCAATCCTGACCAGTTATGCAGTCCCTGCCAATGAAAACCACCCCCACAGCATGATGCTGCCACCACCATGCTTCACTGTGGGAATAGTTTTCTTAGGGTGATGGGAAGCATCAGGTTTGCACCACACATAGCGTTTGCTATGATGGCCAAAAAGTTAAGTTTTAGACTCATCTGAGCAGAGAACCACCTTCCATGTATTCGGGAGTATGCCACATGCTGTTTAGTCAATTTAAAATGTGTTTGCTTATGTTTTTCTTTAAACAATGGCTTTTTATATGGTCACTTCTTTCATAAAGCCCCACTCTATGGAGCGTATGGCTTATAGTGGTCCTTTGGACAGATAATTCCTTCTCCACTGTGGATCTTTAGAGCTCCTTCGGTGTTCATTCGCATACCTATATAAAATTGTACTTAAGAGAACCATATACTTTGTGCCAACTGGGGGTGATTCAATCCCTTTTTTGGCACAAAACATTACACCAACAGTACTAGCCACCTATGTACAGTTATTGCTGTATTAGAAAAGCTACCTTTTGTGAACACATTTTCTATATTGAATAAATTACAATAGAGGCACAGTCATGTCCCAGTTCAGAAGCCTGGACAGTAATTTAAGTGGTGTCCGTACTTCATCAATCAAATATTTTATGAGTGCACGTGCTGTTGATGGACACAATCATTGTGCTTTAAACTCCCAAAACACTTTGGTTCTGTTTTCCTGTAACCTATGACGTTTTTTCCTCTGGCTGAACTGGTCAAATGGAAGCTTGTATAATTAGATTCATAGACTTGAAAGAGAAATGAGATAATATTTTCCAGTGCCGTAATGAATAATGAAAAACGTGACCTACAGTCTGGTAATCCTGTAATGTATCCTGTGTGAAATAAAAGTTTATAAGGTCATAATAATTCCCACCAGTGATATCACTTCTAGATCTGTTCCATAAAACTCAAATTTCGCAACAAATCCTAATGATTTAAAGATAAGTGAAAATTATGAAGTAGGCATTTCCACAAATTTTTGCCCAATTTAGATTAAAAAGAAACTTGTGGTTTTTTTTCGAGAATGCCCATTGTAAATAAAATAAAAAAATCTGAATGAGGTTATTGTAAATAACATTTGCTATACTAAGTATGTTCAAATATTTTTCTTGTTGCAAGGTATACATCTTACTTACTAATTATGGCGCCCCCTGCTGTTATTTGCTTTTTCTTCTCCATACATCCACCTAAGGCTTTATTCAGACGAACGGGAAAAACGTCCGTGCAACGCGCGTGATTTGCACGCGCGTTGCACGGACCTATATTTGTCTATGGGGCCGTGCTGACATGTCCGTGATTTTTCCTCAGCGTGAGTCCGCTGAAAAAAAGTCACGACATGTCCGTTCTTTCACCGTTTTTCGCGCATCACGCACCCATTGAAGTCAATGGGTGCGTGAAAACCACGCATGCCTCACGGAAGCACTTCTGTGCAAACTGCGTGATTCGCGCAAGAGCTGTCAAACTCTGAATGTAAACAGAAAAGCACCACGTGCTTTTCTGTTTACAAACATCCAAACGGAGTGTCTTTGAGATGAGTGAACCCGGACAACCGAACCGAACTTCACCGGGTTCGGCCAAACTCGTTTTGACCGAACCCGGCAAAAAATTTTCCGTTACGCGACGTCAGGAGATAGTCACTGTCCAGGGTGCTGAAAGAGTTAAACTGTTTCAGCACCCTGCCCAGTGACTTCCGATCACAATATACATGAACGTGTATAAAAAAAAAGGAGTTCTGACTTACCGATAACTCCCTGTTTCTTCCTCCAGTCTAACCTCCCGGGATGACAATTCAGTCCAAGTGACAGCTCCAGCCAAGCACAGGCTGCAGCGGTCACATGGACTGCTGCGTCATCCAGGGAGGTGGGGCCGGATGTCAAGAGAGGGACGCGTCACCAAGGCAACGGGAGGGAGGGAAGTGTTCGGTAAGTACGAACGTCTTTTTTTTTTTTTTTTTTTTTTTTAACAGGTTGCTCGATATTGTGATCGGAATTCACTGTCGAGGGTGCTGAAAGAGTTACTGCCGATCAGTTAACTCTTTCAGCACCCTGGACAGTGACTATTTACTGACGTCGACTAGCCTCATCTCTATGATGGCGGCTGCGCGAAAATCACGCAGCCGCGCATCATACACTGATGACACACGGAGCTGTCAAGTGGTTTTTGCGCGTGCAAAACGCAGCGTTTTTGCGTCCGCAAAAACGCCACGCTCGTGTGAATCCAGCCTGATGTGTAGTCCAAGTGAACACCCATGGTTGGTAAATGAGATTCACCACCTAATTCCTCTTTTTTAGGGTGAATTCAAATGTGGCTGATTTTGTTGCAGAAACTACACCATTCAGATGAATGGAACGGATTTTCAGTTGCAGAAATTTCTGCAACAAAATCTGCTCCGTTTAAATCTACCCTTATGGGCGGCGGACTAATTTCTAATACTCAGCCAGACAGTTAATTTAAATCTGCTTCTTCTCTGCTTGTTAGAGAAGTAAAAATGCGCTTTGGTTGTACAAAAAAATGATCTGACGATGTGGGGTGGTTCTTGCACTTACCATGCTGTTTAACAAGGTTTTGCAGTTACACAAAATTAAATTCCAATTGACAGTATGTTAAAAAATAAAAAGCAGACTTTCTTAATTTACTTGATGGATGTGTGTCTTTTTTCTTCATGGACATCTCTTTTTTTTCAACCGTACTATGTAACTATTGCAAATTTGCCCTGCTGCTATGCTTTTTAATCCCAGCGCTGCATAGCTGGAAGTTCAGTGTTTTTTTTATTTTTACCTGCTTGTCGACATAGGCTCCTGCAAGAAGCCAACTTTTCCCCCTATCGTATGAATAGGCACTTCACAGGTCAGGTGACCAAAGGATTTTGGCTAGCATTCTCCTTGCAATTCAAGCCAGCCCCCTTGCTGCATCTTGAGAGGAATTAGCTAAATTGAGGGAGGGACACTATGCATTGCAAAGAAGCATGGAAATTGAAGTTTTATGGAGTCGTGCGTTCAGCTTTTGGACCACCCCATGAAAGGAAGTTGAGCTGGTTTGCTGACCGAGACCAGCTTTAACAAAGACTGTGAAAAGATAAGAAATTATCAACTCCAACATACCCCGGATGTTCAAGGAAAAGCTTGCCTTTTGTATTTAGGTTTTTTATTTATTTTTTGCTCATTGGTAAACTCCTTTATCCCCTTAGCGACATTCACCACCTGCGTTCTCACAATATGGCACAGGCTGGGGAGCAAAGCCTGCACCATACGTTGTGGGTACTGGCTGTTTTATAACTTCCAGCTATTTAACACCTCAGATGTCATGGTCAATAGCGGCCGTAGCATCCAAGCTATTAGATTGAGGGAGGGGGCCCCCTTTGTCCCCTATTTGGTGCTAATCCGATCCTTTCGCAGCTAGTGAAGGCACCCAGGTCTGTTTTTTTTAAATTTAATAATTAAAAGGAACTTGAATGGGCACTAACTTTTCAAGCAATTTATGCTAATCTAATAATATACCTGATATAGATTAACTTTGTAATTTACTTACTGTTATAATGTAGTTTTATTCATGCAAATTATGTACTTCCACTAGGTGTCTCCCTTCCTGTAATCTGCTGTCCACCCCCTCTTGTCAAACAAAAGGGGATGTTACTCTTTACTGCCTGCCTATACAAGTCTATGAAGAGGGAATGGGAGAGAAGGATGAGGGAGCAGGAACAGAATGAAACAACGACAAGTTGCCTATACAAGTCTATGGAGAGAGTAGGGAGTAGAAGCTGAGTCAAAAAGACACAGACAGATGCTGAAGCTTCCTAGTAAGTGTAAGCGTCTCACCCCTGTCCTGGATTCTCAGCTACCCTACTCATTACTGATGTATAATCTCCTCCATGCTGCTGCTGCTTCTATGTATGTGATAGATAGAAATAGGAGAGCAGGGTTCTCCTCTTCTATGTGTGCAGTGTATAAAATACCTAATAGCTGTTCAGCTCCGCCCACTAACTCAGAGACAACTGAGAATTTAGAGCGAGAGCCTGCAGAGGGAAAAACTGCTAAAGAAAGCAGAATATAATGGCCAGAAATAATGTTTATTCTCATTTACACACACATCACAGCTTATTCTGAAAAGTACGTTGAAGTAGTAGAGAACACAAAAAGGCACGGCTCATGTATGCCCGCATGGCTCCTCGCCTACAAAATCACAATCTTGCCTTCGCTACGAGGGGAAAGCGAGAGATAAAAACCAAGGAAAAGGTTGCTTTTTACTTGTATATAATATTAAAGCTTTAGAAAAGTTTATAATAAGCTTTTTGCAACTTTGGGTACCAAAAGGAATTGTGGGACAATCCATTTAAAGAGGCTCTGTCACCAGATTTTGCAACCCCTATCTGCTATTGCAGCAGATAGGCGCTGCAATGTAGATTACAGTAACGTTTTTATTTTTAAAAAACGAGCATTTTTGGCCAAGTTATGACCATTTTTGTAGTTATGCAAATGAGGCTTGCAAAAGTCCAAGTGGGTGTGTTTAAAAGTAAAAGTCCAAGTGGGCGTGTATTATGTGCCTACATCGGGGCGTTTTTAATACTTTTACTAGCTGGGCGTTCTGATGAGAAGTATCATCCACTTCTCTTCACAACGCCCAGCTTCTGGCAGTGCAGACACAGCCGTGTTCTCGAGAGATCACGCTGTGTCGTCACTCACAGGTCCTGCATCGTGTCAGTCGAGCGAGGACACATCGGCACCAGAGGCTACAGTTGATTCTGCAGCAGCATCAGCGTTTGCAGGTAAGTAGCTACATCGACTTACCTGCAAACGCTGATGCTGCTGCAGAATCAGCTGTAGCCTCTGGTGCCGGTGTCCTCGCTCGTCTGACACGATGCAGGACCTGTGAGTGACGACACAGCGTGATCTCTCGAGAACACGCTGTGTGTCTGCACTGCCAGAAGCTGGGCATTCTGAAGAGAAGTGGATGATACTTCTCATCAGAACGCCCAGCTAGTAAAAGTATTAAAAACGCCCCGATGTACGCACATAATACACGCCCACTTGGACTTTTACTTTAAACACACCCACTTGGACTTTTGCAAGCCTCATTTGCATAACTACAAAAATGGTCATAACTTGGCCAAAAATGCTCGTTTTTTAAAAATAAAAAAGTTACTGTAATCTACATTGCAGCGCCTATCTGCTGCAATAGCAGATAGGGGCTGCAAAATCTGGTGACAGAGCCTCTTTAATGCTCTGTTCACATCTGTATTAGGGTTTTCTGTTCCACTCTGTCATTGGAACGAAACAGCGTAAAACTGGAGCCTCCTAATCTGTCGAATGACTGAAACCAATGGTGCCCCTACTGACCCTATTGAATGTAACGGATTACGTCGTGTTTCTGTTAGTGTCCATCGTTTAGCCGGACAGAACAAACAAAATCTCGGTCGGAGGCTCCTATTGGAGCCTACGATGAAGATGTGGACTGTGCCTTCCCTGTAAACTTTGATGTATGCCCAGGGCCATCCTATCCTTTTTTTCAGAGGTTGATTTTGTTAAAAATGTTCAATTGTAAAAACAAGCTGGATTCAACGATCTGATTATTAGCATGGTTTACTAGGAAAAGTGTTTTGAATATTTTCAAGTCTGTGTCTAGCCCAGAAGCACAACATTAGGGCTCATTCAGACGAGCGTAATACTCATCCGTGTGCTGTGTGTTTAAATAACTCCGCACACGAACACATTTATTTCAATGGGGATATTCAGACAGGCGTTGCATGAAACTCACTGCATGTCCTATATTGGTGCGTTTTTGCGCACCTAGTCACCCATTGAAGTCTATGGGTGCGTGAGAAGCACAGGGACGGCATCCGTGTGCTGTCAGTGTTTCACGCATCAGTTACATAGAAAAGCAGAGAAATAAATAAATTTTAAAAAAGTGCTTGCACGGACCGGAAAAAACGCATGCCACACACAAAGCACACTGATGCAATGCTGCATTTCTTACGCTGGCAAATCGGACATGCTCATCTGAATATAGCCTTAGGAAATATTTTGACTAATGTGTGCAAATTGGCTGCGAATAACTGGCGTTTTTTCATAGACTTGAGTCTATAGAGGGATTTGTGAAAACGGACGTCCTATTTTTTCACGGGTTCTTCACACGGTCCATTAAAACAACAGCCGTGTGAATAGCCCTATAGAAAGACATGCAACCATGTGAGAGCCGTTAAAAAGACGGCTTTCACATGGACTATTTATACGGTCTGAACAAGCCCTACAACTCTAATCAGACTGCTGTAATGTGGCCGCATTATAGGCTGGGTTCACACATCGCGGTCAAAATAATCACCGAATATTTTGACCATGATGTTTGTACCCAGCCTGAGCATTCATATTCGAGCCAAAGGGATCTATGTTGCAGTTAGTGTTGGCTATTAGACCCGTGTTTGGGCCTGGGTTTCTTGCCCACATACGAACAATAAAATTTGGTCACATTACGGCCGTTTGAATGAGAATTAACTCTGAATGCTGTGGTTACACTTTATGGACGAGATACAAAAAGTGGGATATGCTAGGATTTGACACATGCCCTTTAAACGGATGTTAATAGCTCCTCGTCAATATCTTAAAAAGTGACTGACCGTTTTAAAATAGTAAGGCCTTTTTCACACGAGCGTGTCCATTTTACGCGCGTAAAAAAATGCAGTGTTTTGTGCGCGTTGCAGTTTTGTGTGACATTAGTGTACGGTGCGCGTTGGTGGCTTTTACGCGCGTATGTCATCTGTATGTTACGCGTTTTTTACGTCGGCAAAGAAAAGTCAAGGTGTTTTTCTTTTTCTCATGATTTCTTTAGCAACTGTTGCGTGATTCACGGACAGCACACGGATGACGTCCGTGATTTTCACACACCAATTGACTTCAATGGGTGCGTGATGTGCAAAAAACGGACAAGAATAGGACATGCAATGTGTTTCACGCAGCGGACACACGCTGCGTGAAAAACACAAAGTCTGAATGGCCCCATTGAATTGCATAGGTCCATGTGACGTCCGTTGATTTAACACGCGTAACACGGATGTGAAATACGCTCGTGTGAATAAGGCCTTAGTTTATAGTCTGTTACTAAGAGGCAACCAATGTAATTTTTTTTATTGTTTTTTTTAAATGTCTGTTTATTAAAGATTGTAAAAGAAACAAATTTTTACAAACAAAGTGTAATGACGGGGGTAAGGAAACAGACAAGTGAGCCCTAATCTACCCGCCACTCAGTCCCTGCCTACTTGCAACGACCCGCCCTAGGCGACGGGGCGACAGTCCCTACGCTCAATATGTGCACGACAGACAAACAGACAAGGGTACACAGAAGCAAGGGAAAAGGGGCAGTTGCCCACGGCAACACCGAGAGCAACAAGAGTGGTGAACGAGCCGAGTCAAACCAGGAGTGTACGAGGTACCAAACGCAGAGCAGGAGAGTAGTGAACAAGCCGAGTCAAACCAGGAGTGTACGAGGTACCAAACGCAGAGCAGGAGAGTAGTCAGTAAGCCAGGGTCAATATGAAGCAGGGTCAAATGGTTCAAGAAGCTGCAGCAGGGCCAGGAAACCAAATGAGAAGAATCACAAGCAAGGAGGAACAGGAAAGGCAGGTATAAATAGACAGAGGGCGGGAGCTAGCTCCGTCTGGCCAGGCTATGATAGGCTCTCCCACTCCTAAGCCTGCCATCCTGAGTGGTGGAAGATGGAGTCAGTCTTCCAGACATAGAAGCAGGTGCAGACTGATTACCTATGGGCGTGGATACAGAAGCTGTGCCTGGCAGATCCTTAACACAAAGACTGTGTCGGCTTTTTATTGGATAGATGCAGAGATACATCAATGGGAATATTACACAGTTGTGAAATGCATCTACATCTCAGATTTGTCATCATAAATCATTAATAAAATGACAAGAAATATCTACACTTTGTATGTGTATACAGAGTGTAACAAAATGGGAAATGTGCAGGTGCACGTACGCTGTGATATGTATGATTCTAGACACTTGACACTACAGTGGTCAAGGAACTTTGTAAGGACTGGGGATTATATTGTGTTATAGTGGAGTCACGTTAAACCTACCATACTGTATCGGGTTTTTGAGGGCAATGTGTGTTATTGTATATTACTTTTTCATAGAGAGCAATAGTGTTTTCTGTGGTTATCCACTGTGATATCCTAAGAGGGCATGTGTCCATCCACCATATGTCTACCGTTTCGCGGCCAAGAATAAAGTTTCTTAAAAAAAATAACGTGGATGCTGTGAGGCCTTTCCTCTTCACTTAAAAATCCTAATAAACACTGCCAGAGTAACTGGGATTGGGATTTGGAGAATTTCTGCTTAAGTACTGCATCTCTCTTCTCCCTCCAAAATTCATGAATCGGGGAACATGCCCTAATTAAATGAGCAAATTCCGCCTCTAACCTTCCACACCTATAACACGCAGAGAAGGGAATTCTTCCCATCTTCTAAAGCCATACAGGAGTTCAATAACATTGATGAAGGATGTATAATTGAACAAGTTTATTATTCATAGTGGGTAATTCGTACGTGGTAGTCTAGAGCCTATAACCAGTCCTCATGGGGAAGAGTCCCTTTCATTTTTTCCTCTACTGCTACACATTGTCTACTCAGAAGCTTGATGTACACAAGATTCTCGGTCCCTGGCTCCTCACAATACCTATAAGCGGGCACGAAGAAATAAGTGAAGATCTGGAAACTGTGCTTGCAATGTGTGTCTTAGTTGTAAGAAGCGATTTAAAGGCTGTTCTCTGGGCTTGGTATTGCTGCTGAATTTGGTCAAATGAAATAAAGAGATTAGATGAGCATTGTAAGGGTATGTTCACACGCAGTAGCAAAATACATTTGAAATTACGGAGCTGTTTTAGCCTCAACACAGCTCCTGATTTTCAGACGTTTTTTAACAAAACGCGTTTTTTACGGACGTTATTGGAGCTGTTTTTCAATGGAGTCAATAAAAAACGGCTCAAAAAACGGCACAAGAAGTGACCTGCACTTCTTTGTTGCGGGCGTCTTTTTACGCGCCGTCTTTTGACAGCGACGCGTAAACTTACACCTCGTGGGAACAGAACATCGTAAAACCCATTGAAAGCAATGGGCAGATGTAGGCATAATTAGAGGCGTTAAATGCCCGAATTACATCTGAAAACAGTGCGTGTGAACATACCCTCAAACCTAAAGAAGTCCAGAATTGTGCAGCCTGTGACTCAAGCAATTGTGAGATATTTGTTCCATAACAGTAATTCCACAATAATATCTTAAAAGTGGATAAGTTTTTTTGACGGCTTTCCATTTTCAGCCGGCTAGTGTATGAATCGGTAGTAAGGAGCGTGTATATCTATCTGAAGACTCTAGGACTTATAATAGCTACTTTTACTTATTAATGATGCCAAATACTGTTCTGAAACCGTTAGAAATCTCACCTGGCCAGCAGAATAATGCTATAGTTAGAGTAATATAGAGGTTTATGGGACGCTGGAGTGTGGTAAAATGGAGTTTATGGCGTCTTGAACCCCATATCAAGAATGACATCCAGGAATTTGCCGTTTTAAAAAACCGAGTAGCTCTGTTTTTTTTTTTATAGTTTATATGTATTCGTTTTGGTTGCTCTATAATTTTTATGGTATTTAATCAACATAATTCTAAGTGAGATGCTGCAAATCTCAACAAAACTGAATCTATGCAAGTTCATGATCTGGTTTAAGCTAAAAGCTGCCCGCATGAGTGTGCCCGCAGCATGTTTACATTATGCCTGCTTTAAGTCCCTGAGATCTACACTCCACAATGGTCTTCTAATACATTTTATTACGAAATCAGAGCACTATATATATATATATATGTTCACTTATCTAAGCACAAGTTAATGAAAGGTTTAAAAACCTTATAAAATGTATAATGCTAGATAGATCTTGACTTAGTAGAAATGGGAATAATGGGAATAATTTCATGCGCTTATTTTTGTTCGCATTATTTTTGGTTAAGCAACAATGGCTGTTTATGAAGATGAATCATTATGCAGCACACATAGCACGGTTCCTCTCTGCTTAATATTAAGTATTCCGGATATACCATATATAGCACCTAATGATTGGTTCTAACTGCCTCCTGCTGCTACAGACCTCTTTAGCAGTGTGCCTTTCAAAAGACAGTTAATTATTGAATATTATTTTGTACGCAGAGAAAGCATGTGCTATGGATTTTTTTTTTACTCGTTTGTCTACGTGTTTTAGCTCAGGTTATAATTTCTAGTAATAATTTATAACTCACAGCGGTTGGTGAAGCGCCTATTAAATTTTTACACTGTGCTATGAAGAAATTAACCACACAATTTCAAGTGTCGGTTTGTCTGTTGACAGTTCTCTATTTTAAAAGGGAAATTCCGAATTTTTGTATGTCTGTAATATAATCCTACTGTATCTGCATTAAATATTATCAAAAAGAAAATAAATCAATGCCACGTGACATTGCAGATATCTTGTTTAGGATGTAACTAATCCGTATGGCCTTTAACCTCTGTAATGTTGCTTTTTAATTATTTATAGTATTTATTTTGATTTTGATTTTTCACGCGTTTTTTTTTTTCCTTTTTTTTTTTGTTTTGAAGACCAAACTAAGAATGGATCAAAGAAAGAGAAATATAAGTCTTTCAGTTATTCCATTAGACTTCATTCCTGCTGTGGGCTTCAAAGAAAAAAAACAATTCCACCAAAACGGCAAAGTGTAAACTTCTGTGTACTCCACCCCCCCCCCCTTGTTGACTCATCAGTGCTGTATTTAAAGGGGAATTTCCATCTTCGATATTTATGGCATACCACAGGATATGCCGATGGCAAAAATTTATAATAAGTGGGTTCCCACCACTGAGATGCTCGTCTATCTTAAAAATGAGGTTGCCATAGCACCTTTTTTTTCTGATTCAGATCGACCCATTAGCAGCCGCTTTTACCATTCAAATCAATAACCATCTGTCCTGGTCATATGATGGACTTACTGGTGTGATCATCACATGACCAAGACAGATTTTTATTCCCTTGAAGTAAACAATAGACCTTCCTATTGAATGACGGCATGCAGAGATCTTGAAAGCTGTGAAAAATTGTTGCAGAAAGTATATTGGAAAATTGGATAAATAATGAATAACCTTTTATTTGCTAAAAACCATAATACCTCTTTATTCCCAGTACAAAGAAATGTTAAGCAACTTCTTTCTAACGCGCTTTGTGTTTCTAGTTGTTTAACATCTAAAGGCTGAGGTGGAGACATTTGTAGACCGGTATAAGCAGTCCTCTGTATGATAAATATATCAGTATTATTAAGACTCTGTGTAAACAGAGTCTTAATTTTCTTACATTCATATGAAGGACTCCTTTGTCCTCTTTATTGATACCTTTCCAAAATCCATTTTCTAAAGTATCAGTATGACTATTTTTATTTCATCTCCTAGCTTTATGGTCATTGGCTACAAATTTCACTCTGGATATTATTTAGCTCATTAGTATATTTTTTATGCAAGGAAGCTTCCGCTGTTCTGTTTAATATAAGCAGCCTAGCAGATATCCTATTGATCGCATTCATTATTTGTATAGTTTGTTTATTTTGCACTATCCACAAATGTATCCGGCTAGACTCTTCACAACTAAATGAAGAAAACTTGTCAAATATTTTGTCTGACACGCTGGGTTTAGTAATTGTTATGGAAAGAGATTTGTGAGGGCATAGTAAGGTACGGAAAGGTTTTCGTTTTGGTTTTTTTCCTCTGTGGCATAGGATGTAGGTAATTTGTTTCCAGTATGAACTATTTCAGGGTGTGCTTTTTGTTTTCCTCTGAATTTATGTGCACTGGAAAATCAAATGTTCGAAAGAAATCGTAAAAAAATTTCCACATCATGTTTATGTTGCACACAGTATTATGTATACTTATCTATGTATGTTATTTTATTACTAAATATCAATGGGTAAAGCTGACCCAGTATAGAATGGTAATGTAATTCATATATTTGTCATAATACCTTAAAATCTGTTCTGATCTCACAGAAATTGTATTATTACTGCTGCTATTACGATTAGTTAGGTCATTTTATGTAAGCAAAGCATGATCATTGTATAATAGAGTGCTGCAATTTTCTAATAGAAATTCAGTTTCTTACTATTTTGAAGATCTTTGAAGATTTTTTTTTTTGCTGTCAATGAATGGAAACCTATTATTTCTCACAGCTCTGAGTTTTTGTTACATTGTATCAGTCTAATTCAGAAGAACAAATCTGTCTCCTGTCCTGATAGTTTACTGCAAAGTATGGTAAAAATGTATCTGCCTAAAGTCCAGCCTTTTTAGCTCACAGAGGATTGCCTACACTAGACACAATGAGAAGTCTGGGTATGGGTTTTCAGCTTGTGGAAGTAAACAATAGTGTTTCCGTTAACATTTTATTAAACAATAGTTAAGCTTTACTTAACACCAGAAATTAATTTGCATTCGTGACGGAGTTCGAAACAAAGTAATTTATCTTTTTTAACATAAATATTCAAATACATTACAACTAGATAAACTATTTTTAAGTTGTAAAAGGATGGTCAAAGTAAAAAGTAGAAAAATAGCCTTTTTCTGGATCAAGTCAGCACATATAAAGTATGAATGCTGAATCTATCGGCATTTGTGTCTGGAAGGTGCCTATAACAGCTTCTCTAGTTGTCTTAAAGAGGCTCTGTCACCAGATTTTGCAGCCCCTATCTGCTAATGCAGCAGATAGGCGCTGCAATGTAGATTACAGTAACGTTTTTATTTTTAAAAAAACGAGCATTTTTGGCCAAGTTATGACCATTTTCGTATTTATGCAAATGAGGCTTGCAAAAGTACAACTGGGCGTGTAGAAAAGTAAAAGTACAACTGGGCGTGTATTATGTGTGTACATCGGGGCGTGTTTACTACTTTTACTAGCTGGGCGTTGTGTATAGAAGTATCATCCACTTCTCTTCACAACGCCCAGCTTCTGGCAGTGCAGCACTGTGACGTCACTCACAGGTCCTGCATCGTGTCGGCACCAGAGGCTACACTTGATTCTGCAGCAGCATCAGCATTTGCAGGTAAGTAGCTACATCGACTTACCTGCAAACGCCGATGCTGCTGCAGAATCATCTGTAGCCTCTGGTGCCGACACGATGCAGGACCTGTGAGTGACGTCACAGTGCTGCACTGCCAGAAGCTGGGCGTTGTGAAGAGAAGTGGATGACACTTCTATACACAACGCCCAGCTAGTAAAAGTAGTAAACACGCCCCGATGTACGCACATAATACACGCCCAGTTGTACTTTTACTTTTCAACACGCCCAGTTGTACTTTTGCAAGCCTCATTTGCATAAATACGAAAATGGTCATAACTTGGCCAAAAATGCTCGTTTTTAAAAAATAAAAACGTTACTGTAATCTACATTGCAGCGCTTATCTGCTGCAATAGCAGATAGGGGTTGCAAAATCTGGTGACAGAGCCTCTTTAAGCAACCTAAAATGCCTTAAGAAATCCATAAGTATTCAAGGCATAAAATATGAAGTCTTTAAATCATCCACATAGAATTAACCATTCAACCTTTTGATGCTAAATGAAGCCCTGCTGTCGGATATTAATCTGCAGTATGATGATGATTTTCCGAAAGAATGACTAAACCAGGTGTAGCATAAAATTCCCCATTAATTAGAGCTTCTTATTAATTAGAACAGCCATGTACAACTCGCTTAAGTAATCCACAGCTCTGCGCCTTAGAGAATATATTATATGCAAGGCCTGTTTTATAGCTAGCAAAGTGTCACCTCAATGTATTGAAATTACCTGTCTAATTGTATTAAATGTAGCATGTCTACAAATGTCTGCAGTGTGGTTGGCGCTTTCTTGCTTGCTGAAAATCGCTTGATGCGGCATTATCCAGAGGCAGCTGTTCACAGGTCCTTCACCTCTCCCCAGAGATGACTGGATGCTTGCATAGTTGGACCCTGTCGTATAGAAGGATTGGTGAACATGACAGGTTGTTTGGAAGCCATCTGTTTAAAATGCCTTTTGCTTTGTGTGCAATAATGAACTTGAGAGAAGCTGTCTTTATATTAATGGTCTGTTCTGATGTCCAAACAGGTGGAAGTTGATGGGACTAAAGTGAATGTGTCCAGCGAGTGGAATCTGTCTTCGCCGTTAATGTCTGTCAGCATTGGTGACACTCAGAAGACCATTCAGGTAAGTACTCTAATTCTATTGCGATTAACACACTAACTCACTGCTCACCTCAACACTATAGTCAATGTATAATCAGTCATTTTTTTAACTTTTCAAAAACTCTTTTTGAACTGGATTGTATAAACAAATTAATATAAAAAAGGAACTGGTTATGGCGATGGCTTTTTTTTTGTTTTGTTTTATAAACAAAATAATACTTGGCTTTACTTGGCTTTACTTGTGTTTATCATGTGTGCTACTACCCTAAAAGTAATGGGTTTATTTTAACCCCTTCTGGACAACTGCCGCGCAGGGCTTCCCGCAAAGCGCAGTACCATTACGTCGCGGAGATAGTGCGGGCTCAGGAGCTGAGCCCGCACCATCACCACCGGGTGACCGCTGTATGCTACAGCTGGCACCCTGAGGTATCGGCCAGGACCGGAGCTAGCATCCGATCCAGCCGATTAACTCCTCAGATGCTGAGTTCAATAGAGATCGCAGCATATGAGGAGTTTTTAGCCACCGGCACCCCAGCAACGTGATGTCTGGGTTGCCGGTGGCTGCAAAGGCAATCGGAGGCCTAATACTTACCTCCCGTTCTGCCAGCAACGGAAGCCTCCTATGCCCAGCTCTCCGGCGAGGCCTAAAAGGCTTCCGGTACCATCGGCAAGATGGCAGCGGCTCAGCTTCCGGCTCAGAAGCTGAGCCGGTGTCATCAGCAGTGGGTGTCCGCTGTATGTTACAGCGAACACCCCGATGTATCGGCAGGAACCGGAGCTTGCTCCGATTCCTGCCATTAACCACTTCGATGCAGCGATCCAATGCGATCGCTGCATCAAAGTGGTTTGTTGCAAATCGGCGGCCTGCCATGCGATGGCAAAGCTGGCGACTGCTACTATGGCAACAGGAGGCCTAACAATGGCCTCCTGTCTGCCATTACGGAAGCCGATTAGGCCCCGACCGGAGTCTGATCGGCCTGCTGTCAGTGAATAACTGACAGTTCTAATAAATTGCACTACATAGGTAGTGCAATGTATTAGAACATCAATCAAACAGTTGGACCTTCAAGTCCCCTAGTGGGACTAAAGAAAAGTGTAAAAATAAAAGTTGTAAAAAATAAAATAAAAGTTTCAAATAATAACATAAAACACAATCGCCCTTTTTCCCTTATCAAGTCCTTTATTATTGGAAAAAAAATAATAAAACCATACATATTTGGTTTCGCCGTGTCCGTAACGACCTGAACTATAAAAATATAATGTTATTTATCCTGCAAAGTGAACGCCATAAAAAACAACCTAAAAAATAATGGCAGAATTGCTTTTTTTTTGGTCACTTTGTCTTCCAAAAATTGAAATAAAAAGTGATCAAAAAGTCGCATGTATCCAAAAATGGTACCTATAAAAACTATAGCTCGTCCCGCAAAATCGTACTGACCCGCAGAATAAAGTTATCATGCAATTTATAATGCATAGTGAACGCTGTACAAAAAACCCCCTAAAAAAACGATACCAGAATTGCTGTTTTTTTATTACCTTTCCTCCCAAAAAAAAGGATAACAAGTGATCAAAAAGTCGCATGTACCCCAAAATGGTACCAATAATAACGACCTCTCGTCCCGCAAAAAAACAGCCCTCATACCACTACGTCTATGAAAAAATAAAATAAGTTAAGGCTCCAATAAGTCAGGAAAGAAAAATATGCAGTTCCGGCCCGAGGGGAACATTTTTTCTGTTTCAAGTGGCGATTTATCAAGGCCCTAAAATTAGGGAACCAGGAAGGGGAGGGCTCAAACATATCCGCTGGAAGCGAGGGTGCCCGTATTATACCAGGGCAACGCTTTCCCAGCAAAATTCCCCAAACTGCAAAGGTGCGAAGTGTGGCCCAAATGGATAATAAGTAAGGACACCATTTATTAGTTTGACACTGGCCTGTGAAAAAAGGATTGCTCCACAGCGTAACAAATATTTATGGATTATTTTATTGTTTACCCCATTATTATACCACCTGACTATGCCCCTGATGTACTCTGCCCAGCTTACATATGCCCCCACATTATAAACTGAAATACCAGTAATACTCAAACAAAATTTACTACCAAGCAAAATCCACGCTCCAAAAGCTAAATGGTGCTCCTTCCCTTCTGAGCCCTTGAGCGTGCCCAAACAGCAGTTCACTTCCACATATATGGCACCGCCATACCCGGGAGAACCCTTTTAATAATTTTTGGAGTGTGCATTTCCAGTGACAAGCTGGGCACAACATATTTTCCACTGAACTGTCACATCTAGGGAAAAATTTAAATTTTTACTTTGCACCATCCGCAGCGCAATCATTTATGGAAAAGACCTGTGGGGTGAAAATGCTCACTACACCCCTTAATAAATGCCTTGAGGGATATAGTTTCCAAAATGGGGTCACTTCTCAGCGGTTTCTTTTATTATTTCACATCAGAGCCTCTGCAATTGTGAACCAATACTTTATATGTCGCCAAATTAGGCCTCAATTTCGCATGGTACACTCTCACTCCTGAGCCCTGGCAAAGGATTAGGGCCACATGTAGGGTGTTTCTAAAACCGAGAAACACAGCATAATAATTATAGCGCTGTCTTGTTATGGTGGCACAAACTGGGCACCACATATTGGCATATCGAAAAATCCCATTTTCACTCTGCAACATCGAGTGCACACTAATTTCTGCAAAACACCTGCGGGGTTAAAATGCTCTCTACACCCCTTGAATACCTTGAGGGGTTTCATTTCCAAAATGGGGTCACTTCTGGGAGTTTCCACTGTTTTGGTCCCACAGGGGCTTTGCAAATACGACATAGCGACCAGAAACCAATCCAGCAAAATCTGGACTCCAAAAGCCAAATGGCGTGCCTTCCCTCCTGAGCCCTGCCGTGTGCCCAAACAGCAGTTTATGACCACATATCGGGTTTGCCGTACTCAGGAGAAATTGCTTTATAAACGCTGTGGTTCTTTTTTTCTTTTATTTATTGAGAAAATGAAAAATTTTCAGCTAAAGCTACGTCTTATTGAAGAAAAAGGATTTTTTTAATTTTCACTGCCCAATTCTAATAAAATCTATAAAACCCATGTTGGGTCAAAATGCTCACTACACCCGTAGATGAATTCCTCAGGAGGTGTAGTTTCCAAAATGGGGTCACTTGGAGGTTTCCACTGTTTTGTCCCTTCAGGGGCTTTGCAAATGCGACATGGCCTCCGCAAACCATTCCTGCTAAATTTGAGCTCCAAAAGCCAAATGGCGCTCTTTCCCCTTCTAAGCCCTGTCGTGTGCCCAAACAGCCGTTTATGACCACATGTGGGGTGTTGTTTTAATCTGGAGAAATTGCTTTACAAATGTGGCAGTGCTTTTTCTCCTTTAGTCCTTGTGGAAACGAGAAAAAATTAGCTAAACCTAAATTTTCTTTGAAAGAATGTAGATTTTAATTTTCACAGCCTACTTTCAATAATTTCTGCAAAAAACCTGCGTGGTCAAATGCTCACTATACCCCTAGATAATTTCCTTGAGGGGTCTAGTTTCCCAAATGGGGTCACTTTTGAGGGATTTCCACTGTTTTGGCACCGCAAGAGCCCTTCAAACCTGACATGGTGCCTAAAATATTTTCTAATAAAAAGGAGGCCTCCACTAGGTGCTCCTTTGCTTCTGAGGCCGATGCTGCAATCCATTCGCACACTAGGGCCAGATGTGGTATATGTCTAAAAACTGCAGAATCTGGGCAATAAATATTGAGTTGCATTTCTCTGGTAAAACCTTCCGTGTTTCAAAAAAAATTGATTAAAAATGAATTTCTGCAGAAAAAAAGGAAATTTTTAAACTTCAACTCTACTTTGCTTTAATTCGTGTGAAACATCTAAAGGGTTAAGAAACTTTCTAAATGCTGTTTTGAATACTTTGAGGTGTGAAGTTTTTAAAATGGGGTGACTTATTCAGGGTTTCTAATATATAAAGCCCTCAAAGCCACTTAACAACTGAACTGCCCCCTGTAAAAATAGCCTATTGAAATTTTCTTGAAAATGTGAGAAATTGCTGCTAAAGTTCTTAGCCTTGTAACGTCCTAGAAAAATAAAACGATATTCAAAAAATGATGCCGATCTAAAGTAGACATATGGGGGATGTTAATTAGCAACAATTTTGTGTGGTATAACTGCCTATCTTACAAGCAGATACATTTAAATTCAGAAAAATGCGAATTCTTGCAATTTTTCCCAAAATTTTGGTGTTTTTCACATTGAAATACTGAATGTATCGAGCAAATTTTCCCATTAACATAAAGTCCAAAGTGTCACAAGAAAACAGTCTCAGAATCGCTTGGATAGGTGAAAGCATTCCGAAGTTATTACCACATAAAGTGAAACCTGTCAGATTTGAAAAATGAGGCTCTGTCAGGAAGGTCAAAAGTGGCCAAAGTGGGAAGGGGTTAAAATGATGAAATGAAGGTAGCAGATGTATTAAGGCACTTACACAGATTAGTCACACAAAGTTATTTGTAGAGGTCAGTCTCTGCTGATTTAGGTTCTGTACACATCACGTTATTAGTGTACGTTGGAGGTATACGTCGGGAGGATCTCCTGACGTTATACCTCTAATGGAGGACTGCAACGTGTTTCAGTGTAAAAAAAAAAAAGTATACCCCTCGGCGTAAGTTGTTGTTTTTTTTACTGTACACCTTTTTATGGAATTACAAAGTCTAAAGTTTTCCATACAGCAAAAAAGGTGTACCAGCCTGACAGAGGCCAAAAGGACACTTTTCACTTCTTTCGGATAAATATGGATACGTTTGGCGTATGCGCCAGGAGCTTTTCCTGGTGTATACGCCAAATGAAAGCTCTTAACGTCATGTATACAGTGTCTTACACAAATGGTCATTCACACAATTTCAATTTCATGGAAAATGTGAACTGAACTATATCGGCATTCTTGTTGGCGTTAATATTTATATCTCGGTATAAATATGGGTCTGGAAGCTAGAAAACAAATACAAAAACAGAACCCAAAACTTATCATTGAATTCAAGTGTTTCTTTCAGTCCTTTTGCCACAGGTGTATAAAATCCAGCAACTAGCCATGCAGTCTGCTTTTAAAAACATTTGTGAAGGAACTAAAGAGATCACTAAATTCGAGTGTGGTACTGTAATAGGATGCCGCTGTTGATACACGTCCGTTGGTGAAATTTCTGCCCTTGTAGATATTCCACAATCAACTGTGAACAGTATTGTTGCAAAGTGGAAGCGTTTAGGACTCATAGCAACTCATAAAGTTACAGAGCAGGAATGCCGAGTGCTGAGGTTTATAGTGGATTAAAGTCGCCAAAGCTCTGCTCACTCAATAACTGCAGCCTTTAAAATATCATCTGACATCTTACTTTTGCGTACCTATAAGTCTCATATTTGACCATCTGGCCATTGCTGCTTAATAATCAATGCCTTGTATTTTATGGTGAGGTAGAGTATGGGACGTTTTTGTTTGAGATGGGTTGTTCTGTTTACCCCTCGGTATATTTACATCTATACCACTGATGCTGCTCTGCGTATATGACCTGTTCTACTTTGTTCATTTATATATCTTTATGTGATACCATGTATTGTTATTTATTATTAATAAAGATTTCTATTTTTTTTATACGTGGTAGAAATATATTCTTTCATTCTATTCTGGGTTCTATGTTCCCTTCGCTTTTTGTGCTTTTAGGTTGTTCCCCTGTAGATGGCGCCATACAGCCGCCCGCTGTAGATGGTGCCATACAGCCACCCCCCCCCCTGTAGATGGTGCCATACAGCCACCCCCCCGTAGATGGTACCATACAGCCACCCCCCCTGTAGATTGCGCCTTACAGCCCTCCCTGTAAATGGCGCCACACAGCCCCCCTGTAAATGGCGCCACACATTCGCCCCTGTAGATGGCGCTACACAGCCCCCCCTGTAGATGGCGCGATACAGCCCTCACTTCTGTAGATGGCACCATACAGCCCCCACTTCTGTAGATGGTGCCATATAGCCCCTACTCCTGTAGATGGCACCATATAGTGACCCCCCCACTCCTGTAGATAGCACCATGTAGCGACCCCCAAACAAATAAAACAAAGAAACGTCATACTCGCCTAGGCCCTATTTCCGCGACGAACTGAGCGAATCAACGCCGACAGGATCCTTGTGTAGGCTGACGTTATCCCGTGACCTCATCACGCCGGCCGAACATGCCTGGTAAATGCCAAAGTAGGGAGATACTTCCTGCTCTGCCATAGTGTTTAATAGTATCGGCGTCCTAAGGACGCCGATACTATTGATTGTTGTGTCGCTACCGCTGTAGCGGCCGTAGTGGCTGATATCGGCATCACCGGGCATGGGGGGGGGCCTTGCCGGCGGGTGGCACAGGCCCTCTCCTGCTGCAGACCCCGTAGCAGCCGCTATAGCTGATGAACTCCATATTAATGCCTATGGATTTAGAATGGGATGTCATAATAGCTTGCGTAGGAGTCCCAATACATTTGATCATATAGTGTGTGTGTGTGTGTGTGTGTATATATATATATATATATATAAAATGTATGTATATATCAGCGAGATCTGTATTCAAATACATCCTATGCAAACTATATTATAACAAAAGGATGGGTAATCTCACGTCTTCCTTTCATTAGGAGTGTTTGGGTACCAAGTTACGCAGATCTTAAAGGGTTTGTCCAGGAAATTTTTTAATTTTTTTAAAGTATCCCCCAGCCTTGGTTTGCCCTCCCTAATACCCTCTATTAACCTCCTAACCAGTTTCTGTTTGATCTCCATTGTCACTGCTGCTCTTTCTGTTTGTTTACATCCCTTGCTTCTGATCCTGTTTCCTGTCTTATAACCCACCATACCCATGATCCCCTGCTGCATCTGAGGAGACAGTTGCATCCCGCCCTTCCTCCAAAGCATCTCAGCTATTTGCATACTGCCACGCCCCTCTATGTTCACAGGTCCTTCCCTGCTCTAATTCCAGGCAGCTCCCTCCCTGCACACGGTCCTACACACTAAAATGATCATTATCCTTTGTGCCTCCATCTATCCCTGAACTAAGTGCAGGCACCCATCTCCCTTTCACAGCCTGATAAATGTAAGTCTGCTCACTCCACCTATGTCAGACATCTTGGTACACACAATCCAGTCAGCACATTTTCCTCACCTGCTGCTGGATCTGTTCCAAGAGATCCTGTATTAGGAGTTTTTTTGCAGTCAGAAAATTCTGCCACAAAATTCTGTCTGGAATTCCAAGGCAAATTTTGATCTGCCTGCACGCCGTTTGCCGCGTTTTTCGCATCATTTTTGCCCGCGGCCATTAGGCGTCGCGGGCAAAAACTCTGCGAAAAACACTTTCTCTGCCTCCCATTGATGTCAATGGGGGGGTCAGAGACGTAAACGCACGAAAATAGGGCATGCCACTTCTTTTTCCCGCGAGCGGTAAAACTGGTAAAAACGCCTCCGCCTCCCATTGAAACCAATAGGAGGCGTTTTCGGCCGTTTTTTTAGTGCGTTCTCCGACGCGGTTTCCTCATTATAGGCCATCAATATCTGATCTGTCAGGATCCGACACCCGGCACCCCCGTCGATCGGCTGTTTTGAAGGGGCCACAGTGCTCGTACAAGCGCTGCTTCCCCTCCATTTCCTTTATTGCTCACATTGTGAATCACGGACACACTTGTAGCGGCGGTTCACAGTGTTACAGCTTTCTCGCATTCAAGTGTATACTGTAATACTGTGAACTGCCGCTACAAGTGTGTCCGCAATTCACAGTGTGAGCAGTAAAGGAAATGGAGGGGAAGCAGCGCTCGTACGAACATCGCGGCACCTTCAAAACAGCCGATCTGCGGGGAGAAATTTGTAAAATCTCATCTACTTACCTTGTACTCCGTGTGTTACATGGTGACTTTGGCCACGACACAGGTTGTCCGACCAAAGATCGCTATGTCCCCTAGCCTACACCGCAAGTAATGAAAGTCAATGTGGTCGCGTTACGACCTGCAAGTAACTGCGACACGACAGTTTGAATTTCTTGCAACGGTCATGTCGTGGCAACTTGCGCGTTGCGACACAACCACATTGACTTTTATTACATGCAATGTAGGCTACGGGACATAGCGATCTTTGGCTGGTCGACCTGTGTCGTACGTGGCCAAAGTCGCCATATAGCAGATAGACAGTGTGTTGTTTTTATTTTTACATTACATTATTCTTCTCCCTCTCTGGCAGACTGCCAGAGAGGGAGAAGATGCAACTGGTGTTCGCTGTGACAGCGATCATCTGGCTAGAGACCACTCTGAAGCCCGTTGATACAGCTGTCTCTAGACAGCTGCATCATGGAGCTCCTTACCGTCGGCACGCATGTGATCGCTGTGAAAGGCTGTCACAGCGTTCACATAGCTGAGCGCATTACCGTCGGCACACAAGCGCTGCTGGGAGGAGCAATGTAATCGCTGTGACATGCTGTCACAGCAATCACATGACCGGAGACCACACTGAGTGGTCTCCGGGTGAAAGCTCCGTGATATCAGCTATCTCTAGACAGCTGTATCACGGAGCTCCTCACAGTTGGCACATAAGCGCAGCTATTAGAAGCAATGTGATCGTTGTGACAGGTTGTCACAACGATCACATGACCGGAGACCACGCTGAGTGGTCTCCGGTTAAAGTTCCATGATACAGCTGTCTAGAGACAGCTGTATCACGGAGTTAAATGCCGCTAGGAAGCGGCAAACATGCTAACTCTGCAGGACGTTCTGGAACGGCCCTGCAGAGTAAATTGCGGACCGCCCGGACGTGGCAAAACAGATGAGGAAACACGGGGTACGGTTACGTCATTTGTGACGTAACCGTACACTCTGATAACCGGAAACCAGAAGTTAGCTATCAGAGCTAATAGAAGGGTCTGCAAAGGAAGAGACCATTTTGGATTAGCAAGTGGTCACGTGACTGAAGATGGGATACGACGCTACATTCATCATATCCAACGTAAGTATATTGCAAAGTTACTTGTTTTGCATTGTTTAGTTTAACTAAATGTGATTGTTTGCTTCCGGAAAACCCCTTTAAGCGTGTAAGTTCATTTGATCAATTATGTAGCAATATTTGAAATTGCTTGATAGAGCCAAGAGGAAAACAAGAGGAGCACCTAGGGGGAGCTGATGTAAAGTGATGTACTGTATCGTGTCTGCTACTCTAATCCAGAAGGGTTTAATCAAGGGACAGTCCCACCAGATGTGAGATATGCTACTGACATGGGTTTTGCATCCCCAGCAACTGTTGGATGAAATTAGATTAATTCTGTGCAAAAAATCAGGGGTTCTGTACCACCTAGTTAAAATTTTAAAGGAATTCCCCTGGATCTTGAAACATCTAAAAAAAAACAAAAAAACATTTGCATGTTTCAAGATATTGGAGGTATCTTCTTTACTGAAAGTTAGGTCTAGTTCCTTTTTCCAAGCTAAAATAAAACTAGGTTTGTGAGGGGAGCCTTCCAAAATCAAGCTAGAGTATATCTTGGAAAGTAAACATTTAGGCAGAATGGGAAATAACAGGTATGTTTCCAGACAGGAGGGTTCAGGGATAGTGGGAAACATTTTCAGGAATGTTTTACATGTTTCTCTGCAACTCAGGGAATGTAGGAAGCAGTAGGTCGTCAGGTAGTAAAGAATGCAGGGTAGGGATAGTACCGTCCCGAAAAACTTCAGACCTGCACAGTCGACCAGAAAGCCCCTGTGGAAGTTGTACAACCTGTAAGCATAGGGAGTAAGTGAAGCAGTGTAAAGGGCAAAATTTTCTGAGGTGGTGTAAGGTTCTTAGAAAAAGTTTTAAACACTAAGATGACCTTAATTGTAGAACTTACTGTGTTTGTGACAATTTTTTTGAGCGAGAGACACAATAGTTGGGTACGTAATTCCTGAGAGCGCAAAGCCCTCTCCACCTCGATTGTCAGAGAGGAATCTTTAAATCTGCGTAGAGATATCCATCTACTCAGATGCATAGCCTTATAGTAGCTCATAGTGTCCGGTAGGCCCATGCCACTAGAGTGGCATTTGAGAATTAGATGTCTGTGCCAGTCAAGGTTTCCCAAAGTTCCAGAGAAATCTAGAAAATAGTTGTTTAATAGATTTTTTTCTTCCTCACCAGGGCATGAAGGGAATCTTTAAAGGGGTTTTACGAAACCAATTAATCCAATCCTGTTAAACTAAACATGTCAAACCAAATCTTTTTGCAATATACTTGCGTTTGAAAAGATGTTCCTAGCAGCGTATCTCTTGGTCTATCACGTGATGCCTCGCTAACCCGAAATCCTAACTTCCGCCTCATCCCCGTCCATGCGCTCTAACTTCTGTTTTCCGGCAGTCTGAGTGTACAGTCACGTCATAAATGACGTAACTGTACACTGTGTTAAGGGGTTGTACCATGTTCCCTTACACCTATTCAGAGCATGCGTGGTTGATACACACTGTGTCCGACACGCACGCTCTATTCCAGGGTTCGGCACCCGTGACACAGCTGGCACGCGGGGCCTTGTGCTCTGGCATGCTCTCCCCGTATTTTGTGCTGTTGTATGCTGCAGCGCTGAAGACAGGGAGAGTAAGGGGCAGAGCGACACAGTGGCAAAGCGGGGAGATACACTGGCATACTCTCCCCGTGTTCAGCGCCGTTGTATGCTGCGGCGCTGAACACAGGGAGAGACTCAGGGGAAGAGCAGATAGACACCGTGCCAGAGCGGGAAGACACAGTGACAGATTGGGAGAGAGAGGCGCAGAGCGAAGAACACAGTGGCATGCTATCCCTGTGTCCAGCGCCGTTGTATGCTGCGGCGCTGAACACAGGGAGAGACTTCGGGGCAGAGGAGATACACACAGCGCCAGAGCAGGGAGAGACCGTCGCAGAGTGGGGAGACAGAGGGGCACAGCGGGAGGGGGTGGGAGACACAGAATCTACAGCGCTTTGATCCATGAGATTTGTAGTCTTTATTCACAACAGGAAACGGCCGGTCACAGCAAAATAGCGATGTAAACAAACTGGAAAATAACCTCAGGGAGCGTGGAATGAAGAAATTGAATCATAATAACAAGTGGGGAACATAGGTTGAACAGAAGTAACAGATATAAATGTTTATTAAATTAAAAAAACTGTCGGAATACCCCTTTTAAAGAGTTCAGTTGGGTTCGAATTTTGTTCATCAAGGGGAATGAAATTCACATTATATAATTGTGAACAGTTCTTAGTTTGATCCTAAGTATTTAAAACCGTGTTGTGGCCATTGAAACGGAGCAAGGTGTTTCACCTTATGTATGTCTGTATGAAGTGCCGAGATTTTAAGGACTTCTGATTTAGAAAAAATAACCTTAAAATTCGATGCATGTCCAAAAGAGGCAAAGACCTGCAAAACAAGGGGGATGCCTGTGTAGGGTTTGTGATTAATAACAAATTTTTATTCGCAAAAGCAGCAGTTTTGTGAGTGTGAGCCCCTAGTTCTAGACCGGCAATGCCATCTGTTTGTATAAGTCTTTGAATGAGCGTTCCTAAAGTAAGGATGAATAGAGATGGGGACAGGGGACAACCTTGTCTTGTACCATTTTTGATATTGAGGTTAGGTGAAAGACATTTATGCGTAGTCTAGCTTTAGGCATAGTGTGTAAAGAAAGAACAGCGGATGTGAACTTCTCAGGGAATTCGAATTTTCTAAGTGTGGCAAGCATAAAAGACCACCAGACTCGGTCGAAAGACTTTTCAGTATCCGTTCCCATCAAGACCAACGGGACACCTTTCTGTGTGGCATGGATTAAATTAATTAGTCTGGTGTTATGTCGGTCTTCCCTCGAAGGGACAAATCCGACTTCCTCGGGATTATTCAACGGGAGAGGAGCATTTCTTTAGTCTTAGGCAAGAGTTTTTCCCACCATTTTAAGATCAGTGTTAAGAAGTGAGAGGGGCCGATAGCTCCCACATTCTGTACCATCTATACCGTTTTTAGGCAGCAAGGTCATTTGTGCTTTCAAAGCCTGTGTAGGTAAACAAGAGCCATTCAAAAGATCATTGCATACAATAAGAAACTCAGCTAGCAATATTTGTTTACTTTTTTTTTTAGTACCAATGTGGAAGCCATCGGGCTCACGGCTCTTTCCATTTGGTATGGAAGAGACCACTGTGGATAACTCTTGTATTGTGAAAGATTGTGTGATAGTCTTCTTCCGTAAGGGAGGGGAGTTTTATATGGTCTATAAATTGGTCAGCAATGGTATTTGGTGTTTCAGGAGGCTCTGGCAAATTGTATAGAGATGTAAAGTATTGCAAAAACTCTTCTGTTATATCTCCAGGAGCAGATGAAAGAGCCGGAAGAGGTTTTAATTTCTTTGGTAAAATTATTTTCTACACGTTTTTTATGAAGGGCGGACATGACTTTAGAACCTTGGTCACCATGTGCATTAAACTTGAAAGAACTACTATGGTAAAGGTTAGCAGATTTAATGTTACACAAATCTTTCAGCTTCTTTCTCGGGTCCCTCAGATCTTAGCAACCCTTTCTAGGGCAGAAATTTGCAAGAGAAGAGAGTTAAACTCCCTCTCTTTCAGTTATTACAATAGGCGCCAAGTGTAATAACTTCGCCTCTAATAAAGGCTTTGTGTGTTTCCCATGCTATTGGCCCTGAGATATCTGGAGTCTCATTTCTCTGGAAGAAATCAGAAAAATTAGCACACAAGGATGTCACATTACGAGGATTATCTAGCAGAGACTAGGTCTATGCTCTGAGGCATATTTTCCAGAGTGATATTAAAGGATACTGGGGTATGGTCAGACAGCGTTTTCGAGCCTATTCAGGCAATAGAAGCAATAGTTATGTGTCTATTAGTAATGAAGAGTTAGTTTAGTCTATGATGGGTCCCATGTGCATGTGAGTAAAAGCTATTGCTTTAGTTGTGGGAAAGTGAAGTTGCCAAATGTCCACAAGGTTCAACTGTTGAAGGCATCTCTTAAGTCTCCTAAGGGAGGAATGGGCAATACTTGACCTAGTGGAGGAGGTATCTAGTATCAGGTCTAGTGGGGCATTAAAATCGCCTTCCACAAAATCCCTAAACAAGTCTAAAGTTTTGATTAACCACCGGGCTGTCCTTCGTTTGGGGTATATAAGTTGTCATTACAAACAAGTGTGCCAGCAAAAGTTCATTTGATAAAGAGAAACCGACCCTATCGGGTCTGTTTGAGATGTGGAGTGGATATAGGGTAGGTTCTTCTTGAGGGCGATGCTAACCTCCTCGGAAGAGGAGGGTGGGTGTATGCTATGAAACCATTTGGGAAATAGTAATGTGAGAGCATGGGTAGTTTGTGCCCTTTAAAATGTATTTCCTATAAGAGATCAATATTGGCCTTCCCTTTCTTCAGGAGTGTTAGAACTTGGCCCCTTCTCCTGGGATCATTCAAAACTTTGGCATTAAAGAAGGATATACAGACGCCCACATTATCCAATATCAGGGAGGGGGAATAGACCTCTAGTAAATCTGATTGCATTTGAGGTAGAAGTAAGCCAAGGAGATACATTAAATGGAGACAATGTGTTGATGTCCAGGGGCATTGGTTTCGTAGTGGGTACAAAAAATATTACAACTAAGACAAACCAAAAAAATAAAACGAGTGCAATGAAATATATTATAGCCTGGAGATAGGCAAGGTATGTACCATAGGAACAGTATATCTTGGAGCGAGATATGAGCAAAATACCTTTTAGATAGGTAGCCTCAGTGAATGTATATAAAGTTACAATATAGACATCATATAATGGTTTAAACATGGAAAAGTAAGAAATAGAGAGTGATAACCTGCAGAATACAAACATCTCGAAAAATCGTGTATTGTAAGGTGATTCAAAGCTTGCACAGCAATGAAAACAATTCTGCAAAGGATACGGAAATCAGCAGATATCTGTCGTAATGAAAAGACTCCGGTAACGTCCATAGAAATTCTCCTTGTTGTAAGCTTGCCGGATCTTTTACGGTTTTTAGTCACCCTACTTGAATTGACAGTCTCCCAGGGGTGTGTGTGGTGGAATAGATAGTAAACTGGTCAAATCCTGAACGACCGCTAAATCCGGGACTTCTAATTTGGGGGTTCCCAAGGTCTCCAAGGCATCTCTGAGGTCCATATGTTTGCGGATCGTAAATCTTTTACCATTAGCAACGAAGGAGATGCCAAACTGGAATAGCCATCTGTAGGTTATGCTCTTGTGCTTGAGAACTTCAATGAGGTGTTTGAGGATCTGACTTTTGAATAAGGTAGCTCTGGACAGATCTTGGTATATGAAGATTCTCGAACCCTCCCACAGGAGGTGGTCACAGACCCCTGCTCTCTTTAAGATGTCATAACGGAACCTTGAATTCAAGGGACCACTAATTATGTCTCTAGGAGGTTCTTGGGGTTTCAGTTTTGATCTTTGAGCCTTATGAACTCTTTCCACGCTGGTTTCTTCCCGGTAGTTCTCGCCAAGGATTTTGGTGAAGATATGTTTATTGCAATGTACAGAAATAATCATCATTCACATCAGTCCCTGTCCGAAGTGGGGTTCACAATTCAATTTACCTATATCGAACACACACGATAGGGCCAATTTCATAGGAAGCCAATAAACCTGTCAGTATGTTTTTTTTGGACTGTGGGGGAAATTAGAGTTTCTGGAGGAAACCCACACAAACACAGGGAAAACCTAGAAACTCTAAAAAAGATGTTGTGCTTTGTTGGATTCAAATTAAGGAGCTCTGTGCTGCAAGGCAAGTGTTAAAATATACAGCTTTATAATATAATCAATATTTTCAATATATTAGTAGATAAAACGTTATAGCTTACATTCAGAGGCCTAAAACTGTCTGCCTAGTTTTGTCAAACAGCAGCAATTTATTACAGTTTATCAGTGTAGATAAGGCTTCAATCACATCTGCGTTGGGACTCCGTTCATGGGTTCCGTCTGAGCTTTCCGTCAGGGGAACCCATAAACGGAATCCAAACAAACAAACGGAAACCATAGGTTTCCGTTTACATCACCATTGATTTCAATGGTGACTGATCCGGTGCAAATGGTTTCCATTTGTCACCGTTGTTTAAGGGTTCCGTTGTTTTGACAGAATCAATACCATAGTCGACTGCACTTTTCATTCCGTCAAAACGATGGAACCCTTAAACAACAGTGACAAGCGGAAACCATTTGCATCGGATCTGTCACCATTGAAATTAATGGCAATGCAAACAGAAACCTATGGTTTCCGTTTGTTTGGATTCCGTTCCTGGGTTCCCCTGACGGAAAGCTCCAACAGAACCCATGAACGGAGTGCCAACGCAGATGTGAACGAAGCATAGAGCCTGAAATCCAAAGCAGAAAAGAGCTGTGTGCAGCTGTGTTTTACTTACAGGTGATTGCCTATAATAACAATATTGTAAGAACTGCTCATTATACAATGATAAAGCTTTATTTACGTAACACTGGACCACCCATTTAACCCCTTGGCGCACCACGACGCAACTGTACGTCCATTTGACCAGTGTCTTAGCGCGCAGGGACGTACAGTTACTGCGTGGTTCCCGATGCACACTGTCAGCGACAGTGTGCACCGGGAACCGGGAGGCCACATGTCCTTGACAGCTGACACTCCACTGTATGCCGATCAGCGGCTTATTTCCGCTGATTTCGGCAATTAACCCCTTAATTGCAGTGATCTATTTCAATCATTGCATTCAGGGGTTTCTAGCACATCTGCAGACCTCACAATGAAATGGTGAGATTTGGAGATGGCTAGCATGGCGACCAGAGGCCAAGTAATGGCCTCCGTGTCTGCCATGTACGGAAGCCTATCAGGACCAGCCTCCTAATAGATTTCCTGTCAGAGTGACAGTACGTCACTGCCGTTCGCGATGCACACTGTCGATGACCGTGTCTGTGACAGTGTGCATCGGGAACCAGGAGGTCAGCTGTCCCTGTCCACTGTTGCCGATCAGCGGCTCATTGCCGCTGATTTAGGCAATTAACCCGTTACATGCTGGGCTCGATTGCGATCTCCGCATGTAGGGGGTTTGTAGCACATCAGCAGCCCCCATGCAATTGTGGGGGCTGCTGATTGTGATGGCACCTGGGGGCCAACCAACGGCCTCCGGGTCTGCCATGTACGGAAGCCTATGAGGACCGGTCCTCGTAGACTAACTGTCAGAGTGACTGTGACGTCACGCTGACAGTTGGAATACGTTACACTACCTAGGTAGTGTAATGTATTCTAGCAGCGATCAGAGCTGCAGGTAAAAAAAGAAAGTGTAAAAAGTAAAGAAAAAAGTAAAAAAAAAAAGTTAATTAAAATGTTTTACAAAAGTGTAAAAATAAAATAATTTTTTTCCCTATAATAAGTCTCTTATTATAGGGAAAAAATGAAAACGTTAAAAAACAGTACACATATTTGGTATCACCGCGTTCGTAACGACCCAATCTATAAAACTATAATATTATTTTGTACCGCGCGGTGAACGCCGCAAAAAAAACTAACTAAAAACAATGCCAGAATCACTATTTTTGGTCACTACCCCTCCCAAAATATAGAATAAAAAGTGATCAAAAAGTCGCATGTACCCGAAAATAGTACCAATAAAAACTGCAACCCGTCCCGCAAAAAAGACCGCTTTTTTGACTGAAAAATAAAAAAGTTACGGCTCTCAGAATATGGTGACACAGAAAATAAATTATTTTCTAAAGAAGTGATTTTATTGTGCAAACGCTGCAAAACATAAAGAAACCTATATACATATGGTATCGACGTAATCGTATCGACCCGCAGAATAAAGTAAAACTGTCATTTATAGCGCATTATGAACGCTGTAAGAAATAAAGAATTTAAAACGCCAAAATCACTGTTTTTGGTCACCAAAGCTCTAAATAAAATGTAATATAAAGTGATCAAAAAGTTGCATGTACCAAAAAATTGTACAAATAAGAACTACAGCTCGTCCTGCCAAAAATAAGCCCTCACACCTCTCAATTCATGGAATAATAAAAAAGTTATGGCGTTTGGAAGGCGGGGAGTGAAAAACTAAAATGGAAAAGCAAAAAAGGATCAGTCCTGCAAAGGTTAATTAATTTCTTTTAAAAAAATTAATTATTACCACATGTGAGGTATTGTCATACTCGGGAGAGATTGCGTTACAAATTTAGGGTGACTTTTTCTCCTTTATCCCTTGTGAAAATGAAAAAATTCAACATTTTAGTGGATAAAAATGTTTATATTCATTTTCACGGCCTAATTCTACTAAATTCCTCAAAAAACCTGTGTGTTATAAATGCTTACTATACCCCTAGAAAAATTCTTTGAGGGGTGTAGATTCCCAAATGGGGTCACTTTTGGGGTGTTTCCACTGTTTTGTTCCCTCCAGGGCGTTGCAATCGCGACATGGCACTAAAAACCAATCCAGCTAAATCTGCGCTCCAAAATCCAAATGGCGCTCCCTCCCTTCTCAGCGCTGCCGTGGGTCCAAACAGCAGTTTATTGCCACATATGGGGTATTTCCGTAATCGGGAGAAGATGCTTTACAAATGTTAGGTTGCATTTTCTTCTTTATTCCTTGTAAATATTAAAAATGTCTATGTTATTTCAGAAAAAAAGTAGATTTTCATTTTCACAGGCTAACTCCAATAAATATAGCAAAATACCTGTGGGGTCAAAGTGCTAACTATACTCCAAGATAAATTCCTTGAGGGGTCTAGTTTCCAAAATGGGGTCACTTTTGGGGAGTTTCCACTGTTTTGGCACCACAAGACCTCTTCAAACCCAACATGGTGCCTAAAATATAATCTAAAAATAAGCAGGCCCCAAAATCCACTAGGTTCTCCTTTGAATCTGAGGCCGGTGTTTCGGTCCATTACCGCACTAGGGCCACATGTGGGATATTCCTAAAATCTGCAGGACCTGGGCAATAAATATTGAGTTGTATTTCTCTGGTAAAACCTTCTGCGTTACACAATTTTGTTTATTACAATTGAATTTCGGCAAAAAAATTTGTACATTTGTAAATTTCCCCTCTACTTTGCTTTATTTCCTGTAAAACGCCTAAAGGGTTAAAAAACTTTCTGAATTCTGTTTTGAATACTTTGAGGGGTGCAGTTTTTAAAATGGGGTGATTTATTGGGGGATTCTAATATATAAGGTCCTCAAAACCACTTCAGAACTAAACTGGTCCCAGTAAAAGTAGCCTTTTGAATTTTTCTTGAAAATGTGAGAAATTGCTGCTAAAGTTCTAAGCCTTGTAACGTCCTAGAAAAATAAAATGATGTTCAAAAAACGATGCAAATACACATATGGGAAATGGTAACTAGTGACTATTTTGTGTGGTATTACTATCTGTTTTAGAAGCAGATACATTTAAGTTTAGAAAAATGCACATTTTTGCAAATTTTCGCTAAATTTTGGTGTTTTTCACGAATAAATATTTAATTTATCGACCAAATTTTTCCACTATCATAAAGTACAATATGTCACGAGAAAACAATCTCAGATTCGCTTGGATAGGTAAAAGCATTCCGGAGTTATTACCACATAAAGTGACACATGTCAGATTTGAAAAAATCGGCTGTGCCACAAGGCCAAAACAGGCTGTGTCCTGAAGGGGTTAATGATAAACAAGGAAATGAGTTAATAATAACAACTGCGTAAAGACCTATTTACTAGAAATAACACATTATATCAATTAGTAATTGACTCTAAAGTTGTGAAAGACTACATTATATACTGGTTGTGTAGAGGAATAATTACAATTATTTAATTTGTTCAGTCACTTTGTATGGCTCCCGGTGATGGCTGTGATTGGTCAGTCAATCTAGACATGACATCACAGCCAAAATGTGAAAAAAACGCCTTCCCCAGCTCCGATCTCCTCATTCCTTTCACAGTTGTGAGGAGACCAGAGAGAACATCTGTAATTTAGTGCGTCCCAGTGTGAAACGTAGAAATAAACCCCCTAGAGACCTCTATAATCCCCCTGAACTGCTCCTTGACCTTTGGGGAGCTGTTTAGGAGCTGTCAGTTCGTTTGTCCTGTTGAAAAAAAATATTAATAATCTAAAAAAAGAAAAATCTAAAAAAAATATATAGTGTTAGTAATAGTAGTGTTATGTATATATAGAGATATATATATATTCAAACAGAGAAAGCAGCAGCACTCAATCTTAGTAAGAGAAAGCTTACATATGTGAACGGGTGCCAGCAAGCAGTCCAGATCCTAGGACTATATCAATATTCAGGTGAAAAAAGTCCTAATGTTGGACTGAAACGTCGCACCTCTGTATGTTGGCTTGAATAAATCACAGTTTTTTTCATTCATCCTGTTGGAGTGCTGCAAGATTTTTTTCACCTGAATATATATATATATATGTATATATATACGCAGCGTGTATATATATCTATATAGGACAGTAGGTTAGGTGTAGCACAGTAGATTTAGGTTAGGTTAGTTTAGGTCTGTTAAGGCGTGTTATCTCCCACCATGTGCTGACGTTTCAGGTGCCGTTTTTGTTTGGTCATAAAAAGTTAAAAAAAACAAAAAAAAACCATATATATATATATATATATATATATATATATATACACTACCGTTCAAAAGTTTAGGGTCACTTAGAAATTTCCTTATTTTTGAAAGAAAAGCACAGTTTTTTTCAATGAAGATAACATTAAATTAATCAGAAATACACTCTATACATTGTTAATGTGCTAAATGTCTATTCTAGCTGCAAACGTCTGGTTTTTAATGCAATATCTACATAGGTGTATAGAGGCCCATTTCCCGCAACCATCACTCCAGTGTTCCAATGGTACATTGTGTTTGCTAACTGTGTTACAAGGCTAATGGATGATTAGAAAACACTTGAAAACCCTTGTGCAATTATGTTAGCAACGCTGTAAACAGTTTTGCTGTTTAGAGGAGCTATAAAACTGACCTTCCTTTGAGCTAGTTGAGAATCTGGAGCATTACATTTGTGGGTTCGATTAAACTCTTAAAATGGCTAGAAAAAGAGAGCTTTCACGTGAAACTCGACAGTCTATTCTTGTTCTTAGAAATGAAGGCTATTGCATGCGAGAAATTACCAAGAAACTGAAGATTTCCTACAACGGTGTGTACTACTCCCTTCAGAGGACAGCACACACAGGCTCTAACCAGAGTAGAAAGAGAAGTGGGAGGCCCCACTGCACAACTGAGCAACAAGACAAGTACATTAGAGTCTCTAGTTTGAGAAAGACGCCTCACAGGTCCTCAACTGGCAGCTTCATTAAATAGTACCCGCAAAACGCCAGTGTCAACGTCTACAGTGAAGAGGCGACTCCGGGATGCTGGCCTTCAGGGCAGAGTGGCAAAGAAAAAGCCATATCTGAGACTGGCTAATAAAAGGAAAAGATTAATATGGGCAAAAGCACACAGAAATTGGACAGAGGAAGATTGGAAAAAAGTGTTATGGACAGACGAATCGAAGTTTGAGGTGTTTGGATCACACAGAAGAACATTTGTGAGACGCAGAACAACTGAAAAGATGCTGGAAGTGTGCCTGATGCCATCTGTCAAGCATGGTGGAGGTAATGTGATGGTCTGGGGTTGCTTTGGTGCTGGTAAAGTGGGAGATTTGTAGAAGGTAAAAGGGATTTTGAATAAGGAAGGCTATCACTCCATTTTGCAACGCCATGCCATACCCTGTGGACAGCGCTTGATTGGAGCCAATTTCATCCTACAACAGGACAATGACCCAAAGCACACCTCCAAATTATGCAAGAACTATTTAGAGAAGAAGCAGGCAGCTGGTATTCTATCTGTAATGGAGTGGCCAGCGCAGTCACCAGATCTCAACCCCATAGAGCTGTTGTGGGAGCAGCTTGACCGTATGGTACGCAAGAAGTGCCCATCAAGCCAATCCAACTTGTGGGAGGGGCTTCTGGAAGCATGGGTGAAATTTCTCCCGATTACCTCAGCAAATTAACACCTAGAATGCCAAAGGTCTGCAATGCTGTAATTGCTGCAAATGGAGCATTCTTTGATGAAAGCAAAGTTTGAAGGAGAAAATTATTATTTCAAATAAAAATCATTATTTCTATCCTTGTCAATGTCTTGACTATATTTTCTAGTCATTCTGCAACTCATTTGATAAATATAATTGTGAGTTTTCATGGAAAACACAAAATTATCTGGGTGACCCCAAACTTTTGAACGGTAGTGTGTGTGTATATATATATATATATATATATATATATATATAGAAGAAAGCATAGAACACAGTGACGGCACCAGGACTTCAAGATGAAAGCAAAGTGGATTTATTCACATCAAAAAAACAGCAACGTTTCGGTTCAACAGGAACCTTTCTCAAGCCATAACAAACTAACAATGGTGCCAAGTATATATAGGGAGTACGTACATCAATTGGCAATATAAAAATTGACTGTACAATTCTCATTCAATGCATCAAAATGTGATTGTAATAATGTATTCCAGACATGCATAGATATTAAAATATTAAAACCATAGTGAACACACATCATGAATAATGAATAATCAGTGCATAATAGGATTAATTAAGAAACCAGCAGGGGCCAATTATTAATTAATTTAGATCCATAAACTTACAGTTTACGATCTCTCCATGTAGCCAGCGTGTAGTGTTCGCGCGTATCCACTGCGCATGCTCCAAAATGGCGTCGAAACCGGATATTAGATCCGGTGGAACGCATCGTTCAGCGCAATCACTACTGCGCATGCGCGGAGAAGGAACTTGCGTTCCACTCTCATTGCGCAGGCGCAAGTGGCGATAAAAGGTATGAAGTATATACACTGTGCGGAATTTAACCCCATATGAAGTCCAGAAGATCACAGCTGAACAAAACTACCCAGATTTAAATATTTTGAATTTATTGGTAGAAAAAGGCATAGGTTTGTAGACAAAAGAGTCTATATACTATTAACAACCCATTAAAAGATAATGTGACTGTAGTCACCAATGGGATTAAATAGAATAAGCCATATTGGAATAAAAAATGAATGATCTCAGACGAACATGCTGACAAATACATATGCCATATATATCTAAATTTATATTCATTATTCATGGGGTACTAATCAATAAAAGGGTAGCAGATACACAATATGATAGAACCATACACCAGGCTAGATAGAATTATATATGGATTTGTGAACATTAGATACACTACAATGCTGTAATCAATACTGGATATAAAAATATGAAGATAGACCATTCCATATGGGACTCAAATGGTCCCAATAAATCTGCCTCTGCTGCTTATCAAAATCCTTCATGGTGTTTGACAAATCCATGTGTTTCTAAAAAAAGTGTAAAAAGAGACAAATTACCATATAATATTCACAATCAAAAATTTGTAAATAATTGTATACATGAGAGAGAAATCAAAATAGGACTTCAACCTATCCATATATAAAGCACAAACTATACCAATCGGGAACATAAACCCATCGTACCCCCCAGATTCTCCAGGCAAGTTACCCCCTACTATATTAAATATAGGGGCCATAAGGATATTCTATATTAAGCCCCTTAGGAGACATAGTTTCCAACTTATAGATCCACTCTAGCTCTTTTTTCTTAAGAGCCAAACCCCTGTCACCACCACGTCTCATTTGAGGTACAGAATCAATGATTCTGAATCTCAACTGTGACCAGCTATGATTTTTCTCAAAAAAGTGTCTTGATACTGGTAAATCCTGCCTCTTTGTTTTGATGTTAGATTTATGATTTCTCATCCTGAGACGTATTTCTGTTGTAGTCTCACCCACATAATGCAGACCACAATAAGTAGATGACAAAGGATGAATGACATGTAAAGAAGCCTTTGATTTTGATGACACTACCAGTTTGTAGATGGTTAAACGAATTACCCTTAGTCATGTGATCGCAGATATTACATCCCAAGCAGGGGTAACAGCCCAATTTGGGGGGTGCCAGAAACCTTTGACTCTTTCGGTTAGACCCAATATCGGCTCTCACAAGACTATTATTAATCGTTTTGCCTCTTCTGTAGGCCATCATAGGTCTCTCCTGAAATTCAATAATCTCTGGAAAGGCTCTACTTAAGACCTTCCAGTCCCTCCTCAGGATCTCACCAATTTGTGAGCTTAGTGCGGAGAAAGTGGAGACAAAGGGTAGACGAACCTTCTTTTCTACACTTGACTTTTCAACTAAAAGAACCTGTCTGTCCAATACATCAACTTTCCGTCTATTCACATTCAAAATATAATTTGGATATCCTCGATCAGGGAATTTTTTGCACATCTGATCGAGTCGTGAGGATAATCTGTCCTCGTGACTGACGACCCTCTTGACTCTGATCAATTGGCTATAAGGCAATGATTTCAACAATGCCCCTGGATGGCCACTGGAAAAATGTAACAGATTATTTCTGTCCGTTTTTTTGAAAAACAGATCAGAAATAAACTTATTTCCAGATAGAAATCCGAGTATCTAAGAATTCAATGGCAGTAGTAGAAAAGAACATAGTAAATGCAATGGTGGGATTTAAACCATTAAGGAATACTACAAAATCCTGTCATTGACTAATTGATCCGGTCCAGATGAGGAAGACATCGTCTATGTATAGTGTTTCGCCACCACCGCAGCACTTGGCTGAAGTGGTGGGACACATAGACAAGGTCCTCCTCAATCTGCATAAAGATATTTGCATAGGTGGGGGCCATATTTAACCCCATTGCAGTTCCTCTCTTTTGCAGATAAAATGTATCTCCTACCAAAAAATAAATCTTCACAAGGATAAACTCCAGTAATGATTTAATAAAATCAATCTTGTCCCTAGAAAAGCCTGACTTTTCAAGATAAGAAAGTGAGGCATCAATGCCCTCTTGATGGGTAATTGAGGTATACAGACTACCCACATCAAGGGTAACCAAGACCGACTGATCAGGGATCGTGAGAATATATATATATATATATATATATATATATATATATATATATATATATATATATAGGTTGTGTTACAAGTTATATACATTTAGTATAATCATTTAGGTAGGTTTTTTTTTTGTCTGTTCTAGTATGGCTAAACAGTTGTACTCTGTGGAGGAACCCTACACCATGCTGTGTACAAACGCAGATACCGACAGTGATGATGAGGAACATTTCCTAATAATGTCCTCATCAAGTGATAGTGAAGAACCCCAACAAAGGCGGAGTAGGCAGTCAAGTGACTCCAATTGGGTGCCCCCAAATATGTTTTCTCCCCAAATTCCAGAATTAATTTCTGCCCCGGGAATAAAAATTGGCACCACCGGGTACAGCGAACTGGATTTTTTAAAATTATTTTTCACAGAAGATTTCGTGAACCTGATGGTTACACAAACCAATCTATACGCATCACAATTGCTATGCAATTACTATGCAAGAAGTCAGATGTGGCATCCCATTGATGCCGCAGAAATACGAAAGTTTTGGGGGCTTTTTCTGAATATGGGGCTTATTAAAAAACCCACCATACGGTCCTATTGGTCCACTGACGTATTATATGATACGCCAATGTACAGGGTATGATGTAATGATGAGAACACGGTTTGAAGCGCTGTTAAAATTTCTGAATTACACCGATAACAGCCAGTGTCCTGCCGCTGGTCTCCCTACCCACGACAGACTATTCATAATTAGGCTTCTACTGACTCATTTTAATGAGAATTTCTCAGAGGAATACACCCCACAAAAAAATATTGCCATCAACGAGTCACTCGTGCTGTTCAAGGGGAGGTTGGGATTCCGGCAATATTTGCCAAGTAAACGTGCAAGATACGGAGTCCAAATTTACAAGCTCTGTGAGAGTGAAAGAGGGTACACTCATAGATTCCGTGTCTACGAGGGAATAGATTCCCAGATCTGTCCACCAGAATGGCCCACCATCCTCAACATTAGTGCCAAAATTGTCTGGGATCTTTTATACCCCCTGCTAGGTAAAGGGTATCACCTATACATAGACAATTTTTATACCAGCATCCCTCTTTTCAAGTGTCTGAAAAAGGGACAGTGGTTTGTGGTACAGTAAGGAGGAATAAAAGAGGCCGCCACAAAAAATCTGGTGGATCAAATATTGAGACCTGGCGAAAGCAGGTCCCTGTGTAATGCAAACATTATGCTGACTAAGTTTAGGGACAAAAAAGGCGTCTTCATTCCTGTAAGAGGCAGTAACACCACAGCCCTCAAGCTTGTGTGCATACAAGAGTACAGCCAGCACATGGGAGGAGTGGACCCGGCTGACCAATTATTACAGCCATACAACGCGATGCGGAAGTCACGCCGCTGGTATAAAAATGTCGCAGTGCACTTAATTCAAACAGCACTGGGTAATTCCTTTATATTATACCGCAAGACAGGAAAAAATGCACGGTATCTTGAATATCAAGAACAGGTAATAAAACAATTACTGTTTGAAGGCCGGGCAGAAGAGGGTGCAAGCACATCCCATGGAAGTCAGGCCAGCAGAGTTGTACCAGGACAGCACTTCCCAGCCGTAATTCCCCCCACTGAAAAAAAGTGACGGCCCTACAAAAAATGTTGCAAAACTTATCATTCTTCTCTAAAATATTAATTTATTCATTCTCTAATTTTATTTTAACCACTTTTGCTCTTTTCATATAGACGCACAGATATTTTATCCCTATTTCCATTGCATTAGTGTCCATTTAAAAATTGGAATTATACCTCAAATAAAACTGTTTCATTATACCCCTAGATGAATACTGGAGGACGGTGTTTTCTCCCTTCAGAACATTGTGCCTGGAATTTATCTCACTAGGCCCAAAAAGCCACAAGGCACTTCAGTTTTAATCTCTCCCATAATTCCAGCTAAAAATATATGGTCAACATAATCACTATACTCCTAGATGAATACTTTCAGGATCTGATTTTAAAAATGGGGTCACTTCTGGAGGTGTTATATTGTTCTGCCAGCTTAACTCCTCTGTAAGTGGAAGCTATATTCTGAAAACTACAGCTTATTCCTTTGCTTTTGAGCCCTACCATGTTGACAAAGATAAGATTTCGGCCTAAGTGGGGGTAATTTTGAACAAGAGAAACAGCTAAATAAACATTGGGGTACATTTCCTTAGTTTCATGTACTGGATACGAAGAAAAATGTCCTAGAAATTACGCATTTGTGTGAGAGAAAAAAATTCTAAATTGTATTTTTACACCGGCTATGCATTAATTCCTCCAACAAAATGTAGTCTCAAACTACCAACTACATCCATGAATAAATTCCTTGAGGGGTGTATTTTCCAAAATGGGGTCACTTTTAGGGGGTTTCCACAGTTTTGTTCCCTCCAGGGTGTTGTAAATGCGACATGGCACCCAAAAACCATTCCACCAAAATCTGCGCTCCAAAATCCAAATGACGCTCCTGACCTTCTGAGCCCTGCAGTAGGTCCAAACAGAATTTTTTTTTTGCCACATATGGGGTATTCCTGTAATCGGGAGAATTTGCTTTACAAATGTTGGGGTGCTTTTTCTCCTTTAATCGTTGTAAACTTAAAAACTTCTGTGTTTTTTCAGAAAAAAATTTCGATTTTCACGGCCTATTCTAATAAATTCAGCATAAATCCTGTGGGGTCCAAATGCTCACTATACCCCTAGAAAAATTCCTTGAGGGGTGTAGTTTCCAAAATAGGGTCACTTTTGGGGGGTTTCCACTGTTTTGGCATTACAAGACCTCTTCAACCCTGATATGGTGCCTAGAATATATTGTAATAAAAAGGAGGCCCCAAAATCCACTAGGTGCTCCTTTGCTTCTGAGGCCTGTAGTTCAGTCATGTAACACACTATGGCCACATATGGGATATTTCTAAAAACTGCAGAATCTGGGCAATAAATATTGAGTTGTGTTTCAATGGTAAAACCTTCTGTGGTACAGAAAGTTTTTTTTTATTACAAATGAATTTCAGCAAAAAATTAAAATTTGTACATTTCACCTCTACATTGTTTTAATTCCTGAGAAATACCTAAAGGGTTAAGAAACTTTCTAAATGCTGTTTTGAATACTTTGAGGGGTGCAGTTTTTAAAATGGGGTGATTTATGGGGACTTTCTAATATATAGGCCCCTCAAAGCCACTTCAGATCTGAACTGGTCCATCTAAAAATAGGCTTTTGACATTTTCTTGAAAATGTGAGAAATTGCTGATAAAGTTCTGAGCCTTGTAACGTCCTAGAAAAATGAAAGGACGTTCAAAAAACGATGCAAACATAAAGTAGACATATGGGGGATGTTAACTAGTAACTATTTTGTGTGTTATTACTATCTGTTTTGCAAGCAGATACATTTATATTTAGAAAAACGCTAATTTTTGCACATTTTTCTTACAATTTGGTGTTTTTCACAAATAAATATTGAATTTATCGACCACATTTTTTCACTAACATAAAGTACAATATGTCACGAGAAAATCTCTGAATCGCTTGGATAGGTAAAAGCATTTTCACGTCAGATATGAAAAAATCGGCTGTGTACTAAAGGCCAAAACGGGCTGCGTCCTTAAGGGGGTAAGTGTATTATATGTACTTGTTGCATATCTATTTTGCTAACATTCATTAGTTTATGTTGAACTTTTTTGCCTATTCTACGTAAATTAACTCGCTAATGGCATGGCTCCTGTGTGACGAGGGACTGAAACAATCCATTCCCTGTCTGTAAAAGTACGGAACGCTGTGCTCATATTTAGCAATGTGTTCTCAACAGCAGGAGCCGTTGCTTCTACCTTCAGGTGGTTGCCAGGGAAACGTGTTAAGTCATTGATGACATAATGGGATTCCCTGTTGCAGACGGGGCTAGAGAAGACATAAATACCATAATCGAATGAGTTTTTCCTATTATGTCACTGTTATTGGGATCTGTATTTAGGTACAAGCAGGGAGTACACCGATCATGTCACTCTAGGTCCAAAACACCCCTGGTCATCAAAGGGTTAATATTTAAAATTCTTTATCCTTGTCAGTTACCGTTTTTTTTTCCCCAAAAGCATTACTATGCAGTTATTACGATATCAGAAATGTATTTTATTTATTTTTTCTTACGTATTTCTGTATTGTGTGCTGTAAAGAATCGAGGAAATGTAAACACATCACTGTTTTGACACAAGATTGTCTATGTATCTTAAAAGATCTCCTGGTGGTAACTTGAATGAGACACGATGAACAGTTGATAGACTGGACTAGGCTTGTTTGTATGATTTCACATTTATAATCCACCTGGACACAGCTGGTAGCCATCTAGACAAGGCCATTATTAGCAGACTATAGAGAGTACCACAAATAATCATGTCCCTTTTTTGTGCTAACAAACTCCTTTATGTTTCAAGCCTGATGAAGGTAGTCACCCATTTCAAGCCCCCGATGCTAAGCAGATCGTACTAGCACACAGTGAATAAGCGATTGATACCCAACTAGGTGGAACTAATTTTCTGTGGCAAGGGAGCGGAGCTGCACTCAAAGCTCTGCTTATTTAGAAGAAGTGACAAATTATATTAATTAGTTGTGAACTGGTGAGAGGTTACACTGATATAGGTGGCATAAATAATTACGATTAGTTTAAATATATATCTGTGTATTATACTCCCTCCCTTTTTGCTTATGTTTAATCTGCTAATTGACATTTGTAACGAGTCAAGCAGAAGTAAATTAAACCGTATAGGTTTATGTATTCACACTCATTATGGCTCTAATGATTTGAAAGCACGAAGCCTATACACATTTCATTTCACAAGACTGTTGACAAATACAGAATTCACTTACAGAGAAGCTTTAACCCCTTCATGACCGGGCCTGAAAAGGTCTTAAAGGGGTTTTCCGATGAGGGGAGTTTGACATATCCACAGGATATGTCATAAATGCCAGATAGATGTGAATCCCACCTCTGGGACCCGCACCTATTTCTAGAACGGGGCCCCCTAAACTCCTTTCTAGCTTTGTCTGCTCTCGCTGCCTCCCAGCCACTTCTTGACTTTATGGTCTGGATTTACAAAAAAAAGCGTAGCTCGCTGAGCTACGCTGTTTCCTTAACTCCCATAGTAGTGAATAGCAGTTATGGAAGCAGTGTAGCATGTGAGCTACGCTGTTTCTGTAACTACCAATCAGTTCTATGGGGCTTACGAAAACAGCGTAGCTCAGTGAGCTGCACTGTTTTCACCTTCATGGTCGGAAATCAGCCGTCACACACAGAGGTAGAACGGGGTTTAGGGGCAACGTTCTACAAACACCTCTGGGACCCGCATCTATCTGACATTTATGACGTATTTTGTGGATATGTCATAAATGTCCCTCGTGGGAAAATCAGTTTTTACCTCTCTGCATTTCAGCAGCCATAACTTTTTTATTTTTTAATTGACGTGGCCGTATGAGGGCTTGTTTTATGCGGGGGAAATTGTATTATATTTTTTCACAGTTTGGAGGTAGAAAAAATTATTTTTTCGGCGTGAATATAGGAAAAATAAATTCTCAGCATAGTTTTTCTTGTTTATTTTTTATCTCGTTCATGTTTCACGCTAAATAACCCGTTAGATTAATTATTCAAGTTATTACAGTCGTTTAGATCCCTTATATGTGTAGATTTTTTGTTTTTATTTAGTGTAGGGGCAATGAAATATAATTTATGCAAAATAATGACTTTTTTTTTACTTTTTTTAAATCCCATTAAGGCAAAACTTTATTTACAACTCTATTTTTTTCTTATAATGTATTAGCATACTCTTGTATGCTGCTACATTATACTGTGTCACTATGACACAGGCTGATGTTAGAGCAGCACATAATGTGCCCTAACAGCAGGCAAACTCAACAGACAGCCCAGGGGTCTTTCTAGGTCCCCAGGGCTGACTGCAGAAGGATTCCCTGCTCTTTGATCACGTCATCGGGTTTTCAAAGAGGGGAGTTCCCTTTGATCATGCCGCGGCGATCAAAGGGTTAAACAGCTGGGGTCGAATGTTTTCCGACCCCAGCTGTATTTAGCAGGCTTCACTAAGATCAGGAGCTCTTAGTTACAGCGCTCATCAGCCTCTACTAGAGCGACGCCAAAAGACGTCGTTGTAGACTAAGCACATGCACCGCCGGCCATCACCCGATGGTGGGCGGTCGTTAAGGGGTCAACATTTACTAAATTACTGAATTTCTGTGGTTGAGTAAGAAATAGAGACCAATGTGAAAGCTTCAAGATGTCTATGAATGGTCTAAAGATGCTCCTCAAATGGGTTCCTTTTTTTCTGTTTTTAACAGTTTAGCAGCTTGTTTCGATATTTGAAGATTAATGGTTTACGTCTCAATATGATGCCGTGTCCCATATAGACCTTAGGTTAACCCCATGCTTCAATCCTGCCTGCATTTGAGGCGTTTGAATACCTGATCAGATCAACTTCAGGCCACTCCCCAAATAGGTTCCACCTTCCCTGCCTAACTTCCCACTGAAGAGCGCAGTGGGGTCTGATTCCCTTCTGGTGAAAAATCCTAACCCCCATCTACGTAATTCTTAGCAGCAGCTTTTACAAAATAAAACGGATAGCCCCTCCTTTTTATTTATATGGGATTCCTTCAAGGCATACGTTTGGGACCGTTTGTGGTTGGCACATTGGAAAATTAATGATCTCCAGATTGGCCTAGAACATAGATAATTATTGCCAGCTGATGTATCAACAGTGGAACTCCAATACATTAACAATCCCTATCACACTAGAGAAAAAAGTCTGAATGGCTCTGCAAAACTGGAATTTATCAAACTATGTTGACCAATGCAGCCCTGAAGAAAGCCTTTTTCTCCAAGCAATCATTCTATGAACATGGAGAGAAATGCAGTAAACTTATCATGCATAACAAAAGGTACATACGATTCCCCGGTGATAAAACTACTTGAAATGGCACCCGTACCTTAGATACACTGATCATCCTAGAAACTTTAAAATCCAATTATAAATCCCTATATTTCTTTCAGATAAAAGCTTCTGACTATGACCGTGTCTTACCTTACTGATATCCCCCTCCCAGTCATCTCTATTACCGACAGTGGCTCCCTAGAACAACCCATTATGTCACAAGAAATCCTTGATTTTTATGTCTCCCTCTAGACCAGTAAATCATCTGGTAATGATGTCCTCTCTATAGAATTCTATAAATAATATGCAGACTTCATTGCCTCCATACTCCCTTGCTCTAGACTCCACAAACTTCTAATCAGAAGATTAAATGTGGTTATTTCCCCTACATAAAGACACTTGCTAAGACTGTCCTCTCTCCCCCCTCCTTTTCGCACAATCTGTCGAACATCTGGCCTTAGGCAGGATCCCGGCATTAAAGGATTTACACTTTTACCTGTATAGAAAAAGCTGGTATGTACGCTGATGATACATTGCTTTACCACGCTGACCCTGATCACTCGCTAGTTGCTATTATGACCGGATTCAGATCATTTTCAGACCTTGCCATTAATTGGTCTAAGTAATACATTCTGCACTTGGTTGTCTTCTCCACCGACATTACCTATTTGGGTATGCGAATTTCTACATCGGTTATAGATTTTAACAAATTTAGCATTGACCCCCACATCACTTTCCTACACAGTGAAATAAAGAGATGAAACAATCTTCTCCTTTTCACTGCTGCATGAGTCCGCTTAGTTAAAACGTCCCTTATGCCCAAAATACTGTGTGTTCTCCAACACTGCCCTGTTTACTTACCATCTAGTCTTCTGCAATATATTCTTGCCTCTTGAAATAGACTGAAGGCGTACTTGCCTCCATTTTATCTAACAAGAGATCCTGCATTACTTCTAGACATCTTTCAGCTCCCTGGGATGAGGTAGAGTTGCTCTCCCCAATGTGAAGCTATATTATTTGGCCAGTCCGCTATTGCACCTAACTAGGTGGGACACAGATAACAAAATTCATGTTCAGGACTTGGTTAATTATTATTCATTATTTCAACACCAACTATTAACACCCCCAATCACCTAATTTTTTGTGGAACCTAACACACAGGCCAGGGCCTGCATAGACATATAATTTTGAATGGAATGGGTCATCAGAAAATTACCTATTGTTTAAATCAAATTTTAATTTGAAACCTATTTTATAAGTATTTTTGGTGATTTTTTTTTATCTTCTATGTTATCTATATTAAAAAAAAATCCTAAAATTTTGCAGTTTTCACTCTGGCCACTGAGCCTCACAATAGACTGACCCTTCCTGTTCTGTAGAGATCACTTCTCAGCAGTCATCTCGTTATTATCACAGGCAGAATTACAATGAAAGGTAACACCTATTTATAGATAACACAGGATCCACATTGAAAATACGTGATGGACACAGCTACTCTCTTATCCCTTCTTGCACAATGGCATCTGCACAGGTCACAGTGCATGCCTAGCAAGGTCTCCCATAGAAGTCAATGGGTCTTCCCCTGTTCACAGGTTCCTATAGTCCATGTGGCTGCTGTAAAGCATTACTCTAAATGTTGTTAAAAGCAGCTAAGACAAGATTGCTGCCCCCCTAATCATGTACAGAACATAGAATAAAAAAATCGCCAATCAAAAAATTAAAACAGATTAGAATTTTTTTGGGTGTTTTACTATCTGGTTTTAATTAGGGAAAAAAAATAGGTGATAGATTCCATTTCAGGCAGGCTCTCCTTGTCTGTAACTCCACTATGACATTGTAAATCTCCTTTAGAACTGTTGTCACCCGCTCATGAAGTGGATTGGAGGAGGAGGGGGCTCTGGTATCTGTCCCAACTACGGTATATTCCAAAACTGGTATCAAAGCGTTTCCAGTTGTACAAGCTGATTTTGCTCTACCCCTGTTACCTGTTTTCTCATAACTGAGAATCAAACTTGCCTTTTAAACCTAATTTGTCAGACTTGGGGTTATCTTTCAAGAATCCCCACTCCCTCCCTTTCTTGTCTCACCCCCATATTGTTGCTTTATCTTAGGCTTTTATGCCCTGCTCTCTCACAAATCCGGGGAAACTGCACTGCAAAAGTAGAGGCTTGAGAGGGGGATATTGGCTCACTTGGCCAGGAAGAAGAATTGGACAGGGCACTCACCTCGCCTAAACTAGTCTCCTCTAATGATAGTGAATGTTTTTCTCCATATTTTTATTATCCACAGGATGTACTACTCCGCTACCAGGTGCCACAGATTTCACCCAGACTGTTGATAAATGTTCTAAGTGCCATTGCATGGCTGGTACTTTTTCCACCTTATTTGAACTTCTCCCAAGGTGAGGGGGGTTCTGGGAGCAGGTGGTCAAGTTTCCTAATGATAACACGGATACACCGATCCTACTTTGCCCTAATGCATGCCTCTTCCAAATCCTGATGAATGTGATTCCAACTACACTTACACCTTTCTGGTTAAAACCCTGTATTATTCCAAGAAAGCTATAGTTAGGACTTGACTCGCTCGATGAACCCCCTCCCTTCCTAAATAGATGGGAATTATTTGTTGTATGTTACCACACAAGAAATGGCTTTATTAATATTTTCATAAACTCTGGAATCGATATCTTCACTCCCCACCCAATTCCTAAGAATGAAAATTTGGTTTTAGGCTTCCTGTACTGATCAGAAAACAAACACACACACACACACACACATACATACATACATACACACACACACACACCCACACACACACACACACACACACACACTAGTTAATTTAGGGTTACGTGTTCAGCAGCCATTTGTTCATTCACTGAATACATATTATAATTTTACTTTATAATAATTAATAGCCTTTATTTACTCCACAATCATGTTTACACGTCAGAGAAGATCCATAATGTGCAATAATTTTTCTCTATCTATTGTTCAGCAAGAAGAAAAAATGGAAATATGTTTATGGGGTATTTACTATGACTGTCGTTTCATACACCAGTCTTGGCCATCTGCTCCGCAGGAGTAAGATGCAACCGAATTAAGAGGCGCACACCTCCTAATTAATCTATTGCATCTTCCCGCTGACCGTGCAGGCTGAGAGCCGGTGTAGATTTCCACTTTAATTTAGATGATGATGATGATAATAAATTTGTTGAGCTAGCCACGCCCCCTTTCCGCAAGGGTGGCGTGAAGAGGCCCTATAACGAATATTCTACGCCAGAAAGCTGCCATATGACGGTTGATAAGTTCCCCCCTATGTTTGCAAGTCCATTGACAGGAGATAGGCTGCCATAAATGCTTATTCTGCGGACAATCAGCCCTTCAGGTTATTGCGAGAATGCTCCTGAAGTTAAGGGAACATTTCTGATCATTCTGTTCATACAAATTGCGAATAAATGGACATTTCTGGAGATGACTTGTTTCCCCTTTAGTGTAACTGGTTAGCTTCATTTAGAAGTGTTGCTGTTTTTAGTGTCTGGTGCCCTTCTATTTCTCTGTAGTTGTAGGTTGTTTGTGTGGGCCTGAAAGTAGTGCTGAGAATATTACGGACTAAACTTAAGTGCTTGTATACCAGTATGTATACGAGATATTCCATGACTTTGTGTAACCTTGCTTTTAATAAGCACTAGGCATTCACATTTTTATTTATCTCATTCATCTTTGTTCCCTATTCTTTTATCCTGGCATCCTTTTGTCTCTCTCTTCTCCTCAATGTCACTATCAATTTAAGAGTTGAATTTTAGGATTTGTGCATAGTTGAATGTTACATACTTCTGTGTCTTTCCAGAAACAGCTGCGCAGTGTCGGTGTGTTGTATATCTGTGCCCTTCTTTTGTGGCGGAGCAGAGATCAAGCCTTTTATATGCAGAATTAAAAGGTGTTCCAATTATCTAGTCGTGTTGTGTAGAGGAGACCACCTTGTTCTGTGAGGCTGTTGTTTAGCAGCAGATTCGCTTGTCTATCCATAGCAAATGTCCTTTTATTTAGAATGGACTAAGGCCTTCTCTTCTGTTTCTCTGTTTTTTCTGTGTGCCAATGTCCTGACTTTGTCAGCTGAAACATGGAGGGCAAATCTGGCTTATTATCTGTGCTTACGCTTCATGATTAGGTCACACGTTCATTGAATGAAGTTTTCAGTTTGTCACCACATGCCCTCAGTTAAAAGAAAAGAGACTGAATAAGTGACATCCTCAAATGACATTAGCAACCTCTCTTAGTTTTGAGCAAAATGTAACACAATAGTCAAAAGTCCACTAATTAGGGTGGAGTGCTAATAAAATGATAAAAGGTCTCTTGTTTTCTTTTTCTGCTTGCCACGTACTGACAGCTTATCATGCACTCAGTCCTTGTTTGTTTTGGCACTGTCCGTGTTCATTGTCGGTACTCGGGGCTTTGTTCACCTTTGCAGTTTCCAAAAGCACTTGGCTCTATTTATTGGAAGCTGTGGGAAAAGTCCATGTTCTCGTTTCCTTTTATAAAAGTAAATGATGGAATTTTTCTCTACTATCATTTGCTGTATTTTCCATCCAATTAATCTGTAATTAAACACCAGTTGCTGCCACAATTTCCTTTTTTTTTTTTTTAAATATATTTTGCATTGAAAAGCCATTTTTACAATAAGAGAAACCTTAATTGGATCTCCCTCTCGGATACCTAGTTGATCGGCGCTCATTTGCTCGTTTTACAAGGAGCAATGATCAGTAAAGTATGGGGATGAGTGATCGTTACTACGATCACTTGTCCCCATGCGTTTCCATCATGTCGGCAGCACATCTCTCTATTTACTCATGTGCTGCCGACAACAATAATATTTTGTGCTGCGTAAACTATTCGATCAGCTTGCTCATTCATCAGCTTATCGTTTCGATCATTGGTCGTGTAAAAGGGTCTTAAGCTTCTACATGCTATTTACCCGGTGTGGCTCAGGACCAACATGGGCTTCTTCATACAGGTCCTGACTCTCCCAAACAAATGTCTATGGATAAAGTGAGATTGTCCATGATAACCAGCATTGTCCTGGAACACCAGATCAATCATTGCTCCTGACCAGCATAATTCTTCAGTGCTGATCAGTGCCTGTAGAAATTGGTGGAGGATGAAAGATATGTGTCAGTGGCTGCAGATTGCTGTGTAATTGCCTGTAATACAGTTCCCATATAATTTAGTCAAGGCACCTTAAATTTGTAGGCCCACATAAAATTTTGCTTTTATCATGTCCAACATACAGCACAGTGGCAACTGAAATTACTCAGATATGTTGTAACAGACCAAACACTGAAAATGCTTAGCCATTTGTTTTTACAAGACTCATGGCTCGTGACCAGTGGTGTCACATACATTCTAGGTGCAGCCCAATTATTACACTTTGCAGAATTTGTTATTGCAACTGTAGGTACATCTCAACCTTGAAAGAAGGATATAATGTATAATATAACGCTTCGCTGTCTTGGGTATGTGGGACATTTGATAGATGCCCATGTGTTCGTAACACCTGAGCAGAGGTCTGGCTAAAAATTAGCAAGGTCTAGAAGCTAGCTCCAACGGTTGGTAGCCAACAATGACCTGCTGTAAGTTTGGATCCACAGAACCATTAGAGGAGTGACAGCTGCACAGAAAAAAAAAATAGTGCTGCAAACGCACTGCAACCGTTGATGTGCAAACCTGGCCCTACATGTCGTAGGGTCTGATGTAGCTTCACTTGAAAGCATTATGTTGCTTACTGCGCCAAATAACTGCAAATTACTATACTCTTATAATTTTTTTTATTACAAATCCCAAAAATTAAACACTGACCAAGGATTTGGAATGTTCTAAAAAGTAAAGAAACACACTGGGCAAAACTGATGCACTGTGTTATGTCTAGTGCGGGGCCTGTGGTCGACCCATGACACAGTGTTTTTCTTTCTCGTGTTCTTTAAAGGGGTTCAAACCAAATTAATAAATGGAATCGGTGGACTGCAGTCCCAGGGAGATGATCAAAACGAAGATTATTTAGTTTGGAAATAAGATGGATGAAAGGTTAAATAAAGTTGCAAGAAAAAGCAAGTAAACCCTTTGGAATTTCCTGGATTTCTGCATTGTTTACTAATAAAAGCTGTATGATTGTTATCTAAGTCTCCGTTATAGACAAACACAATCTTACTAAACTAATAACACCACTTGTACTGTTAGGCCTCATTCACACGACAGGGTCCGAGTGTCGGCCGGGAAAATCGGCCGTTTTTGGCCGATTTTCCTGGCCGGTTTGCATCCGGTTTGCATCCGTTCCGATTCTGTTCCGGGCCGTGTTGCCGTTTTTACCGGCCGATTTGGACCCGATTTGCATCCGGTTTTTTCCCTGACCGTTTTTTAATCGGATGAATTTTTTGCACTTTACTACTTTTTTTATTATTATGGTCTGTCCCTCAAAGGTCAAAAAAGACCTTTTTGGAACTTTTAATATTTTTTTTTTTTCTTTTACACCAGGTTTTTCCTTTTACCCTGGTGCACAGCAGCCCCAGTTACAGGGGAAATCAGCCCTCTCATAGTGACGATTGTCACTAACTGGGCTGTGCTGGGTCTAGTTAGACCCAGTAGCAGTCTGTCACTAACGGCACCCGGCGATCATGTGACCAGTCACATGATCACCGGGAGGAATAGAGACAGCGCCGCTGCTGTCTCTATTCCTATACACAGCGTTCATTGAACGCTGTGTAAAAAGACATCGGAGAAGACAGAAGCAGCGAAAGCTGCTTCTATCCTCTCCTCAGGATCCCCGGCAGTCTCTGACAGCCGTAGACCCGACATTCAGCTGCCCGATCGCGTGGGCAGCAAGTTAAAACCCGAGCCGTAAAAAGTCTATGGCTCTGGTTTTAAGGACCCTGACCGCTGGCCGTAAAAACACAGCCAGCGGTCGCGAACCGTAACAAGCAGGGGAAGGGAGCCAGCGCAGCGCTCCTTTCCACCTGCTGTACACCCCGGCCCTGCCACACAGTATCACCAGCGTACAGCCATTCGTCCGAATGGCATCAACTCCTCCTCACATGCACTCTGCGCTGTGAGGAGGAGGAGAGAGTGCACGAGCGACGGTAGACCCGGCCATCACTCGGGACACATTTTGGTGATGGCCGTGTATTACCCGGCCCCATAGACTTCTATGGGGGCCGGGTACCCGGCCGAAAATAGGGCATGTCCCATTTTTTGACGGCCGTTTTTCCCGGCCCGTCAAAAAATCGGTCGTGTGAATAACCCCATTAGGGGTCTATTATTCCTAATGCAGCCGGGTGCCGGCCGATTTATGAACGGCCGGCACCCGGCCGGGAAACCCTGTCGTGTGAATCCCGCCTTAATGTCTTTTAATGCGCACGTTAAAGAGGCTCTGTCACCACATTATAAGTGGCCTATATTGTACACGATGTGATCGGCGCTGTAATGTAGATTACAGCAATGTTTTTTATTTAGAAAAACGATAATTTTTTACGCCGTTATGACCTATATTAGCTTTATGCTAATGAGTTTCTTAATGAACAACTGGACGTGTTTTACTTTTTGGCCAAGTGGGCGTTGTACAGAGGAGTGTATGACGCTGACCAATCAGCGTCATACACTTCTCCCCATTCATTTACACAGCAGATAGCGATATAGCTATGTCGCTATGTGCAGCCACATAAACACACTATAACGTTACTGCAGTGTCCTGACAATGAATAGACATTACCTCCAGCCAGGACGTGATGTGTATTCAGAATCCTGTCACTTCTGTAGCGTCTCTGTGATATTTACAATGTACAATATAGGCCACTTATAATGTGGTAACAAGAGCCTCTTTAAGGAGACATACACAGTGCAGGAAGAAAAAGTGAACCCTCAAATTTAATAACCTGTAGGTCCTATTTAGCAGCAATCACCTCCACGTAACGTTTCCTGTAGTTGCAAATAAGATTTGCACACCTTTCAGGAGTAATTTTGGAGCATTTCTCCCTGCATATGCTTCATTTCATTAATGTTTCTGTGATGCCTTGCCTTCACAGCCCTATTCAGTTTGTGGTGCAGTATTTCAACAGAGTTAAAGGTCTTGTGTCATGACAGACATTTATGGCATATCCACAGAATATTCCATAAATGTCTGATAGATGCGGGTCCCAGTTCTAGGACTTGCGCCTATCTCCCGAATGTGGGCCCTTCGACCCTTGGCAAGGCAGCCGATGGTTGCCGCATCCAAGTGGGAAATCCGTGCACTGCAGGGCGGGTTTTTGAGAAACAGCCAAGCTCGCTGTGCTACGCTGTTTCAATAAATCCAACTCTTTTCTATGGAAGTTACGAAAAGAGTGTAGTATGGCTATATCTGGAAACCCGTCCCGCTGTGCACTGATGCTCCGTCTGGATGGGACCGTTACACCTGACAGGATGGGGTCAGGGGAACCCGATTCTGGAGATAGGAGTAGATCCCAGAGTTAGAACCCGCATCTATGAGACATTTACGGCATATCCTGTGAATACCAATGAAAGCAAAATAATTTGTAGACCTTATGTCAAACAAGCAGATGGGTGTAACGTGGTTAAAGAGATGCTTTAACTGTCTTTGGTAGAAGTAGTATATGTAATGAAGCATGTGTAGAATTAAAGACCGTTTCTTTTTTGAAAAATCTTTTTAGTCGGTGAAAAAGACGTATAAAAAAATAAATCTATTTTCTTACAATAGTGTGTATAGATAAAAGTGTATCACCCAATATGCAAGATGCTGACTGTTCCTCTACGTGTTTTGTCTCTGCCGAAGTCCTATAAAGAAACCACCTGGGAAAAGAGACCGGTGCTTCTAATGGACTCTAGCATATTGGGTGATACACTTTTATCAATACATACTATTGTAAGAAAGTGTTTTTTTCGATAATTCTTTTACGCAAACGAAAAATACAAACATTTTAGCAAAAAAGAAACCGTCTTTAATTCTACACGTGCTTTATTACACATACTGTATGAATATACCATAAATGTCTGCCATGACATAACCTTTTTTAAGGTCAGGACTCTGATACACAAATCTTCTTTTTCAACAATTTTTTTGTTGATATAGGCTTCATTCACATCTGCGCTAGGGCTCCGTTCCGATGGAAAGCTCTGCTGGAACGAAGCCCTATCGCAGTCGACTACGGTATTGATTCCGTCAAAACGACGGAACCCTTGCACCATAGAGACAAACAGAAACCAGTGGCACAGGATCCGTCACCATTGAAATCAATGGTGATAGATACGGAAACCTATGGTTTCCGTTTGTGTCTGTCAGGGCTCCGTCCCGACAGAAAGCGAAGTCGGAACGGAGCCTTAGCGCAGATGTGAACGAAGCCTTACTTGTATGCTTTGGGTCATTGTCTTGTTGCGTCACACAACATCTCTTCGGTTTGAAGGCATGGACTGCTTCCCTTTATATTATCCTGTAAAATGTTTTGATACACCTTTTTGATACATTGCAAAATAGCCGCAAACCCTGATGTTCACCACACTTCACTGTTGAGGTATTGGTGTGCTGTGTTGTTTTTTCTCCAAACATAGTGTTGTGCATTTTTGCTAAAAAGTTCCACTTTTGTCTCATCTGTCCATAGAACGTTTTACCCAGGAGCATTGTGGAACATCCATGTGATCTTAGGCAGACTTGGGACAGGCCGCAATGTTTTTGGACAGCAACGGCTTTCTTTGTGGTGTCCTTTCATCAACACCACTCTTGCTCAGAGTTTTTCTAATAGTGGACACATGAACAGATGTTTTAGCTGTTTATAGAGTCTTCAGTAGGTCTTTTGCTGTTTCCTTTGTGTTCTCTCTCACCTCTTTCAGGATTGCCAATTGTGCTCTTGGAGTGATCTTAACAGGACGGCCACTCCTAGAGAGAATAGCAACAGTCCTGTCTTCATTTGTAAATAATTTGTGTAACTGTGGATTGATGTACACCTAAGTCTTTAGCGATGCTTTTGTGGCCTTTTCCAACTTCATTTGTCTCTAACCCGTCTTCTGAAAGTTGTTTGCCTTGAGGCATGGTTTACACCAACCAATCTATCTAGAGAATAACAAATGTATCAGTAACCAGGCTTTGTGTACCTAAACACCTTGTGCCAATTAGCTCTTGGAGAAGTAATTAACACAAAGGTTCACTTACAGTTTTTCCCTCCTGTTTTCTTTATTTTATACTTATGCACGATTCATTCATTTTAGTATGAAAACAAAGTGCTCAGACATTCAATCAATCAATCAAAAGTCTAGCTTTGGTGCCTGACCTGCAATAAGGAGAAAGAAGAAAGATATAGAAGAAAAAAGGCACAATAATTAACAGGAAAACATTTAGTTTGAGTTCCAATAAAGAGGCAAAATATTAGTCCGGCAGACCCATTTATTATGTAGGTCCAAATTCTATGGACACATCTTTCAGCCATACAGGTTTTGTAAAGATGGTATGGACTCTAAAGTCGGAATGGACTCCGATTTCCAATTTAATGCCGCTACTGAGCTAGCTGCAGTAAAAATCCTGTTACTAACCAATCTACATCTGTATGGAATAGTTTCACAGAGAAAATTAAGTAGAGCAACTAACTGGAGGGGAGAAATATATTTATGGCATATCCTGGATACTAACTAAAAGGCCTTCTGCTAAAAATTCACTATTTTTGAGCTCGTCCACCATACAAGTTTTAGAGTGGCATTCGCTTTACATTTATGCCTAAATAGATCTGAATAACCAGAGTAGGGTTTATCTAATCTAACCGGAGTTAAATATGTCTCAATTGTATCTTGTGTATAGCCTCTAGTTGATTTATACAATAGATAATTTTGCCCAACCGTTTTAGCACTCGGTACCAACATTGTAGGGTGTTTTTTTTCTTAAGATCTTTCTCCCAACTGGTCATGTCATTAATTTTGTTTCTATACTTGAGGGACATCATTTCATTGTAAATAAACAAAAATTCCTTCCTTAGTTTTTGCCACAGAGTTAATAAATTCATTGAATCTAGGCAATTCTGGCACAGAACGATCAAGCGTTTAACAATCTATATTTAATAAAGGGCCTAATTCTTATGTACTGAAAGAAGGCTGATATTGCGAGGTAGTATTTAGAAGCCAAAATTTTAAATAGCTGGAGTTGCTGGTCTCCCCAATATCATCTTGTGAATTTAATCCAGCTCTTATAGGCTTTGTACACCTTTCAATCAAAAACTTTTTGTTTTTTTTACACTTAAACTCTGAGTCAAATTTTGGGGAGAAAATTTTAAAACTTAAGTGGTATATTAGAAGCCCCTTAAGGGATGCAACTGGGACTTGTGCAAGCTCTAATTGGGTCCATCTAGCCTGTGGCCGTTCCAGACAGGCCTTTGTTGGTTTTAGTACGACCGCATTTTGATAGTTAAATCCGGCTCCCCTATACCTCCCAACTTAGATAAATTAATTAGAGTGGCCTTAGAGATTCTAGCCTGCTTTCGAGCCCCATATGAATTGAAGAATTATTTTCGGCAACTCCATGTTTGGATTCAAAAATGGAGAAATGTATGCATCCAAATGTATAGAATACTATGGGTAAAATATAAATTTTTACAATATTATAACTATCCAATAAAGGATATTTTTGTTAGTTTTGCAATTTTCTGTTTAATCCGCACGATTAATTTGAGTCTATTTAAGTTATTGTTTTGACGGAGTATAAAATTTGAAGGCAAAGAGAAGTAAAACCCTCCTTCAGCCTGTCATGATCCTTGGGTATGGGGACCCACAAGGACGCTCCGCCGTAGCGGAGTAGCAGCTGGCCAAACAACAGAGTACCCGATCAATACAAAGTCCAGCACAAGGGTACCTGAATAGTCCAGACAGTCGCAATGGCTAGGCACAGATGGAACTTTGGCAGAGGATGCCACACGTGGCGGAGGATATCAGGCATGTAAGATGACACCAGACGGGGTGTACGACAGCAGGCATGACCGATGGCACAACACGACTCCAACACTCGATAGGGCTCAGGAACCAACATTGCACAGGATACAGGAACAGGTAGTAGGGCATGGGAACACTTGGGAACAGGATAACACTAAGGGACCATTTGCTAAGACTAACATGGGAAAACACAACAACGCTCAGGCGAGGAGTGAAGGGGCAGGGCCCTATTAATAGTCCAGTGTTATCATGGGCTAATTATTGATAGCTCACATGTGCGCGCTGGCCCTTTAAGGCCGGGCACGAGTGTGCGCACACACCCTACAGGACACAGCCGATCAGAGCGGAAGTGAGTGCTGGCGTTTCCTAGGAAGGAGATGCCGGCCAGCACTCACAGAAAAATGGCCGCGGCCGTCGGGTGTGTAGGAACGGCGGTCCGCGGCCATGTACGTTACAGTATCCCCCCTCTTACGCCGCCTCCTTCTTGGAGCCAGACCGAGAGAGAAATTTCTTAATGAGGGTAGCGGCATTAAGGTTCTCTTCTGGCTCCCAGGACCTCTCCTCAAGACCAAACCCTCTCCAGTCCACTAAATAGAAAGTCCTTCCTCGTATCCTCTTGCAGTCCAGGATCTCCTTCACCTCAAACACATCAGATGAACCACTGGGCAATACTGTGGGGCTAGGACTCTTACTGTAGAGGTTCTGGACCACAGGTTTCAGGAGGGACACCTGAAAGGAGTTGGGGATTCTGAGGGTAAGAGGCTGCCGAAACTTATAGGAGACAGGGTTTATCTGTTGTAGTGCCTCAATGGGTCTGAGGAACCTTTAAACTGATGTTCCTTGAGGACAGCCAGATTTTGGTACCCGGAAGAAACTGAGGCGTCTCTTTTCTCCTAGTATCCGCTTTTCGCTTCATGCGATCAACTGCCAGCAGAATGGAGGACCGAGTCTGTTGCCAGATTTGCAGAAAGTCCCCAAATACAGAATCCTCTGCGGGTACCTGGGAAGTAGCCGAAACAGGGAGAGGAACTCGTGGACATTGGCCGTAGACCATGAAGAACAGTGTGGTAGCAGTGGACTCACATGCTGCATGGAGATGAAGTGACGAAGATAATTCTCCAAGATCTGGTTAATCCTCTCGACTTGACAATTGGACTGGGGATGGTAGGCTGAGGAAAAGTCCAACTTCACATCCAGTAGTTTACAGAGAGCTCTCCAGAATCTCGAGGTGAACTGAACCCCCCAATCAGACACGATATGAAGGGGCAAGCTATGCAAGCGGAGGTGGGGTTGGTGTCTCTACAGTTCAGGAGCAACAGTATGGGTAAGTAACCCGGTTATCACCACATGTTATATAGGTCTGTTCTTATAGATTTGGTTACCTTTGTTTACTATCCTCTTTGAGAGCTTCTTCATACTATTCAATGTCCCTACTATTTTGAACCATTATCTTACACCTTTCTTGGACCAGTTTCAACTTCATGCATGGGGAGATTTGCCCATTATCCATATTGCATGTAATTGATGTTATGCCAATGTGGTTTACATTCATATATTTTTGTATACCCATATGTTTCCTGTCACACACCGTGATGTTGCAGTGTATGCTTCATTTTGTTTTGTCTTATACATGTTCGTTAATAAAGGATATTTTGTCTTTTTCTAACAATTTTGTGTTAATTGACGTTATTTGTAGCATATATCTGGAAGATGTGCTGAATGAAGAGATTAGCCAGTCGAGGAGCAGAAGGTAGGCCAGTCAGTGGAACAAAATGAGCCATCTTGGAGAACCGATGCACCACCACCCAGACCGTATTGCATCCCGCTGAGGGAGGAAGGTCTGTCACCAAGTCCATTGCAATATGCTGCCAGGGGGCGTTGGGCACAGGCAGAGGTTGGAGCAGACCGGCAGGCTTGAAGTGAGCAACCTTGTTCGAAGCACACACAGTGCAGGAAGAGACAGAGTCCACAATATCCTTGGGCAGCGTGGGCCACCAGAAATGACAAGTTATCAGGTCTCGAGTCTTACGAACACCCGCATGTCCAGCCAGTTTAGAGCTTTGTTCCCAGCTAAGGATTATCCTCCTGTCTACCAACCTCACAAAAGTCCTCCCCGGAGGGCTGTCTCTAACTTGCAGGGGATTAGCCTTAATAATGCAGGACGGGTCTATGATACATTTCGGGGACTCCATAATGTCCTCTGTTTCAAACGACCTGGATAGGGCATCGGCCCTCGCGTTTTTGTCAGCAGGACGGTAGTGGAGCTCAAATTGGAAACAGGTGGAGAACAGCGACCGCCTGGCTTGACTGGGGTTGAGCCGACCGGAGATACGTGAGGTTCTTGTGGTCGGTGTATATCAGGATGGGATGAGCTGCGCCCTCTAATACATGTCTCCACTCCTCCAGAGCCAATTTGATAGCCAGTAACTCCCGATCCCCAATAGAGTAATTGCGCTCAGTGGAGGAAAATAGTCTTGAGTAATAGCCGCACACCACTGCCTTTTATTTGAAGCTTCTCTGAAACAGAAGTACCCCTGCACCAACAGAGGAAGCGTCCACCTCCAACGAGAACTGTTGAAAGACGTCAGGATGATGGAGGATTGAGGCTGATGAGGTAAAGGCACTCTTGAGGCTATTAAATTCAGATTCTGAATCTGGAGTCCACAACTTGGCGTTCACACCCTTCTTGGTAAGGGTACAGATGGGAGCTCTCCGTGATGAGAAGTTTGAGTAGTTCTACTGCTGGTAGAAGTTTGTGAATCCCAATAAACGCTGTATGGACCGCAGGCCCTGAGGACATGGCCATTCCAGAACGGACTTTACTTTCTCAGGATTCATCTTGAGACCTTGATCCGAGATGATGTAGCCCAGGAAGGGCAGAGAATTTTTTCAACGACGCACTTCTCCAGCTTGGCATACAGACGATTCTCCTTTAATCGCAGCAGAACTTGACGAACATGCCTCCGATGAGTCATCGGATCTGGAGAGAAAATCAAAATATCATCGAGATAGACCACAACACAGACATAGAGGAGATCTCGGAAGATATCATTGAAAAAATTCCTCGAAGACCGCGGGAGCGTTACACAGACCGAAGGGCATCACCAGGTATTTGTACTGCTCGTCTCGAGCGTTGAATGCCGTCTTCCACTCGTCACCTTTACGGATTCAGATCAAATTGTAAGCCCCACCAAAATCTAGATTAGAGAAAATCCTGGTTCCTCGTATAAGGTCAAATAGTTTGGATATTAGTGGCAACGGGTATTTGTTCTTGATGGTGATCTGGTTGAGACCACCGTAGTCAATGCAGGGTCGAAGAGATCCGTCTTTCTTCTTAACGAAGAAGAACCCGGCCCCCGGCTGGGGAAGAAGACTCTATTATGAAACCCCTCTCCAGATTCTCCTTGATATAGGCCGACGTGGACTGAGTCTCTGGCAAGGAGAGAGGATATACCCATCCATGGGCAGGAGAAGCATTTGGAACCAGTTCAATCAGTCAGTTGACAAGCATCTCCGCCTCCATTTTAGTGAAGATGTCTGCAAATTGGGGAAAATTAGTAGGTAGTCCCGCTAATGACTGAGCCAGAGGAGACTGGACGGGATGGATCTTTAACAGGCAGCGGTGGGCACATTTGGGACCCCATTGGAGAACCTCTCTGGAATTCCAATCCTGGACTGGTGCATGCAACTGGAGCCAAGGCGGACCCAGTAGAACCGGATTGACGGCTTTAGGCAAGACAAGGAATGTTAACAGTTCAGTATGATGGGCTCCAACTTGGAGCGTCAGTGGCTTGGTCTCAGACACAATTGTATCGGGCAGAGGAAGACCATTCACCGAGTCAACAGCCAAAGACGTCTCCAGAGGAACAGTGGGCAACTGGATATGATCCACATGGTCTTGCAGGATGAAGTTTGCTACGGATCCTGAGTCCAGATAGGCAGAGACCCGGTCTTCTCGTCGGACACTATGGTCACGGGAATAGACAGTTTGGAAGATACGTTTTTTTTAATTTAGTGCCATTCCGCCTAGGGTTGTCTCTCCAACCAATCTTAGGCACTGGAGTTTTTTTGGCTTCTGGGGACACAAACGCACAGCATGGCCTCCGAAGCCGCAATACAGACAAAGTCCTGAAGTGCGTCTGCGTTTTTCCTGGGTAGACAATTTGACCTGGTTCATCTGCATAGGTTCCTCTGGTGGAACAACTGATGAGGACAGTAGGGATTGCTGGAAAGTAGGAGCCAGCCTAGGGAATCTTCTCCCCTGGCGAACCTCTTGGGATCGCTCCCGGATCCTCATATCAATCCGGGTGGCTAGAAGAATAAGATCATCCAGGGAAGGTGGCCGATCACAAGCGGCAAGCTCGTCTTTAATCCCAGAAGACCGTCTCTGCCAGAATGTAGCCACCAAGGCCTCGTTGTTCCAGGTTAGTTCTGCAGCCAGGGTAGAAAACTAAATGGCATACTCGCCCACGGAGATGTCTCCCTGGCTTGTTGTCATCAGAGATGCAACAGCAGAAGAAGAGACTCTCCCAGGTTCATCAAATATAGTACGAAAAGTCTGTAAAAAACACTAAGTCACGGGTCTCTGGTCCCTGACGTTTCCAAATGGGGTTTGCCCATGCCAGGGCCTTGCCAGTAAGGAGAGAGATTATAAAGGCAATCTTTGCGTCATCAGAAGGGAAGGAATTTGCATGCAGTCTGAATTGGATATGGTACTGGTTCAGAAATCCCCTGCAGGTCCTCGTGTCTCCGTCATAGTGAGGAGATAGTGGCAGGGAGCATCGGGGGTCGGCACCGTTACTGACAGGATGTCTAGCAGGAGGAACAGCAGAAGCGTCAGGAACAGGTGCGGTGATGACTGAGGCTTACACATCCAGCCGATGTGCAATAGCGTTCACCGCCAGGAGGAGTTGGTCTTGTCGTGACTGAAGGTCTTGCATGTCTGCCTGCATGGCTTGTGATGTCGTCATGGTTTTGGATTGACCAGCGGGGTCCATGGCCTGCGCTTACTGTCACGATCTGTGGGTATGTGGACCCACTAGGCTGCTCCTCCGTAGCGGAGTAGCAGCTGGCCAAACAACAGAGTACCCGATCAATAGAAAGTCCAGCACAATGGTACCTGAATAGTCCAGACAGTCGCAATGACTAGGCACAGATGGTACTTTGACGGGAGAGGATGCCACACGTGTCAGAGGATATCAGGCGTGGCAGATGACACCAGACGTGGTGTACGACAGCTGTTGTGACCGATGGCACAACACGACTCCAACACTCGATAGGGCTCGCTAATTATTGATAACTCACATGTGCGTTCGCTGACCCTTTAAGGCCGAGCACGAACGTTGACACGGTTTGTGCCGCGTTTTTTTGAGGCGTTTTTGTTTTTTTTTACCTATTTCTTCAACAGACAAAGGGAAAAACCGTGAGTGTTTTTTGCCCAAAAACGCGTTAAATTGCGGCAAAAAAAAAAGTGTTTTTATTTTAGTCTCCTATTGATTTCGATGGGGTTTTTGAAGCGGAAATCACCTTAAGATAGGGCATGTCACTTCTTTTTCCCGCGAACGGTTTTTTTCTCTAGTGGGAAAAAAAACCCTCCAACGCCCATTGAAATCAATAGGAAGCAATTTTGGCCGTTTTTTTGCCTCTGTTTTTGCAGCGGTTTCTGCGGCAAAAACCACGGCAAAAAAACTGTGTGTGAATAGGGCCTTAAAGGGACTCTACAGTGTGATTTGTTTTAAAAGTTTATTATTTGCAAAGTTATGAACATTTTTCTAAATATGTAAATTAGCCTTTATTAGACATCTGTGAGGTAACCACAGCGATTCTCCTGTGGTGGAGCTTCCTCACAGCCTCTGACCCTGTCCTATCAGCATGAAGCTGCCTCACACTGTGTGAAACTAAAGCTGGAGGGAAGGGGGATCATTTCAAACCGCAATATCTCGAGCTGTGAACCACCTAGAACAGCCGTTCTGGTGGCATATGAAAGATCACAGTTCTATCTGTGAAACAAACTGAGCTATCGCCAGTTGAAAACAGTCTGGAATGGAAGCTGTATACTATATGATCACACTGTTGCTGGGCAGTGAAGGGGGAAAAGCTGAATGCTTATTGGACAGCGTCATACAGAAAACATTACACCACCCAGAGTGAAAATAGTCACCTCCTATTTGAGTCACATTAGCATATTAGGTTAGTTAAGAGATAGGGAATTGATAAACTAGTGACAGAGTCCTTTTAAAAGCTATGTACAACTTTTTGAATGGAAAATTCTTACTTACTTTTATTTTTTTTTAAATAACTTTTTACGATAGTTTCCATGTGTCCTATATACATAGAAACTGTATCGTTCTCTCTCAGCCGATTCCATCAGTTCTGTTGAACTGACAGCTTGACTAAGAGTGGGTCCCCCATGTCTCTTGACACACAGGATCCACCTAATATCGACCACATCTAAATCCATCACAGGGTTTTGTAATCAATATTAGGTGGACCTTGTGTCAGAGACACGCAGGACCTGTTTGCAGCCGAACCGTCTGTTCAGCTGAATTCTGGTGGGAGAGAACGATAAAGCTTCGATGTATACAGGATACAAAGAATCTATATGATAAAAGGTAAAAAAAAATGTAATAAGTAAATTCGAAATTTGCTTAAAAACACATTGATTTAAAAAAAGATATGAGAAAGTTCCATTCAAAGGATATACATAGCTTTTAAGGGGGTTTTCATAATTTTTAAATCCGTAAATATAACCCCTTAATGACATGCCATGTACAGTTATGTCGCTGCCGTTACGTACTTAACGCAACAGCAGGTAAATGTACGTGGCAGTGATGGAGGGGGCTCAAAAGCTGATCCATCACCAGCGGGTGTCAGCTGTATATTACAGAGGATACCCTGCTGTATGGCAGATTAACCCCTTTGATGCAGCGATCAAAACTGATCGCTGTATCTAGCTGATCGGCACCCCTGTGACACGATTGTGGAGTGCCAATTGTTGCTATGGCAACCGGAGGCCTAACAATGGTCTCCTCGTCTGCCAAGTACGGAAGACTATTATGCCCCGTCTGGAGGCAGGGCCAAGAAGATGGCTCAGAAGCTGAGCCTGTGCCTTCCGCCATGGGTGTTCGCTGTATAGGCCAGGACCGCAGCTAGCCTCTGATCTAACCAATTAACCCCTTAGATGCAGCGATCACTGATCTTATGTGATTCCTAGCTGATCGGCAATCCCGCGATGCGATCGCGGGGGTGCCTGATGGTTGCTTTGGCAACTGGAGGCCTAACAATGGCCTCATGGTCTGCCAAGTATGGAAGCCGAATACTCGTGGTACTGCCAAGTCCGTCTAATAGACTTGCTGTCCGTGTATAACTGACAGCTCTAATACACTGCACTATGAAGGTAGTGCAGTGTATTAGAATAGCGATCAGGGCCTCATGCCTTCAAGTCCCCTAGTGGGACAAAAAGCAAAAAAGAAAACGTAAATAAAAATGTTGTAACAAAGTATAAAAATAAAAGTTTCAAGTTAAAAAAACAATAACCGCCTTTTTCCCCATAAGAATTCTTTTATTATAGGAAAAAACAGAAAACAATAATAAAAAAAAAAAAGTACACATATTTGGTATCGCCGCGTCTGTAATAACCCAAACTATAAAAATATCACATTATTTTCCCCGCACGGTGTACACCGTAAAAAAATAGAATAAAAAATAATTATAGCTCTTTGAATGCGGCTATGAAAAAACAAAAAAAATAGCTTAGTCATTAGGGCCTAAAATAGGCTGGTCACTAAGGGGTTAATGGTTAAAATAATAATAATTGTAAGCCACAATAAATCTCTTACCTTACTAATTTTGCCCTGGTCCCCCACCACTCCCGTTGCTAGAAAATGTATGGGAGGAAACCTCCAGCTCACCTTAGGGCAAATGGACTTCCAATGCCTCCTGCGCACGGATCTTCGTGTCGGCACACGTTGATAGGAGAGTAGAAAATAGTGGATGAGATCCAGCGCACAATTTATGCAAAATAATCCAATAGTAGGTTTAAAATGGAATCTGGTTCCAATTTTATTTGAATAAATGTAAAAACCGGGAGACAGACTTCCCACAACGGGTAAGTCTTCTTCAATACATCCACCTTACCCGTTGTGGGAAGTCTGTCTCCCGGTTTTTACATTTATTCAAATAAAATTGGAACCAGATTCCATTTTAAACCTACTATTGGATTATTTTGCATAAATTGTGCGCTGGATCTCATCCACTATTTTCTACACTCCCGTTGCTACTCTGTGCTCGCTGCCATGACATCCATAGCGACAACAACACATCAGGCGACTAGAGCGGATTTTCCCTGATTGTAGTAGTGACGTTCTGTCCCTTATGGCTCTTCCTATTAGGTTTATTTTTTATTTTGTAATGGGATTTTTTTTCTTTAAATAAATGTTATGTTTTAGGATATACTAGTTTGGTGATCACAACAATGAACAGTCTGGAGGGACATAGCAAGAGTCTCACCGTCTTAACCCCTTCCCGACATCCGTCGTATATATATATATATATATATATGACGCTGTCGGGAAGGGCTTCTGGCAAAGCACAGTACCATTACACCGCGGTGATAGTGCGGGCTCAGGAGCTGAGCCCGCAGCATCTACGCCGGGTGCCAGCTGTATGTTACAGCTGGCACCCTGAGGTATCATCCAGGACCGGAGCTAGCATCCGATCCGGCTGATTAACCCCTCAGATGCTGCGTTGAATGGAGATCGCAGCATGTGAGGAGTTTTTAGCCACCGACACCCCAGCAACGTGATCGCTGGGTTGCCGGTGGCTTCAAAGGCGATCTGAGGCCTAATACTTACCTCATGGTCTGCCAGCAATGGAAGCCTCCTATGCCCCGCTCAGCGGCGGGGCCTAAAAGGCTTCCGGTACTATCGGATAGATGGCGCCAGCTCAGCTTCCAGCTCAGAAGCTGAGCCGGCGTCATCAGCAGTGGGTGTCCGCTGTATGTTACAGCGGACACCCCGATGTATTGGCAGGAACTTGAGCTAGCTCCGATTCCTGCCATTAACCCCTTCGATGCAGCGATCCAATGAGTTCGCTGCATCAAAGTGGTTTGTAGCAAATCGGCAGCCTGCCATGCGTTCGCAAGGCTGCCAACTGCTACTATGGCAACAGGAGGCCTAACAATGGCCTCCTGTCTGCCCTTACGGAAGCCGATTAGGCCCCGACTGGAGCCGGAGCCTGATCAGGTTGCTGTCAGTGAATTACTGACAGTTCTAATACATTGCACTACATAGGTAGTGCAATGTATTAGAACATCAATCAAACAATCATAAAAAACAACGTCGTAAAAAACAACCTAAAAAATAATTCTAGAATTGCTTTTTTTTTTTTGGTCACTTTGTCTTCCAAAAATGTAAATAAAAAGTGATCAAAAAGTCGCATGTATCCAAAAATGGTACCTATAAAAACTATTACTCGTCTCGCAAAAAACATGCCCTCATACATCTGCGTTGACTAAAAAGATGTATAAGTTATGGCTCTTACAACTTGGCGACAGAAAAAAGACATTCTTTTTACAAAAATAATTTTATTGTGCAAAAAGTTGTAAAACATAAAAAAGTGCTATAAATTAGGTCACATGTAATTTAGAAAGCATGGTGAACGCTGTATAAAAAAAATATGGCAAAATTGCTGTTTTTGGATTACCTTGCCTCCCAAAAAAAAGGATAACAAGTGATCAAAAAGTTGCATGTACCCCAAAATGGTACCAATAATAACTGCAGCTCGTCCCGCAAAAAAACAGCCCTCGTACCACTACGTCTACGAAAAAATTAAATTAGTTAAGGCTCCAATAAGTCAGGAAAGAAAAATATGCAGTTGTGCCGGCCCGAGGGGCACATTTCTTCTATTTCAAGAGGCGATTTATCAAGGCCCTAAAATTAGGGAACCAGGAAGGGTAGGGCCCAAACATATCTGCGGGAAGTGAGGGCGCCCGTATTATACCAGGACAACAGTTTGCACCTTTGCAGTTTGAGGAATTTTGCTGGGGAGTGTTGGCCAAATGGGAGATAAGTAAGGACATCATTTATCAGTGCGACACTGGCCTGTGCAGAAAGGATTGCTTCACAGCGTAACATATATTTATGGATTATTTTATTTTTTACCCCATTATTAAACCACCTGGCTATGCCCCTAATATACTCTGCCCAGCGTACATATGCCGCACATATAAACTGAAACACCTGTAAAACTCCAAACAAAACTACTACCAAGCAAAATCCAAGCTCCAAAAGCTAAGTGGCGCTCCTTACCTTCTGAGCCCTACAGTGTGCCCAAACGGCAGTTTCCTTCCACATATATGGCATCGCCATACCTGGGAGAACCCTTTTAACAATTTTTGGGGTGTGTGTCTCCAGTGGCACAAGCTGGGCATGACATATTTCCAACTGAAATGTCACATCTAGGCAAAAAAAATTATTTTTACTTTGCACCATCCGCAGCGCAATCATTTATGGAAAAGATCTGTGGGGTGAAGATGCTCACTACACCCATTAATAAATGCCTTGAGGGGTGTAGTTTCCAAAATGGGGTCACTTCTCAGAGGTTTCTTTTATTATTTCACATCAGAACCTCTGCAATTGTGAACCAATATTGTGTAAGTTGCCAAATTAGGCCTCAATTTCGCATGGTACTCTTTCAATCCTGAGCCCTGTTGATAGTCCAGGCAAAAGACTAGGGCCACATGTAGGGTGTTTCTAAAACCGGGAAACACCGCATAATAATTATAGCGCTGTCTTGTTATGGTGGCACAAGCTGGCTGGGCACCACATATTGGCATATCTATGGAAAAACGATTTTCACTCTGCAACATCGAGGGCACACTAATTTATGCAAAACACCTGCAGGGTTAAAATGCTCGCTACACCCCTAGATGAATACCTTTAGGGGTGTAGTTTCCAAAATGGGGTCACTTGTGGGGGTTTCCAATGTTTGGTCCCACAGGGGCTTTGCAAATACAACATAGTGCCCAGAAACCAATCCAGCAAAATCTGCACTCCAAAAGCCAAATGGCGCTGCTTCCCTTCTGAGCCCTGCCGTGTGCCTAAACAGCAGTTTATGACCACATATCGGTTGTTGCCGTACCAAGGAGAAATTGCTTTACAAACGTTGTGGTTCTTTTTTTTTAATTTATTTATTGAGAAAATTAAAACATTTGAGCTAAAGCTACGTCTTATTGAAGACAAAGGATTTTTTTTATTTTCACTGCCTAATCCTAATAAAATCTATAAAACCCCTGTGGGGTCAAAATGCTTACTACACCCATAGATGAATTCCTCAAAGGGTGTAGTTTCCAAAATGGGGTCACTTGTGGGAGGTTTGCACTGTTTTGACCCTTCGGGGGCTTTGCAAATATGACATGGCCTCCGCAAACCATTCCTGCTAAATTTGAGCTCCAAAAGCCAACTGGCGCTCCTTTCATTCTAAGCCCTGCCGTGTGTCCAAACAGCCATTTAGGACTACATGTGGGGTGTTTTTTTAATCAGTAGAAATTGCTTTACAAATGTGGCGGTGCTTTTTCTCCTTTAGTCCTTGTGGAAATGAGAAAAAATTAGTTAAACCTACATTTTGTTTGAAAGAATGTAGCTTTTAATTTTCACGGCCTACTAACAATAATTTCTGCAATAAACCTGTGCGGTCAAAATGCTCACTATACCTCTAGATAATTTCCTTGAGGCGTCTAGTTTCCCAAATGGGGTAACTTTTGGGGGACTTCCACTGTTTTGGCACTGCAAGAGCCCATCAAACCTAACATGGTGCCTAAAATATTTTCTAATAAAAAGGAGGCCCCAAGATTCACTAGGTGCTTCTTTGCTTCTGAGGCCGGTGCTTCAGTCCATTAGCACACTAGGGGAATATTTATATAGCACACATGTGGGATAATTCTAAAAGCTGCAGAATCTGGGCAATAAATATTGAGTTGCATTTCTCTGGTAAAACCTTCTGTGTTACAAAAAAAATGGATTAAAAATTAATTTCTGCAAAAAAAAAAAGGAAATTTGTAAATTTCACCTCTACTTTGCTTTAATTCCTATGAAACTTCTAAAGGGTTAAGAAACTTTCTAAATGCTGTTTTGAATACTTTAAGAGGTGAAGTTTTAAGCCTTGTAACGTCCTAGAAAAATAAAACAATATTCCAAAAAAATTGCCAATCTAAGGTAGACATATGGGGGATGTTAATTCGCAACAATTTTGTGTGGTATAACTGCCTGTCATACAAGCGGATACATTTAAATTTAGAAAAATGTAAATTTTTGCAAATTTTCACTACATTTTTCACAATTAAATACTGAATGTATCGAGCAAATTTTGCCAGTAACATCCAATGTGTCACAAGAAAACAATCTCAGAATCGCTTGGATAGGTGAAAGCATTCTGAAGTTATTACCACATAAAGTCAAACATGTCGGATTTGAAAATCTAGGCTCTGTCAGGAAGGTCAAAAGTGGCCAAAGTGGGAATGGGTTAAAACCAATATATTATATAGAGCTTCATCTGTTTAGCCGTTTGCTAGCTAAAATCGTAACTTATTTTTAGCATTTTGGCAATTAGCAGAGTAACATAATAGGCAAAGTTCCATGATCCATTGACCAGTATACACTGCGGAATAAGAATATCTTATAACTGGCGTGTGCCCTGTAGTTAAATTGTACAATTTCCAAAATGTGAAGTTAAAAAAAAAAGTACTGTGTAATTATGATCTTCAGGGTTTTATATTTGTTGGGGGTTCTGCCATTTAAATCTTAATCATATAATAATTTATTTTGGTGGTATGGGAGACCACTATTGAGGGAAACCAAATTCCTCACCCCTGTTTTCCTTGCAGCTGTCAACAGATACAGGTAAATGCGTAAATACGTAGGAACTTGCGCATAGGTCAACTTACATTATATGGCTACTATGCAAAACTTAATATGGTGCTGTACTCAAGCTCATCTGGGAATATTTACAACTCATTTATCTGTAGATTAAAGGGGATTTCCAGGGACACAACTATTTTGAACTAATATTCTATGTAACGATTCAATGAAGTTCCTAAAATACAGTCTGTATTAAATCTGAAAACTTTTTTCTGTCTTTTTTTTTCCTCTTGACACAGGCCCGTGCACGAGAGTTAGAATACACTCAGCCCTGTGTCGATACCTCACTGACCTACGTAACAACACAGGGCTGCTCTTTACTAATTATTCCGCCGCCTCTGTGTCTATTGGCCCACCCCACTAGTTCTCCCTTCCCCATTAGTTTATCCTGCCCACCTGCTTTATCTGAAGTGCGGTCACAAGAATATATGTACCCCACTATAACTAGATATAAAATGGTGCTGCTATTGAAGTACAAGCAAAGAATGAATGGAGCTGACATTGAGGAGGCTGTGGACCGATAGGATGCCTCAAACCCGGGACTTCTGACGTATATCAGGGTTTGAGGCATCCTATTGGTCCACAGCCTCCTCAATGCCCGGCCCCGTTCATTCTCTGCTTATGCTTCAATGACGGCACCATTTAGTTTGCTTTCATGCTATTCCTCAGTGCGCTGCCCGGCCTGAAAAAAAACTGTCCCGGGGAATGTTCTTTCATTGTTATAGGCCGCACGGTTATTCAGCTAAACAGCAGTTTACTGCAGGGCCATTATAAAAGTGCTTTTCTCTGTAGTCCGCACCATGAGTACCCAGCCTAAGGCCCTGTTCACACTAGGTTTTTTTGCAGGCAGAAAATTCTGCCTGGTTAAATCAGTTTTTTAAGTCGTTTTGCACCACAGGTGTTTCTTGCCGCAAATTTTGCAGCGTTTTTTTTATCTCTTACTTCAACAGGCAAAGGAAAAACGGCAAGTCTTTTCGCCACTAAATGCGTCAAAAACCACTGCGGCCGTTCGCGTCGTTTTTTCCCATCTCCCATTCATTTTAATGGGGTTTTTGAGGCAGAAAACGCCTCCAGATAGAGCATGCCGCTTCTTTCTCCCGCGAGCGTTTTTTCTACTCGCAGGAAGAAAAAAAACGCCTCCACCTCCCATTGAAATCAGCGGGAGGCAAATTCGGCCATTTTTTACCGCGGTTTCCGCTGCAAAGACCGCATCAGAAAACTCTGTGTGAACAGAGACTAAGTGTTGTCTCTGTTTGTTTTAGAGAATGATACATTGATTACCTCTGCTTATGGTTTCCACTTTAGGGCTGTCGCTTTTTCATAGTCTTGAATTATTCACTTTACTAAATCACTTTTTGTTGGGTCAGGTCTTCTTCAAAAGACTTTTTGATTGCGATGTCTAGATTTTATTTTTGATTATTTGCTCAGTAGTTTGATTGATATTATTATGGCTTTCTAGCTTGTGACCACAAGTAACTTGTATTTTATTTGCCAGAACTTTAATATAATATATTAATGTTCCACCTGTTTTGTTTTTATCTTTCCATCCAGTGCCTTAGTCGTGACGCAGCCGGGAATATTAGCATTCAGTTCTTGGGCACAGTGGTGAGTACAGTTTTGCAATGCTTAACTCTGAGTGCTTGTCTTCACAGAGAATACCAATGATCACGCTTACTAGAGTCCATGTACAACCGCTAGATGATGATATGGGCACAAAATAATAATGTGGATATAGTCTATGGATGCCTGCACATTGAAGGCAGTCTGGACACCATTTTCTTTTTAAACTCCAAAATATGTGCTATGCGAATATTGACTGCCATGTTGACACAGTGTTCCTCTGGTGTGCCAGTCACTTGGCATTTACACTGCCAGCAATGGGTGCACAGAAAGATAATTAATTATTTCCACCTCAAAAACCCCATTGAAATCAATGGGAGAGGGGAAAAAAACTATATATATATAGTCAACTATATATGACTAGCAGTCACTTTTAGTGCATTGTACCTCATATTATTCCATAAAGGGGTCAATGGTCTGTACATCCCATTTACTTGAAAAGGGACTTTTTCGTGTGACGGCATTAAATTAGGAAATGTTCTTTTTGACATGGAAGAATGGTGAGCTGCTGCATGCTGGTAAATGTGCCCTTTCAGCACTTTCTCATGGTGACTCAATTAGCAAAGCCAAAACAATATCGGTGCTGACTTCCTCCTATTCACATCTATATTCCACATAACACAGAAGAGTCGGCCTGAACATAGCAGCTAACAGGAAACGAGCTGTGTAACATGTTACATCCCGGCTGCTAAACATTACATTATATCTGAGCATCAGTAAGATATGCTAATGTCATCAAATATGCAATATTTCTTTTTCTAGTGCAATTATATATAGCCTTCTCTTGTTTCTAGTACCGTAATATATGCCACACACTTGTTCCTAGTATCAATAATATCTATCATACCCTTGTTTCTAGTACTGCAATATATGCCATTCTCTTATTCTAGTACTATAATATATAGCATATTCTTATTTCTAGTGCCGCAATAAATAGCCTACTCTTGTCTCTGGTTTCTAGTATAAGAATATATAGCATACTCTGGTTTCTAGTATAATAATATATAGCATACTCTGGTTTCTAGTATAAGAATATATAGCATACTCTGGTTTCTAGTATAATAATATATAGCATACTCTGGTTTCTAGTATAATAATATATAGCATACTCTGGTTTCTAGTATAAGAATATATAGCATACTCTGGTTTCTAGTATAATAATATATAGCATACTCTGGTTTCTAGTATAATAATATATAGCATACTCTGGTTTCTAGTATAATAATATATAGCATACTCTGGTTTCTAGTATAATAATATATAGCATACTCTGGTTTCTAGTATAATAATATATAGCATACTCTGGTTTCTAGTATAATAATATATAGCATACTCTGGTTTCTAGTATAATAATATATAGCATACTCTGGTTTCTAGTATAATAATATATAGCATACTCTGGTTTCTAGTAATAAATAATATATAGCATACTCTGGTTTCTAGTATAATAATATATAGCATACTCTGGTTTCTAGTATACCGTAATAATATATAGCATACTCTGGTTTCTAGTATAAGAATATATAGCATACTCTGGTTTCTAGTATAATAATATATAGCATACTCTGGTTTCTAGTATAATAATATATAGCATACTCTGGTTTCTAGTATAATAATATATAGCATACTCTGGTTTCTAGTATAATAATATATTGCATACTCTGGTTTCTAGTATAATAATATATAGCATACTCTGGTTTCTAGTATAATAATATATAGCATACTCTGGTTTCTAGTATAATAATATATAGCATACTCTGGTTTCTAGTATAATAATATATTGCATACTCTGGTTTCTAGTATAATAATATATAGCATACTCTGGTTTCTAGTATAATAATATATAGCATACTCTGGTTTCTAGTATAATAATATATTGCATACTCTGGTTTCTAGTATAATAATATATAGCATACTCTGGTTTCTAGTATAATAATATATAGCATACTCTGGTTTCTAGTATAATAATATATAGCATACTCTGGTTTCTAGTATAATAATATATAGCATACTCTGGTTTCTAGTATAATAATTTATAGTGGAAAATATAGGGGGGGGGGAGAACAGGGGGAAAAGATGCCAAGAAAAAACCCTTAAAGAGGCTTCTACTCTTAATAAAAACCCTATATCAGGGGTTACTCCATCTAGGAGCAGAATCTCTTCTCAACATAATAGATTGGATAAATATATGGAACCGCCAAAAACAAACCCATCCGTTAGGATAGCCAAAGGCTTTGCGACATCATATAAGACAACCGCCTCAATCCATATAGGGGATTAATCAAACTCAGAAGATAGGGGGGATGAACTAAACCGCTGTAGTCCAGTGGAAGATCCACAACTCGCAAAGACCCCGATGGATTCATTTTTGCAAATCAAACTTTTCGAAGATACTGTCCCCTCCGCCACAATCTTGAGTGAGATCTTACAAGTGGTAACCAGGGGCGGACATACCGCATGTGCAGCCGGTGCAGCTGCACAAGGGCCCCGCGTGGGAAGGGGGCCCGTTCCTCTGCTGGCCGACTCAGTTCTCAGCTGCGCGATGCTGAGGACTGAGACAGAGGCCCGTGGACCACTGGCGTAGCTATAGGGGTCGCAGCGGTCGCAATTGCGACCGGGCCCCGAAGCCAGGGGGGCCCACGGCCCCCCGCACCACATCAATAAAAAGTTACTATAGTAACTCGGGCCGCGGGCCCCTGTTACTATAGTAACATACTTTACTTACCTTCCTGGTTCCGGATCGCAGCGGAGGTCCTGACGTCAGGCGCTGTGCGCAGCACATGACGTCACAGCGCTATGCGCCGCGCACAGCATCGAGACGACAGAACTCCCGCCGCGGCCGAAGAGGAAGGTAAGATAGCCCTGACTGGCGGGGTCCGACTCCTGGGACCCGCCAATCAGCTGTTTTGAAGGGGCCGCAGCACTCGTACGAGAGCTGCTCCCCTTCATTCCTGTCACTTCATTCCGGTCACACTGTGAATCGGTTTCGGCGATTCACAGTGTGGGCGAGTAGTGAAATGAAGGGGAAGCAGCTCTCGTACGAGTGCTGCGGCCCCTTCAAAACAGCTGATTTGCGGGTCCCGGGCGACACATCAGCTATTGATGGCCTATCCTGAGGATAGGCCATCAATGTTTAGGGACTGCACAACCCCTAAGCCTACGATGTAGCAGGCTTAGGGGGCCCATGAGACAGGATCACAGATTGTGTGATGCTGTCTGCTGGGCCCTGTATCTAAGCCAATCACATGGTAGGCTTAGATACATGGCCCATGCGTGATCCTGTCTGCTGGGCCCTGTATCTAAGCCTACCACACTGTAGGTTTAGATACAGGGCCCCAGCACACAGTAATCTTATACTGTATAAGATTACTGTCTGCTGGACCCTGTATCTAAGCCTACCTTGTGGTAGGCTTAGATACAGGGTCCCACAGACAGTATCACACATGGGCCCTGTATCTAAGCCTTAGGGTATGTGCACAGACACTAATTACGTCCGTAAGTGACGGATGTATTTCGGCCGCAAGTACCGGACCGAACACACTGCAGGGAGCCGGGCTCCTAGCGTCGTACTTATGTACGACGCTAGGAGTCCCTGCCTCGCTGTGGGACAACTGTCCTGTACTGTAATCATGTTTTCAGTACCGGACAGTTGTCCGGCAGCGAGGCAGGGACTCCTAGCGTCGTACATAACTATGATGCTAGGAGCCCGGCTCCCTGCAGTGTGTTCGGTCCGGTACTTGCGGCCGAAATACGTCCGTCAATTCCGGACGTAATTAGTGTGTGTGCACATACCCTAACACATGTGTTACTAATCATTTTTTGTGTGTTTTCTTACAGGTTCGGTCGTTGGACTACGGCGGATTCCAGGACTACTTCGATGACAGCTTTTTTTTTTATTAATAAAATGGTTAATGAGGGTTGTGTTTTTTTTTTTTATTTCAATAAAATATTTTTTCTATGTCTTTGTGGTTTTTTTTAAACTATATTACTACCGCCTTAGTAATGGCCGCCGGCTGATTGACAGCATCCATTGCTAAGGCAGGGCTTAGTGTTAGCCGGTGCAGAGGCTAACACTAACCCCCTTTATTACCCCGGTACCCACCGCCACCAGGGGTGCTGGGAAGAGCCGGGTACGATCCAGTACCTGACCATCTGTAGTGATGGTCGGCCACTGGGGTGGCCGCAGGCTGGTATTATCAGGAGGGGAAAGGCCAGATACAGTGGCCCTTCCTACCCTGGTGATGCTAGGCTGCTGCTGCTTTATTGTATCTGGCTGGTTATGAAAATGGGGGGGACGCCACGTCATTTAAAAAATAATTGGAAAGAACGATGTCGGGTCCCCCCCAATTTTCATAACCAGCCAGATACAACACAGCAGCAGCAGGCAGCATTACAAGGGTGGGAAGGGCCACTGTTTTTGGCCTTCCCCAGCCTAATACTACCAGCCTGCGGCCACCCCGGTGCCTGCCCGTCACTACAGCTGGTCGGGTACTGGTTTGTACCCGGCTCTTCCCAGTACCCCTGGTGGCGGTGGGTACCGGGGTAATAATGGGGGTTAGTGTAGACTCTGCACCGGCTAACATTAAGCCTCGCCTTAGTAATGGAGGTTGTCAATCAGCCAGCGGCCATTACTAAGGCGGTGATAATAAAGTTTAAAAAGATACAAGCACATAGAAATTTTTTTTATTGAAATAAAAACACAACCCTCATTAACCATTTTATTGAGAATAAAAAAAACGCCGTCATTGAAGTCCTCGTATCCGAAGTCCAACAACCGAACCTGTAAAAAAAACACAAACACACAAAAATAATCAGTAACACATAAAGAAGCAAAATTATTATTCTTACCTTTCCTGGGTCCAGCGCTGGAGCCGCAATGTCAGCGAGCTGGGCCCTGTATCTAATCCTATCATGTGTGATACAGTCTGCTGAGCTGTGTATCTAATCCAATCATGTATGATACTGTGCTGGGCCCTATATCTAATCCGATCATGTGTGATACTGTCTGCTGAGCCACTGTATCTAATCCTATCATGTGTGATACTGTCTGCTGAGCCACTGTATCTAATCCTATAATGTGTGGTACTGTCTGCTGAGCCACTGTATCTAATCCTATCATGTGTGATACTGTCTGCTGAGCCACTGTATCTAATCCTATCATGTGTGGTACTGTCTGCTGAGCCACTGTATCTAATCCTATCATGTGTGGTACTGTCTGCTGAGCCACTGTATCTAATCCTATCATGTGTGATACTGTCTGCTGGGCCACTGTATCTAATCCTATCATGTGTGATACTGTCTGCTGAGCTGTGTATCTAATCCTATCATGTGTGATACTGCCTTCTGAGCCACTGTATCTAATCCTATCATGTGTGATACTGTCTGCTCAGCCACTGTATCTAATCCTATCCATAGTTTATAGGGTCGTAGTGCTATAGATATGCTATGCTGTCTCCTATACACACACTTTTTTTTGGGGCGGACACATATGTATTGGGGCTATTTCCCGGACATTTTAAGCCCTGAGGGTATGTTCACACGGCAGCGTCTGTTACGGCTGAAATTACTGTGCTGTTTTCAGGAGAAAACAGCACCGTAATTTCAGCCGTAATGGCATGTGCAGGCGTCTTTTGCTGCGTCCACTACGGAAGTAATTGAAGCTGGTTTTCCATGGAGTCCATGGAAAACGGCTCCATTTACATCTGAAGAAGTGACAGGCAGTTTTTTACGCGCCGCCTTTCGACAGCGGCGCGTAAAAAAAAATGACCATCGGCACAGAACATCGTAAGACCCATTCAAATGAATGGGCAGATGTTTTCCGACGCTTTTGAGCCGCATTTTCGGATGTAATTCAATGCTAAAACGCCCAAATTACGTCCGTAAATAGTGTGTGTGTGAACCCAGCCTTAGTGACGCCCCGGCTGCTAGTGCTGCATTGTTGGGTCACTTAGGAGACCCAGCGATGCAGCTGAAAGCGGACCGTCGGCCATGAGAAGTTTGCGGGGTGGGGGGGGGGGGGCCCTGGCACATTATCTGCACAGGGGCCTTTTGCAGTCTGTGTCCGCCACTGGTGGTAACCAAAACTAGCGGTTCAGTTCGGGACCTATCTGGTCAAATAGGTGGATTGAAGATTGATATTACACTAATGAGTGAGGACTTTAATAAAGTCAGGGGCAGACTTGAAGAGGTGGAGGGAAGAATTAATAAACTGTTGGACTTCCAGATCTGTTTCTCCTCTGTAACTAAGTGCTTAAATCAATCCCATAGAAAGTATGGGAGCATGGCCAGTAAAATGCAAAAGAACGGACATGTTCCATAATTTTCAGAGCGTTTATACGGCACGGACACCCATCCGTATCGATACGGAAAGGTGTCCGCGGCCAATAGAACTGAATGGGTCCATAATTGCGAACCGTATTACGGTCCGCATTTACAGAGAGTTTTTACGGTCGTGTGCATGGGGCCTAACTGATGAATACTTGTCCCTTCTAAATAAACCATGGATTCGGAACTATTTTCATTCCACGTACTCCAATATATGCAAGAGGGGTATCATTATTGCTACATAAAAACCTTAAAGTGGAAATTGAAAAAACACTAATTGATCAGGCAGGTCGATTCATTGTGATCAAGGGTAGCTTTAATGGTTTAAGAATTTTCCTGACAGCATTATACATCCCCTGCAATTTTCCTATACGGTTCTAATTGATATGTATTAAAAAAAATACTGATAACAATTTTATATATCTGATCTTTATTATGGGAGATGTGAACGCGGTTACTGATCCAAAAATAGATTTGGAAGTTTCGTCAAACTCAAATATGAGTTTGGACAATCACTATAAAAACCTTATCTGGAGACTAAAAAAAAACATTAAAACACTTCTATTCTTGCTTGTCAAGGACTTATGGAACTCTTTCTCGTATAGACACAGTTTTGATAAGCGAGAATATGTCCCCTTATATAGAGGTTGTATTATACAAGGCCCGGGGTATATCCGATCATTCACCAATATACATAAAAGCCAGTAACAAAAAAACTCAACAAGGGTTACCCATGACCCCATTTGAGTGCTTACTGGATAGATCGTCTGGGCTCCTTGCCAGAAGAGGATATATCATGCTTTATGAATCAAAATGCGGGGTCTACTTAAATGTCCACAGTCTGGGATAAATTTAATTTACATTAGAGGGATATTCATGAAAATGATGGTTAATAATGATGGTTAATAATAAAAGAAAAGAAAGCGAAATGGAGCTGAGTCTAGTTATATAAGGGATAACTCTATTGGTAACAAAAATCTTTGGGAGGCTGCATTGGAGAAATATAATGAATGGCAGTGGAACAAAGCTAACGACCATATAATAAAAGACAGAGGGAAGAAGGAAAAGGCTGGCACTGTTGAGCCGAAATTATTTAGATGTAGTTTTTCAATGGTTCTTACAAATGGATCGCGGCAGTCAAATTGCCCCGGAGGTGCTCTTCGACCAGCACAGCACAACAAAGTTGATATCAAAGATAGAAAGTATCGAGGCACTCACCGACTTTGCAAAAAATTATTGTTTATTAAGGATCTTGGTCTGTGATCAAGATCCCGAATAAACAATATTTTGTTGCTAAGACGGTAAGTGCCTTGATACTTTCTATCTTTGATATAATAACTCATACAAAATATATACAGGAGGAGGAAAATGTGGTACATTTTTGGCAAAACTGGTAAGAAAATCATGCTAAACAATATGCTATTAAAAATAAATGTGGCCATGTAGTCACTGATTCGATACAAATACTCTCTGAGTTTACTAAATATCATAAGGAAATGTATTCCTCGAACATTGACTACGGAGGGAATAAACTAGATCAGTACCTAAATCAGGTTGCACTCCCTACTTTGTCAGGGCACGGCAGAAATATACTGGAGGCACCTATCTCTATAATGGAACTTAAAGTGTAGCTAAACGTTCAACAAACTTCTGACATGTTATAGTGACATGTCAGAAGTTTGGATTGGTGGGGGTCCGAGCGCTGTAGCGCCCACCAATTGCTAGAACGAAGCAGCTAAAGCACTCGTATGAGCGTTCAGCTGCTTCGTTTCTGTTCGGCTTTTTCCGGAAAGCCAAAGTTTCGGAGTACGGACTCATGGACTCTCTATTGAGTCTGTACACCGATACATTTATTTCCGGAAAAAGCCGAACAGACACGAAGCAGCTGAGCTCTCACACGAGCACTTCAGCTGCTTTGTTCTAGCGATTGATGGGGGTATCCGTGCTCGGACCCCCACCAATCCAAACTTCTGACATGTCACTATGACATGTCAGAAGTTTGCCGAACGTTTAGCTACACTTTATGGAAGCTTTTTCGGATGTTCCTAACAATAAATCCCCAGGTATAGATAGAATACCATTTGAATTATATAAAAATAACAAAGATCTTATGTGCCTTGGTTACTGCAGACCTATGCGGAGGTGTTAGATTCAGGGATCCCGCCAGAGTCCTGGAGAGAAGCGGTTATAACGTTGATTCTCAAGCCATGTAAAGACACACTTTTATTGGACTCATACAGACTGATCTACCTGATAAACTGTGACGCCAAACTCTTTTAGCGAAGATTCTAGCATTAAGACTCTCCAAATGTATTACCAATACAATACACCGGGATCAAATGGGTTTTATGTCTGGAAAGTCGACCACCAATAATTTATCTAGACTTTTTTATAATTTGGAGGCTCAGGCATTAAATCCTGATATAGAAGCCTCCATACTGTCCTTGAATGCTTCAAAGGCATTTGACTATGTGGAGTGGGGGTTCCTCTGGGAACTAATGAGTAGAATAGATTTGGCCCAAACTTTTGTAAATAGATACAGATCTTGTACTCAGGTCCGTCAGCGAGAATTAAAATAAATGGCATCTTATCGGAATCATTCCCCATTACTAGAGAAACAAGGGAGGGTTGTCCCCCTTCCCCTCTTTTATTTGCATTGACACTTGAACCTCTGGCTATTAATCTTCATTGCTCATCGAAATTTAAGGATTGTAGATTTGGGGGGCACAAAGAAAAAGTATCATTATGTTCAGACAATGTACTTCTATACATCTCTGAGACAACACACTCTATCCCCATAATATTTTATACAATTAATGAATTTGGAGATTTCTCTGGTTTGAGAATAAACTGGTCAAAATAATTTTTGCTACCTCTACAGGACTCTGCATATATATGCGAGTAAAAAATTAAAATTCTATGACCTTTTGATCGTTTTAAATATCTTGGCCTTTACATAAGTCGAGATATGAATGAATACTACTCCTTAAACTGTGTACCCCTACTGGAGGATATAAAGCAAAACATTTTGGTATGGAAGAAACTCCCACTGTCCATGGCGGATAGATTAGCTCTTAAGATGGTGCTCCTGCCAAAAATCTTGTTTTATTTCTAACGCACCAATATGAATAAGGAAGAATTTCTTTAAAATTATAAACTCCATACTTTGGAAAGATAAGAAGCCTCGTATCGCTCTTAAGGAATTACATATGGGAGCTGCGGATGGAGGTCTAGGGGTTCCAGATGTTAAACTTTACTGTCTTGCTGCAAAATTGAAACAATTTAAAGGTTGGGGGAATTGTCTATAAATAGATACTTTTTGGATCAAGTAGTACCTATAGGATACAATACTATATTTCAAATAGGGATTTTTGGGGCTCAACCTTATAAAATCGGTATACTATGCCTTTCCTTACATAAAGTATGGAAATATATTAATAAACTATCATTAGTAGTTGGGTACTTTTGACTTTACCCCTTTATGGAAATCTAGGCGCCTTGGGGAATTGTATAACATTGATAGTCTTTTTTGGATTGCCAAAGGAATTACACAGATCTCCCATATCTGAGTTGATGGAAATAAGAGAGACTTCTCTAGCTGTAAAACGGAGTATGGATTATCTAACGAAGACTTCCTTAAATACCTACAGTTAAGATCTGCCTATGACTGTAATACAACATAAAAAGAGATCCCTATAGAAAAAATGGGCATAATAAACTTAATGTTACAAATGGTTATTAAAAATGGAGCAATTGGGAGGTTATATAAGCTGCTTATGAGCCACCTTGCACAATCTAACAATTAACAATCGCGGAAAAGATGGGAGGTAGATATAGGTGTACAATCAGACGACTTCTGGTCTAGAGTGTACCAACAAATCTCAAGGGTATCCCCCAAAAGCAACCATAAAATGTCACAATTTATGATAGTCCATAGACTATATTATTCAGCTACCGTCTTTAAAAACATGGGTTTAAGGGTATGTTCACTCGCTAAAGTAATAACGGCTGTAAAATACAGAGCTTTTTTTGATGCGTTTTTTGGAGGAGTTATTCTATTAGCACAATGAAAAACGGCTCCAAAAACGTCTCAATAAGTGACATGCACTTCTTTTTACAGGGCCTTTTTTTACGTGCCGCTTTTTCAGACGGGCGCGTAAAAAATCGCCCCATCTGAACGAAACACAGTTTTTCCCATTGAAATGAATGGGCAGATGTTTGGATTAGTTCAGCTTCCGTTTTTTCGAGGCGTTTACGCCCCGAAAAACTACTCAAAATAAGCGTGTGAACATATCCTCAAACAAACGGATAGTTCTCTCAAGTGTCTAGGTCCAGAGGCTGACTGGATACACCTCACCTGGGGCTGCCCCAAACAAAGTAAATATTGGATGGAAATAACTACTTACTTAGAATATATAATTCGTAGTAGTATTCCGTTGGATCTTAAGGTATGTCTTTTAGTGGATGTATCCATGAATCTGCAAATCGGAAGTAATCACATACCGATATGTCAATCATTATTCTTAGCCAGGTTAGAAATTGCAGCAAAGTGGTTCTCCTCAGCTCCCCAATCCGTAAAAGCTTGGGAGGCGAGAGTAAACAAATTTATTCATATTGAGTATAGATTTTCCTGTTCAAAAAGGAATAATATACTCTTTACGGATCAATGGGATCCTTGGATTAAGAAATTTCCAATTATGAAGTTCTAATGGGTTTTCTAGTTTCTTATTTTTTTTATCAATTTATGTATTCTTTTTTTTTTTTTTTTTTTTTTTTTCAGCACGGGAGTTTGTGGTAATTTGGGGTGGGAAGGGAGGGGGAAGCAAAGTTAATGAAAAAGAATAGGGAAATAATTATTTGTTCTATCTCTGTTATATAACTGTACAATATCTTCCCTATATTATGTTATTACTGTCAATTTACAGTCATGTGCATAAGGCCTAATAGTAATTAACCCCATCCTTTCGCTCACAGAATAACCCAATGTTGCCCATTATAATCATTCTAGTAAGTGATCCCATCAAGTACCTCGGTCACAATCCTAATTGGCAACATTGGGTTAATGTGTGAGGTACATGATGAGGTTAATTACTATTAATGTGAGGCACATGGAGGTTCAAAATTGATAGCACCATGTGCCTCACATCAGAAAACAGAAGGACATTTTTGTGGGTTTTTTATTGTTGGCAAAGTATTGTTCTGGTATCGAGTATCGCAATACTACTCTAAGTATCGGCATCCAAATTCTGGTATCGTGACAACCCTAGTTTCTAGGGCTATAATGTACAGCGTTCTCTTGTTTTTAGTATTATAATATATAGCAATATCTTGTTTCTAGTACTATAATCTATGCCATACTGCTGTTTCTAGTATTACAATATATAGTGTTATCCTGTTTCTACTTTCTAGTACTGTAATATATATATAGCGTTATCTTGTTTTTAGTATTCTAATATACACCATTCTCTTGTTTCTAGTATTAATATATGCCATACTCTTGATTCTAGTATAACCATATATAGCATTATCATGTTACTATTAGTATATTATACAGGGTGGGCCATTTATATGGATACACCTAAATAAAATGGGAATGGTTGGTGATATTAACTTCCTGTTTGTGGCACATTAGTATATGGGAGGGGGGAAACTTTTCAAGCTGGGTGTTGACCATGGCGGCCATTTTGAACTCGGCCATTTTGTATCCAACTTTAGTTTTTTCAATGGGAAGAGGGTCATGTGACACATCAAACTTATCGAGAATTTCACAAGAAAAACAATTGTGTGCTTGGTTTTAACGTTACTTTATTCTTTCATTAGTTATTTACAAGTTTCTGACCACTTATAAAATGTGTTCAAAGTGCTGCCCATTGTGTTGGATTGTCAATGCAACCCTCTTCTCCCACTCTTCACACACTGATAGCAACACCGCAGAAGAAATGCCTCCCGATCTGACCCCCTTAGACTTTTATCTTTGGGGTCATCTGAAGGCAATTGTCTATGCTGTGAAGATACGAGATGTGCAGCAACTGAAACTATGGATACTGGAAGCCTGTGCTAGCATTTCTTCTGCAGTGTTCCTATCAGTGTGTGAAGAGTGGGAGAAGAGGGTTGCATTGACAATCCAACATAATGGGCAGCACTTTGAACACATTATATAAGTGGTCAGAAACTTGTAAATAACTCATGAAAGAATAAAGTAACGTTAAAACCAAGCACACCATTGTTTTTCTTGTGAAATTCTCGATAAGTTTGATGTGTCACATGACCCTCTTCCCATTGAAAAAACTAAAGTTGGATACAAAATGGCCAACTTCAAAATGGCCGCCATGGTCAACACCCAGCTTGAAAAGTTTCCCCCCTCCCATATACTAATGTGCCACAAACAGGAAGTTAATATCACCAATCATTCCCATTTTATTTAGGTGTATCCATATAAATGGCCCACCCTGTATATCGTTCTCATGTTTGTAGTACTATATTATATAGCATTCTCATGTTTCTAGTACTATATTATATAGTGTTCCCATGTTTCTAGTACTATATTATATAGCGTTCTCGTGTTTCTAGTACTATATTATATAGCGTTCTTGTGTTTCTAGTACTATATTATATAGTGTTCCCATGTTACTAGTACTATATTATATAGCGTTCTCGTGTTTCTAGTTTTATACTTTATAGCGTTCTCATGTTTCTAGTACTATATTATATAGCGTTCTCGTGTTTCTAGTACTATATTATATAGCGTTCTTGTGTTTCTAGTACTATATTACATAGTGTTCCCATGTTACTAGTACTATATTATATAGAGTTCTCGTGTTTCTAGTTTTATACTTTATAGCGTTCTCATGTTTCTAGTACTATATTATATAGCGTTCTCATGTTTCTAGTACTATATTATATAGCATTCTCATGTTTCTAGTACTATATTATATAGCGTTCTCGTGTTTCTAGTACTATATTATATAGCGTTCTCATATGTCTAGTTTTATACTTTATAGCGTTCTCATGTTTCTAGTACTATATTATATAGCGTTCTCGTGTTTCTAGTACTATAATTATATAGCGTTCTTGTGTTTCTAGTACTATATTATATAGCATGCTCATGTTTCTAGTACTATATTATATAGCGTTCTTGTGTTTCTAGTACTATATTATATAGCGCTCTCGTGTTTCTAGTACTATATTATATAGCGTTCTCATATGTCTAGTTTTATACTTTATAGCGTTCTCATGTTTCTAGTACTATATTATATAGCGTTCTCGTGTTTCTAGTACTATATTATATAGCGTTCTTGTGTTTATATAGCGCTCTCGTGTTTCTAGTACTATATTATATAGCGTTCTCATATGTCTAGTTTTATACTTTATAGCGTTCTCATGTTTCTAGTACTATATTATATAGCGTTCTCGTGTTTCTAGTACTATATTATATAGCGCTCTCGTGTTTCTAGTACTATATTATATAGCGTTCTCATATGTCTAGTTTTATACTTTATAGCGTTCTCATGTTTCTAGTACTATATTATATAGCGTTCTCGTGTTTCTAGTACTATATTATATAGCGTTTTTGTGTTTCTAGTACTATATTATATAGCGTTCTCGTGTTTCTAGTACTATATTATATAGCGTTCTTGTGTTTCTAGTATTATATTATATAGTGTTCTTGTGTTTCTAGTACTATATTATATAGCGTTCTCGTGTTTCTAGTACTATATTATATAGCGTTCTCGTGTTTCTAGTACTATATTATATAGCGTTCTCGTGTTTCTAGTACTATATTATATAGCGTTCTCGTGTTTCTAGTACTATATTATATAGCGCTCTCGTGTTTCTAGTACTATATTATATAGCGTTCTCATATGTCTAGTTTTATACTTTATAGCGTTCTCATGTTTCTAGTACTATATTATATAGCGTTCTCGTGTTTCTAGTACTATATTATATAGCGTTTTTGTGTTTCTAGTACTATATTATATAGCGTTCTCGTGTTTCTAGTACTATATTATATAGCGTTCTCGTGTTTCTAGTACTATATTATATAGCGTTTTTGTGTTTCTAGTACTATATTATATAGCGTTCTCGTGTTTCTAGTACTATAATCATATAGCGTTCTCGTGTTTCTAGTTTTATACTTTATAGCGTTCTCATGTTTCTAGTACTATATTATATAGCGTTCTCGTGTTTCTAGTTTTATACGTTATAGCATGCTCCACCAAAAACTCTACTGATGAGTAATCAATGTTTGTGTTGTCACCAGACAATTTTGGTTTGTGTCATGTTGTCTGTTGCCCTGTGATGGGGTGACTAATATTAACATTTCTGACAAAAATATAACTCTAAGGTATTCTTTAATTTGATCCCTCTGTGTCTGCTCAATTAAATGTCAATGTAAGCATTTAAGATTTAACAGAAATTAATGATAACCATCCAAAACAATTTTAAACACAATCAGTTTAACAAGGGAGGATAAATTTAATATGATAATTTAGCAGGCTCAATTGTATCAGCTTAGCGGGGATGTATGCAAATGCATGACCCTTGCCTAGTTTTTTAATGGACGCTGTGCTGATAGATTTATCAGCGCTATTAAAGAACTTTGGGGAACTTTGGAATTTCAGCAATTGTTCCCTTGGAGGCTGAAAAACAAACCTGATCTCATACTGGGACCATTCTGGTCTGCATATTTCCATAATTTGCCTTTGCTGCTAATATGACAGCAAGAGGCAAATAACAGTTTCTAATAATATGAAATGGAGTTGAAGAGGACAGCATTTTAATGTAGTAAAAAGACCTCCCTGTGGGGTTGTTATTGCTAATATTGAACAGCAGTTACACAGTTGCAATAGTAGTCTCATAATTGATTTGTTTAATTAGCAAGAGATGAAGCTGCTGCAGTATCTCGTTGTCTTCTATCAGTGGTCTGCTGCATGGCAATGAATATTCTTGTTTGTCTTCTTTCTCATTTGTAGCTTTGCTTGAATCGGTCTGTTTTTCTTTGTTCTGAACTTTAAGAAGACAATCCGATGATTTGGAATAGGAAACATTCAAGTGCTTCCAATACTTGAATGTTTTCTTATATCTTGGGCAGATGAAGACGCATGCTACATCTTTCTTGATTAACCCCTTCAGGACCAAGCTCATTTTGGCCTTTATTCAAATCTGACATGTGTCACTTTATGTGGTAATAACTTGGGAATGCTTTTACCTATCCAAGCGATTCTGAGATTGTTTTCTTGTGACATATTGTACTTTGTTAGTGGAAAAATTTGGTAGATAAATTAATTGCTTATTTGTGAAAAACACAAAAAATTTTAGAAAATTTGCACAAATTATGATTTTTTTCTAATTTTAAATGTATCTGCTTGTAAAACAGATAGTAATGCCACACAAAAAGTTACTATTTCACATATTCCATAAGTCTACTTTATGGTGGCATCATTTTCTGAACGTACTTTTATTTTTTTAGGACGTTACAAGGCTTAAAATTTTAGCAGCAATTTCTCACATTTTCAAGAAAACTTCAAAAGGCTATTTTTTCAGGGACGAGTTCAGTTCTGAAGTGGCTTTGAGGAGCCCATATATTAGAAACCCCCATAAATCACCCCATATTGAAAACTGCACCCCTCAAAGTATTTAAAACAGCATTCAGAAAGTGTTTTAACCCTTTAGGCGTTTCACAGGAATCAAAGCAAATTAGAGGTGAAATTTACAAATTTTATTTTTTTTGTCCAAAATTAATTTGTAAAACATTTTTTCCTGTAACACAGAAGGTTTTACCCAAGAAATGCATCTCAATATTTATTTTAGTTTTTAGAAATATCCCACATATGGCCGTACTGTGCTAATGGACTGAAACACAGGCCTCAGAAGTAAAGGAGCACCTAGTGGATTTTGGGGTCAAAACTGTGGGAACTCCCCCAAAAGTGACCCCATTATCGAAACTACACCCTCAAGGAATTTTATCTGGAATCCACTTTTCCAAAACCTAATACACACCTTTACTTTTAAAGGATTCAAGTGCAACCTAAAAATTCCCTTGTTCAGATGAGCATATAATTTGGCATAAACCTGACTTTAATAGCACCTCATGTTCCATACAGTCTGTATTGCCCTTACCTACTATATCTTTATCCCCAATACCTTTAGAATCCTTTAGGCCTCATGCACACGACTGTAAAAACTCCTGTTATTACAGGTCGTAATTACGACCCGTAATAACGGGCTCATAGAGTTCTATTGGCCACGGGTACCTTCCCGTTTTCTTACGGGAAGGTGCCCGTGCTGTTGAAAAAGATAGAACATGTCCTATTTCAGGCTGTAATAACGGCACGGGCAGCCCATAGAAGTCTATGGAGCTCCCGTAATGACGGGTGGCTACATGTGTGCACCCGTCATTACGGCAGCGTTGCTAGGCGACGTCAGTAAATAGTCACTGTCCACGGTGCTGAAAGAGTTAACTGATCGCCAGTAACTCTTTCAGCACCCTGGACAGTGAATTCCGATCAGAATATAGAGCAACCTGTAAAAAAAAAAAAAAAAGACGTTCATACTTACCGAGAACTTCCTGCTTCTTCCTCCAGTCCGGTCTCCCGGCCGTTGCCTTGGTGACGCGTCCCTCTCGACATCCAGCCCGACATCCAGCCCGACATCCCTGGATGACGTTTCAGCCCATGTGATCACTGCAGCCAATCACAGGCCAATCACATGCTGCAGCAGTCACATGGACTGCCGCGTCATCCAGGGATGTCGGGCTGGATGTCAAGAGAGGGACGCGTCACCAAGGCAACGGCCGGGTAAATATGAATTTCTTTTACTTTTACCTCGGAATGCACTGATAGAGAGAAGGGGCTGCCGATTAGTGCAGTGTAATTTTGCATCGAAAACGTGCCCGTAAATACGGGTGGAATACTGGTGACACGGGAACCTTGTTTACGGGCACGGGTCCGTAAATACTGGTGCAAAACGGGTCGAATACGTGTGACACCGGACCCGTATTTACGCCAGTATTTACGGGAGGGAAAAAATACATTCGTGTGCATGAGGCCTTAGACTGTAAACTTGTATTGGGCAGGGCTTTTCACCTTTTATAACGTCTGGCTCCTTGTCTGTATTTTGTATTTGTCTATTTATGTTTTCATTCCCACTTCTATTTTATTGTACAGCACCACAGAAGATGATGGCGTTATAGAAGTAATAATGTATCAATAGTGGTGTTTGTACAGCACATTGTTTTTTTTATACCAATGACTCTCAATTACAATCTTACTCTCTACTATACCAAAAAAGAACTGATACTTTTTGTAGGATATTATGATTTTTTTTTTTAACAGAACAGAAATTTTGAAAACAGAAATGACTCTTAGAAGCAGTAAAAAGTTGGGAGTGTTTATTTAGAAAAAAAAAATCTTTTTGAAGGAGCATTGAAGCACAATTCTTGAATATTTCTTTGTTTGGCTTGGCAATGTGGTCTTCCGTAGATGAAACATTTACATACTAAGCAGTTCCTTTAGTTTACAGGGCTTGGTTACTTTTTATGGTAACACACACCGGGCAGGAAGGTCATTGTAATGAAGTAAAAAAAGACACCCAAGGCATGAAAGAGAAAGTTAGCAGTGAGCATGCCTATTTTTATGAGTTTTCACAACTGTTTAATATCCTGACAAATCTGTTTCTTCAAAGTTCAACAGTCCTCCATGAAGAACAGTTATTTTTGTTATTTTCCATTCTTTTTCTAAATAAAATTGACTGTGTTGGAATGCAAACAGATCACCGGCCCGCAAAAGACACCCCAATTCTTTACATGAAAATGCCCCATCAGAATTCTCTTACTGTGCAGCGTTCCTCTCTTTGTTGCTCATTTGCCAGAGGGGATCTTCATTTCAAATGTTTGTGGCCACTGTGTATGTGTCTTTTGACCTGTTGAGTCATTAAATATTGATCCATCTCCTTGTGAAACGTTACTATTGTTGTTCTTTACCCTAAGGCGTCCCTGTGCATTCTGAATAACTTTCTAAGAACTGTAGCCTGGTTTTTTTATGTTAATAGCTTCTACAACAAAGTTTGTGAAGAGAATGGTTTATCAAGAAAGAAAACTATGTACTTTTCAAAAGATATTTTATAGCTGCTTATTTGTTCTAACTTTGCCAAGTTGGGGGCAGAGGTGAGCGTCATCCTACACATTCTGTATAATTTACATGTACATTGACCTATAAGCTTTACAAATGAATAGGGATGAATAGCTTAATACAGTGTTCATTTTCAATCTTTTATTAATAAAACAGTAGCTGTCTTATATTATTAAGGTGCCCATACACAATAGAGAAAACTCAAATGAACCCATTGATTTTGGCAGGATCAGCTGATTATCTAAGTGTATAGGGGTACCGACTCTCCCCTGACAGCGGATGTCAAGAAAGCAGGTTTGGGCATGTTAGGTTTTAATATTTGTTCCTCGACAGCTACATACATATACCAACCTGCAATGACTAAATAATACTCTCCTTCTGTGTCCCTATAATACTGCATATTCAGCCCACATAATATGATCAAATGATGCTAAAATAAGTAACTAATATTCCCTTAAATGGGTTGTCTCACAAAGGCTCTTTATTTTTTAAAGTGAACATATCATATAAATTTACAGCTCTTGCATGTGTATTTATTGAAAAATTACTCTCTGACCCGTTTGGTCCTCTATCCCTCTCTGATGTGGCTCCTTCGTACTTCCTGACTAGGGAGCGGACCTTCAACCTGCCCCATGTGACTGTCAAGCAGAGGAGAGCAGTGGGACCAATTGGGTCGGCACAGTCCAGTCTCCCCAAATCTTCCTACACAGCATAGCCAAATTTCATCTTGCCAATATATCAGCTTCTTAAACATTTCTATCTTTCCTGACGCACAACCCGTACTTTATTATAGCATGCACTACTTTCTATCCTATGATAGAAAGTGGTGCATGCTAGGGTACAGAGTCTATGGAGAGGTTCGAGAGGATAGGGGAAGCAGAGGACAGGACTGTGCTCTCTGCGCATGCACATCCTCTATAAGGGAGAGCAATGCAGAAATTTAGACACCGAGGACAGTGAAGCTATGGTTGATCAGCCACCTCCATCTCTATTGGTGGACAAGGCTTTCGGTGTTCATGATCTTGGATTTGCTGATTTTATTGCTTTCTGTTTCCCACAGTCTTAAAGGGACAGCATAATGTAGTGACAGAGACCCTGATTCCATTGCTGTATTACTTAATTTTCAATGATCAGTAGTTTGTTTGTTTTTTTTTTTTTAAATCACTTCATCTCCTACAGCCAATATTCATGAGGTGCGGCTAGCCCCGCCCTCTCATCACTGATAGACCTCTTTATCCCCATACTGAGCATAGAGCGAAAGCTACCAAACAGCCCCGATGTAGGTAGAGCTAGCAGCAGCTCATGAATAACGAGCACACTATGTAGTCCTTGATATTCATGAGCTGCTGCTAGCCACGCCCACCAGATGCTAGCCACGCCTACCCGCCGCTGATCATTGAAAGGTAAGTAATATAGCATTGGAATAAGGGTCCCCATCACTACTTTATGCTACCCGCAGCATATAAATCAGCCTATAAACCATATAAAGAAGCAGACGGGCGATCCCCCCCCCCCACACCTATCCCTGTTTCTAAATTTGAATAGGTGAAAGGTATTGATTGTAATCCTTTTACTGTGTGCTTTATTTTAAAGTTAGCCGCTCCATTCACGCGATCCACCGTCAGACTCCCCGAACCCTTCGGCGTTTGCTTTGTGGACCAAAGTCATTCTCTTGATGCTATGAGAGCCTCAATTTGAGTCTCCTAGGCTTGCAGAGAGAGACTGACCTATAGCAGATGCTGTAGGACTTGGATGGTCAGAGTGTAGGTCACGTGCCCAAACGGTGGCCTAGAACGGAGCTGCTAATTTTAAAATAAAGTGCCCAGTAAGAGGAATGTAAAACACTTGGCTTTCTGTAAATGAAAACAATCTGTGTCTCACAACATCTTGAACCATAACTGCTGTTCCAGTAAAGGAATGCGCTCTTCCATTCTTCCTATACTGTTTTATAGCCGGCAAGAATAAGATGAGGTTTCTCTTTGCTATTCAATATGCCACACTATCTCATCTTCAAAGCGCTTGCTGTTATACAGATGAAAATAAGAAACACTTTGATTTATTTTAAATTAGCATGCAGGAACAATACAAAGTGCCCTTATGAGTGCATCAGTGCTCCACATCATCACTTTCAATATAAGATTACATCCCCCACCGAGAAAGAAATCAGCCTCAAAAAGCCTTTTTATTATATTGTATATATTTATTCAATATAAGTGTGTTCAAGTGACAGGCAAGGATCCCAAGGGTATGAGTGTGTCCCATTTTTTTCAGTCTGTTGTGTTAACTCTTTAAACTACCATCCCCAACTCTTTTGTTCACTGTGTATTGTATGAAAATACCACGTACATGCAATTATCAGCTTTACTCATTTGAAGTCTTAATAGCAATAGGGTCATGTATGTCACACATCCAGCTATGTTAAATTCACCTAAGCGGTCTATGCATTTTTACTATTTTATGATTATCGGTGCTTCAGGAAAGGACATGACTGATGTATGAGGCTATAAACTGGCATGGGGAAAATTGTAACGTAGCAGGTGCCAAAACAGCAGCAGAGGAAGCTAATTAATGGAGGTGGGCACAGTAAAGGTAACTGCCCTTCCAAAGTTTCCTGTATCACGGATGTAGCCATCTTTATCTTGACTGATACCTTGCTGCAGGGTGATATCACGCAAGAAACTTTAACTTGACTTTTAATGGCTTTTGTTGTCACTGTGTATTTAATGTGTTAAAACTCCAGATAAAGACCGCTTCATATGTACATGTCAACATTATAAATGTACAACAATGTTTTGGAACAAAAAAGATAATGTATGTTATAGATCAGCAAGTCAGATATACAAATTAGGATTATGTCCCCACACTCAATACTCTCCTATGCTTTAGTAACCAAATCGGTCATTGGCAGTGATACAACCCTACGATAACTTCTATATTTTCTCAATATCTCTAGTAATTAGTAAATGGTGTGCTGAAGTATGTAAGTAGCTTGGATGCCTTTAACAATGTGGCTTTTATGTGTGCGATCATATACTCACACGTGGTTTTGGTTTTCCTCTTTAGATACTACAATTCATGCTATGCACAGCGACTGTTTCTTGCTTTTACAGGTACAGGATCTGCCCAGCAATAAGTGTTGGATGTAGTTGGTGCATTGCATTAAATGTGTGAGGCCTTTTGGGTTAAGTTCAGAAAGGGTGGGTGTTTTGCCACTTTGTAAAAAGTAAAATCTGCTGCAAATCCGCAACATAGTAGGCAAAATCCGCAGCATGATCAACAATTAGAAAAATTGCCTCAGGTAACCGTATACAATAAAACACGACTTGCCAATAAGGCTCAATACCCTACTACTGATGACGAGTAATCAAATAGTAAATAGCCTATAAACGTAACTTTTATTGATGGGTACTTGACCGACATATTTTTTCGAGACACGGCGTCCTCGGGTAAATGGACTCTGCCCGTTTCACCCACTGAAATTTGGTACCTTCTTATAGATGATCTGCAGGTATGAAAATAAATGTTCTCTTTGAAACTACTATTGACTTTTAAAGCCAAAAATTCATAATACGTGAAGTTTGAGAGAAAATTAAAATGTGACGGTAATGCTAGTTTGTATGTATAGTGCTGCGATATAGAATACGTGGATTTTATCCAACATTGCCGTAATCTATGTCTGGATAAATCCCAATAACATAGTAAGAAATAATTTATTGGTATAAAAAAATTGACTTGTGGTTCATCAGGAATTAACAATCTACTCAACAGTTTAATTTTCTGTTGCCTGTGTATTTCTGAACTATACAAGCAAACCATATGAAGCAAATGATAGGGCAGAATGATCAATACAATGAAAGAAACAAAAAAACATGAATATCGGGAAAAAAGAAAGCAGTTTACGTATAGGATGAAGACCAGTTTCAATTATCTCCTCCAGGTTTTCTAGGCATAAAACATCTTTTACTCATCAAAGCTACGCTGAGGTAAGTAATAAAATGTTTACAGGCTGGAAGATGAATTCTATGGGAAGGTTTCCATACTCTTGAATGATAAAAGCACCGTATTCCTATACATTTTACTAAGCACTTTCAAACATTCTACTTGAGCTTCCTCAGGTGACATGACCTCCTACTAAACATCTGTCACACTTTGTTCACTTGACTTAAAATAATAATACTATGTGAGAAGCAGGATCAATTGGTGAGACATATTGTGAACTCGCTAATAATTTAGACTGAAGTGACAGGCTCTTTAGGCATGTGTTCTACAAACAACCGCTAACCACCTGAGACCAGAACATACAGGATATGAGCTACTTATAGGAACTCGGGCCCAGTCCACAAGAATTGCAGGAAAACTTCAGATTCTGTTATTTTTCAGTGTAAAACGTCCCTTTGATGTTTGTTATGTATTAAACACTGATATCTAAAACAAAAAAACTTTGAAGGCAGGTTATCCTCTAAAACAGCGCCCTTATGTTTCCAAGTGAATTGCTTCCCTTTCCTAACATTTTCTACAACCATTGTCTCAGGGAGGTTTTGAAAAAAGTGTGGCCGTCAGAAATTGAAACCATAAAGTGAATTTTTTGTTTTGTTGTCGAGTAACAATATATTTTAGGACCGCTATTATGGGATAATATATGGCCACCCATGACCTGCCGCATTATAATTACTGGAGAAAAACTTGTCTAAAAATAACAGTTTGAATAGAGTCTACTGTATTATGCCGGTAACAGGTGTTTGTGCCAATTATCGCTGTGTAAGTGGTTATGTAAAGGTGATAATTTAATATTAGTTGGAAGAGAATTTCATATATGTTACCTATTACTATAATCTTAAAGTGTAGCTAAACATTTGACAAACTTCTGACATGTCATAGTGACATGTCAGAAGTTTGGATTGGTGGGGGTCCGAGCACTGAGACCCCCACCAATCGCTAGAACGAAGCAGCTCAAGTGCGCGTGTGAGCGCTGAGCCGCTTAGTGTAAAAATAAGTATCATTTTGGAGTACATACGACTTTTTGATCACATTTTTTGGAAGACCGAATGAACATAAAACAGCAATTCTGGCATTGTTTTTTATTTTATTTTTTACGGCAATCACCATGCAGGTTAAGTAGTGTAATAGCTTTATAGTTGAGGTCGTTACAGACGTGGCAATACCAAATATGTGTAGCTTTTTAAATTATTTTGATTTTTTTCATATAAACATTTTGTAAGGGGAAAAAGTGGGGTTTTCATTTTTTTACTTGGGATTTTTATTTATTATAAACTTTATTAAACTTTTTTTCCTTTTTTTTTTTTCAGTTTCACTAGGAGACGTTACTGTGCTATGTTTTGATAATTTTTATAATACACTGCAGTACTCCTGCTTTGCAGTGTAAAACTGACAGACATCTAATATGCATTCACTAAAGGTAGACCTGGGGGTCTTTGAAAGGCCCCCGGCTGCCCTAAAAACCATCGGCTCCCCGCGATCGAATCGCTGGTGTTCCAATGGGGTGAGAGAGGGAGGCCCCTCCCTCTAAAACCACTTAGATGTCATGGTCGCGATTGACGGCAGCATCTAAAGTGTTAAATGGCAAGATCGATGCTGGTTTTGATCCCGCCCGCAAGAGCAGGTGCCTGGCTGTTTTTGAAAAGCCCGACACCGACTCTAGCCAGCACGGGAAACCCGTGTCGGACCTATGTCACAGCGCCGCCTTTTCACAGCGCTGTGGCATTAGTACCCTTAATAGCCGCCCTGAAAACACGTATTAGCGGTCACTAAGGGGTTAAAATGTTGAACACATTCTATCTCAGTGGTTCAAAAAGTTATTTTTATTTATTCAACATTGTGTTAAAATGTCTCATTATTTTCAAAATCTCTGCTTTCAGTGAATGGAATTATTGAAGGGCATCTGTCAGCTATGACCATTTAAATCTTCTGACAGCGCTACATAGAGAATGTGGAGAGCAGTGTAATGATACCTGGGGTTAGGGTCATGTAGGTTGCATGAATGAAAAAAACAGGTTTCAATGTTCCCTCCACCACAGAGGCGGCCTTTTCATGTTCAGCACTTTGGGCCCTCTGCACTGAATGCTACCCATCCCGTCTTCTCTGCTCTAAGTGACAACTTTACCAGTCCCCTGATTGGACACTAGAGTTGTCATTTACAGTAAATGGGAGGGGCTGAGCCCAGAGCACTGAACATGTAGGGGGCTGCCTCCATATCACTTGGGATCTTGGCACTGGGGACATTTACACTTGTCTCCCGTCCTCTTTAAAGCGATGTGGCAGTTTTGGTTGGTCAAAAGTGCTGACGGATTCCCTTTAATTATTTACATTCAGAGACTTCAAACTGATCGTTACCTTTTCCAGCTCACTCAGTTTTTATAAAGTGTCCGATATCTCAACCTGGAGTCAAGGACAGAAGAGTTTCTTTCTGTGTTTAAGGCCTCGTTTACACGAGCGTGTCGTACGGACCTATGTAAGTCTATGGGGGCATGCAGACAGTCCGTGAGTTTTGCTCATCGTGAAAAAAACTCACGACATGCCCTATATTTGTGCGCTGTTCGCGCATCACGCACCCATTGAAGTCAATGGGTGCGTGAAAATCACGCAGGTCACACGGAAGCACTTCCGTGCGAACAGCGTGATTCGCGCAACAGCTGTCAAACTTTGAATGTAAACAGAAAAGCACCACGTATTTTTCGGTTTACAAACATCCAAACGGCGTGTCATAATGATGGCGGCTGGCGAAAATCTCGGAGCCGCACATCATACGCTGATGACACACGGAGCTGTTAAGTGCCTTTTGTGCACGCAAAACTCCACGTTTTTTGCGTGCACAAAACGCACACGCTCGTGTAAACCAGGCCTAACTCAAGAGGATTGCCGGCCCTAGACTGAAGAGGTTTTCATCATCTGATTGTTAACACTGAGTTGGGAATTTATTAAGACTGGTGTTTCACATGCCAGTCTTAATAAATTAGTTGCATTTTACTGCAGCTCTTTATATTAAGAGGCGCATCTATGGCTATCGGTGCAACTGAAAGGGATATCTACACCAGCTCCGAGCTCACATAGATTTTTGTTATAATTTACACCAGTGTCTGGCATAAATTATAGTAAATTTGTCAGGTCCTATTTGCCCCACCCCCTTACACTAAGCCCCACTTTTTTTTTAAAGAAAATGTGGCAGAGGCCGTGTAAAACAGCGAAACAAATTGCAAATCGTGTGTACCATAAGGGTATGTGCACACACACTAATTACGTCCGTAATTGACGGACGTATTTCGGCCGCAAGTACCGGACCGAACACAGTGCAGGGAGCCGGGCTCCTAGCATCATACTTATGTACGACGCTAGGAGTCCCTGCCTCGCTGCAGGACAACAGTCCCGTAGTGTAATCATGTTTACAGTACGGGACAGTTGTCCTGCAGCGAGGCAGGGACTCCTAGCATCGTACATAACTATGATGCTAGGAGCCCGGCTCTCTGCACTGTGTTCGGTCCGGTACTTGCGGCCGAAATACGTCCGTCAATTACGGACGTAATTAGTGTGTGTGCACATACCCTAATTTTCAACTTATTTATGCCATAATACTGGCATATAGCTATTGAAAAATTCCCTCCTGAGATATTTCCATTCACTATCTGCAAATAGATCTTGAAAATGATGAGGAATTGAAACACAAACTATCTTGGAAAGTTGCATTTTTCATTATAAAATGTTGTATTTATTATATTGCTATCAGGACCGGATAGGATGGAGAGGCACTAAGTATGTATAACTTTATATGATGCTGTATTTTGGAGTTGTCCAAACTAACAGGCTAACGGCCCATTTAAATGGGCTAATCAGCTAAGCGAGCATTCTTACTAATGCTCATTCCCGATTATTGGCCCGTGGAAATTGCAGCGATCAATGAACAGATGCTCGTTTGACGGCTGATCACATCGTTAATGCGCCTATAAAATCCTCATTGTCAACAGCACATCTCTCCTTGTAAACGGGAAATGCTGCTGACAGTGATGCAAACGAATGGGGACTGAATGATTGTATAAAAGGGCCTCTTAACAAGCACTGATCGACTTGTCATATCAGCGATCGGCGCTCGTTATGTGCAGAAATCTGCCTTTGTAACCAGAATTTACTCCACTCCCTGCATACATGCTAAAACAGGGAAAGCTGTCAGCCACTCTGTGAAGGCTGTGGATGTCGAACACACATGCTCACTCTAGTCTAAATCTAGAGAGGCATTCCCTTGCTTTTTACATTAAATTATTATGAATAATATCAAACTATATAATTTACTCGGCTTAACCCCGTATCCTTGATCCTGTTCTGCCTTCAGAGAACAGGTTATAATAAACCTGACCGATATGCTTTAAAGAGGCTCATTCTCCTGTTTATTAATTCCCTATCTCCTAACTAAACGAATAGGCGCTATGATGCTGATAACCACATTGTGATTTGTTTTAAAAAATGTTTATTATTTGCAAAGTTATTAGCGTTTTTCTAAATATGCTAATGTGGCTCTAATAGCCAAATAGGAGGTGACTCTTTCTTTTCACTCTGGGTGGTGTAATGTTTTCTGTATGATGCTGTCCAATCAGCTTACAGCTTCTCCCCCTTCCCTGTCCAGCATCACAGAGTGATCATATAGTATACAGCTTCCATTCCCAACTGCTTCCAACTGGCGATATCTCTGGTTGTGTCACAGCTAGGCTCAACTGCGATCCTGGTGTCATATGAAAGATTAGAATCTCCGCTGTTCATATGCCACCGCTGTTCTAGGTGGTCCACGGCCCGAGATATGACTGTTTGAAATGATCCCCCTTCCCTCTAGAATGTGTCTCATACTGTGTGAAGTAGCTTCATGCTGATAGGACAGCGTCAGAGGCTGTGAGGAGGCTCCACCTCAGGAGAATCGCTGCTGTTACCTCCCACTTGTCTAATAAAGGCTCATTTACATGTTTAGAAAAAAGCTCATAACTTTTTAAATAATAAACGTTTTGGATGACAATTTTCACTAGCATTATCAGTGTGACCGCCTATTACATTAGCTATAAGATGGGGCTTTACTAAACTAGTGACAGATCCCCTTCAACCCCTTAATGACACAGCTAATTTGTTTTTTTTTATTTTTGTTTTTTCCTCCCTGCCTTCCAAAAGCTGTAATATTTTATTTATTTTTTGGACGTCTTAGCCATGTGAGAGCTTGTTTTTTGCATGACAATTTGTAGTTTTTAATGGCACCATTTAATGTAACAATGTACTGGGAAACTGCAAAAAAAAATATTTGTGTAGTAAAATGGACATAAATACAGAGTGCACCATTTTTTCGGGGGTTTCATTTTTAAGGCGTTCACCAGGCGGTAAAAATAACATGTTCACTGTATTTTACAAGTTGATATGATTATGGCAAAAACAAATTTCTCTGGTTTTTGTTTTACCACTTTTTTTTTCTTCTAAGTGGTTGAACGGGTGGAATCACCGTGATCTTTGATTTTTCCGATTGCAGTGAGGTGATGGCTAAGGTGTCACCCACAAAGTATGGAGCGTGCTCAGCCTGTGAGCCCGCTCCACACTTCCCCCTTAACATCTGTCACTTACATGTACATGGCAAGCCGTTAAGGGGTTTAAGGGGTGGCCCAGGTTTCAGCAAATGATTATTTATTTTTTTGTATAATTAAGTTATAACATTTTCCAATATGCTTTCTGTATTAATTCTTCATAGTTTTCAAGATATCTTCTTGCAGTCTTTTAGTAGGAACATTAATTTTTTTATTTCCAGTGGATCCAATTCTGTCCATGGTCATGTGATGGACACACAGGTGCATGGCTCATTACAGTATGTGTGTTAGAGCTGTGTCTTCTAATGATCCCAGCACCTGTATGTCCATCACATGACCATGGACAGAATATTATACACTGGAAGTAAACAATGAATGTTCCTACTCCTACTGAATATTACTACTTTTAATTATACATAAAAGAACACTAAATTGCTTATTTAAAGACTGTTGAGCAGCTTAAATTATTACACTTCTGGCAGTGTATCACCATTATCTGTGACTGCGTAAGATTAAAATATCTTTATAAGTTTATATGGTAAATTACATGTAACTATTGCAGGCAAAACTTGTAGTAATATTGCCATATCACAAAGCCAGACAAATCCCTGGAGTTGTTTCCTAGTGGAATTTTCCTGGCTTATTACTTTTGGGAGTGTTTGTTGAGGTCAATGGCTTTAGATCATTAGGTTAAACTAAAGTAGATGATCAAAAAGTTTTGATTCGGCATGTTTTTAAACGATAAATTCAAACTTACTATTCATTAAACAAGTAACAACAAATCTCAGTTTAACAATATAATGCAAAATAACTATATTATATTCTAAAGAACAGATAAAAATATAAATATAATAAGCTTTTACTATAGGCCATACATTTTGAAATCCTGGATAACCCCTTTAATCATATACAGTTGGGCCCTGAATTATTTGGACAGTGACACAATCTTCGTGATTTGATCTCTGCTGCCACCACATTGGATTTGAAATGAAACAACTGAGATACAATTGAAGTGTAGACTTTCAGATTTAATTCAAGGGGTTGAACAAAATAATCCTGTGAAACGTTTAGGAATTGCAACCATTTTTCTACACAGCCTCCTCATTTCAGGGGCTCAAAAGTAATTGGACAAATTAACATTACCATAAATAAAATGTTTTTTTTTAAATACATTGTAGAGAATCCTTTGCAGGCAATGACTGCCTCAAGTCTGGAACCCATGGACATCACTAAATGCTGGGTTTCCTCTTTTCTGATGCATTGCCAGGTCTTTACTGCAGCTGTCTACAGTTGTTGCTTGTTTGTGGGTCTTTCTGCCTTTTTGTCTTATGTATTTGTTCAGAATGAGCTAGATTTGTCTGGTGCACGAATAGGGTCCCAACCCAATTGTGATGAACAAAAAGTATTCGGCACACAATGTAGATTGACGAAATCTTGATTTTATTCAAACGTGCCAATGACTTAATGCGACGTTTCGGTCATTATGACCTTCATCAGGCACGGAGTCGTTCTGGCAGTCAGAATATCCTGTAGTTGGCGTTCGTGTTTCTAATTGCGGCTGGCCAATGGTAATGGCGCACTAAGTCATTGATATGTTTCAATAAAATCAAGATTTCTTCAATCTACAACATTGTGTGCCGAATACTTTGTGTTCATTAAGTTTTGTCTTAAAGAGGCTCTGTCACCACATTATAAGTGCCCTATCTCCTACATAAGGAGATCGGCGCTGTAATGTAGGTGACAGTAATGCTTTTTATTTAAAAAAACGATCTATTTTCACAACGTTAGGAGCAATTTTGGTTTATGCTAATGAGCTTTCTTAATGCCCAAGTGGGCGTATTTTTACTTTCGACCAAGTGGGCGTTGTACAGAGGAGTGCATGACGCTGACCAATCGGCATCATGCACTCCTCTCCATTCATTTACACTGCACTAGCGATATAGTTATATCACTATGTGCAGCTACATACACAAGCCCTAACATTACTATAGTGTCCTGATAATGAATACACATGACCATCCAGCCTGGACGTCATGTGTACTCAGAATCCTGACACTTCTGAATCTTTTTTGTGAGATTCCGGCAAGTGAAACGAAATCTCGCGAGATTACGGAGCTAAACGAGATTTCGTTTCACTTGCCGGAATCTCACAAAAAAGATAGGGCACTTATAATGTGGTGACAGAGTCTCTTTAAGCAAGTGAAATGCATGCTCGATCGGGTTGAGATCTGGTGATTGACTTGGCCATTGCAGAATATTCCACTTCTTTGCCTTAAAAAAAACTCCTCGGTTGCTTTCGCAGTATGTTTTGGCTCATTGTCCATCTGTACTGTGAAACGACGTCCAATCAACCTTGCTGCATTTGGTTGAATCTGAGCAGAAAGTATATCCCTGAACACTTCAGAAGTCATCCGGCTGCTTCTGTCTTCAGTCACATCATCAATAAACACTAGTGACCCAGTGCCTTTGGCAGGAATGCATGTCCATGCCATCACACTGCCTCCACCATGTTTTACAGAGGATGTGATGTGTTTTGGATCATGAGCCATTCCAAGCCTTCTCCATACTTTCTTCCTCCCATCATTCTGGTACAGGTTGATCTTAGTTTCATCTGTCCAAAGAATGCTGTTCCAGAACTGGGCTGGCTTCTTAAGGGTCAGTTCACACAGAGTTTTTAGACACGTTGTTTGACGCGGAAACCGCGTCGGAAAACGCGCCAAAAATCAGCCGTCTCATGGGGAAAAAAGGCGACTTGCCCTATCTTCAGGAGTTTTTGCCCATCGGCGCTCAATGGTCGCGTGAGTGGCAAACGGCGTGCAGGCAGATCAAAATCTGCCTCAAAATTCCAAACGGAGCTTTGAGGCAGAATTTTCTGCCTGCAAAAAAACTCAGTGTGAACATACCCTTAGATCTTGTTTGGAAAAGTCTAATCTAGCCTTACTAGGGGTTTTTCTTCACCATGGAAAGGATTCTGCGATCATCCACCACTGTTGTCTTCCGTGTAGGTCGAGGACTTTTGGAGTTCACTAGAGGGTTCTTCTTTTTTCAAGAATGTACCAAACTGTAGATTTGGCCACCTTTTTTTCAGCCTAACGATGGTCTGTTTCACTTGCATTGAGAGCTCCTTTGACCTCATGTTGTGGGTTCACAGCAACAGCTTGCAAATGCAACACCTGGAATCAACTCCAGACCTTTTACCTGCTTAATTGATGATGGATTAATGACGGAATAGCCTATGCAGCCCATTAAATAGCTTTTGAGATAATTGTCCAATTACCTTTGGTCCCTTGAAAAAGAGGTAGCTACATATTAAAGAGCTGTTATTCCTAAACCCTTCCTCAAATTAGGATGTGAATACCCTCAAATTAAAACTGAGAGTCTGCGCTTTAAGCCTATATTGATTATATAACTGTATATTCAATATGTTTTGGTAAACAGCTAAGATGCCTCGTGTGTGTCTGTCCAAATAATTCTGGACCTAACTGTATCTGTAACATATGCCATACATCGGCATACGTCACCCAAAGGCTTCCATGTTTAAAAAATAAAGTATATCATGCGGCATATTTTTTTTTGCAGGATCCTGCGAGATGAAATGCGTGGTCTACTATTCTATTCATTAAATAAAGAAAGGTATACGGACATATACCGGGAAGACCGAGACTAAAAGGACACTCTTTTGGCCACCAAAGGGCTAATGGTGACCTATGGACATGTTTAGCTTGTAGGGCGAGAGCCTTTCCAACGTAACCGCTAAACGTAGGGTCTAAATGTATTGTGTGCACAAGGCCTTAGATGGTGTATCATCGGTGATAGGTAGAGGGAAACTTTTTTCATGATAATGCACAATGTCTTCTTTTGGTTTCAACCTCATACAAAATGAGAATAAACCAGACAGAATTACTGCCTACCCTAAATGTCAGGCTCCAAACACAGACATATGGCATGGTTTGTGCACATGTGACAACATACAGGCCTTCTGGAAATATTATAAAAATCCAGACTCAGCGCCTTTCTACACCGCTAGACTGCAACATACATTTTTCAATACAAACAAACAGAGAATGGAGAATGTAATCCCTACTCATGTCTCTGGCTCTACAAGCAGTGCTTCTAGTGTCAAAACAACAGTGCCCACCAAAAGTTCCGGAACACCCTTATAACTTTTGAACGGCTCGACATAGAGGGTTGAAATTTGGTGAGATTTAATGGGGTCATAAAATCTACCAGTTAACGCCCAAAAAAATACACCCCCTCCCCCTTGGGGGTGTATGGGGGCAGCAAAATATTAAATGGCACTGGGGGTCGAGTGGGGGCTCAATTGAAAGCTCTTTTAAATACGAAGACAATGCCGCAATCGATTTTTTTTCGCTGAGATATTTAATGTTAAAGTTATCATCTTCATTATCGGCTACCACCGGTGTTCGCATTGTCCAAAATGTACCGCGCTAGTAAAATCCTAAATGTGTGTGGGCGCGTGTGTGTGTGTGTGAGCGAGCTCGGGAATGTAACATCAAGGTGACTTTAAATTACGTATTATTACAATCGGCCTCGGCGATACAAAATGGACCTTGTCTACGATTGTAACATGATTTCATGTGTACACATTTCAGTAGTCGCTTGTGAATTTCAGAGAGCGCTAATTTGGAGAGTAATTTTCATTTTTGTACATTTCTATTGTCATATCACAAAATGCATTTGACCGAAACGGAAAGAATCACTTTATTGATGAGAAGGTATGGCGAAGAAAAATAAGATCCTATCGAGAAGTAGCGGCTTTATTCAATGCCACTTATCCTATCCGTGATCCAATTTCATTGTCAAATGTTAAAAGAACGGTTGATCGTTTCGAAATAACCGGTTCAATTAAAGACGCACCAAGATCCGGAACACCCAAATATGCTAGTAATGATGAAAAAGCTTTAGATGTTCTGCTCACTGTACATGATAATCCTCATACATCTGTCAAGAGTGGAGCACAACAAAATGATATCAGCGCTACATCAGTCCGTAGAATTTTGAAGAGGCATCATTATCATCCTCATAAAATACGTCTAGTTCAGGAGCTATCCGAAGATGATTGACAGAAGAGTGGAATTTTGCGATACAATGATGACACGATTTGATGATAATCATCAGATTTTCAACTGGACCTGTTTTTCGGATGAAGCTACGTTTGAACTAAACGGTTCTGTAAATCAACAGAACATGAGGTATTGGGCACAAGAAAATCCACATTGGATGAGAGAGTCATACCCATTATCCTCAGAAGGTTAACGTTTGGGCCGGAATATTGCTCAATCATATTGTAGGACCGTTTTTCATTGAAGGAAACATAAATGCAGAAAATTACTGCAATTTGCTAAGAAACCAAGTGATACCGGCTATTCAAAATATTGCTGGAGAAGCTTTCCGCAATGTTTCGTATCAGCAGGATAGAGCTCCGGGTTGTTTTTCTTTGCGAGCTCGAACTCTTCTCAACGATAATTTTCCTGATCAATGGATTGGCAGAAGAGGCCCGATAGAATGGCCACCGAGATCACCAGATCTGACCCCATTAGACTTTTTTTTACTGGGGGTATTTAAAAAGTAAAGTCTATGAGACTAGGATCGCAAACTTAGACGATCTGCGGGAAAGAATAGTGAACATTTCAAATTCAATCACACCAGATGTTATAAATAACGTTATCGACACGCTTTACATTTGCTTAGGACACCGTCAAGTTGTTGGACATCAGTTTGAACATTTAATTTAATACAGTAATTGTTATGTTTGTACTAATACACATAATACATGTCCTCAGTCTTGCTTTGGTTGGCCGGACAACACACACACACACACACACCACAGAGAGGGTTTGGAGTCGTTAAATACCGGGGGAATGACGAACCCCGGGGTCCTTATCTCGGGCTGTGTACACACACACACAAGTGAGAGGCAAGGGGACTCCCGTTAATCTAGCACCCCGATGAGATGTAAAACCGGCCGTGCGACCGCCGTGCGGTACATTTTGGGTAATGCTAACCCCAGCGGTAGCCGATAATGAAGATGATAACTTTAACATTAAATAAGCCGAAGACTTTCAGCCGAAACGTACGTCGGGTGTGACGCCAGACAGCACAAATCTATGGGTAAGTTGCTTATACTATATATCTACATATACTTTTTATGTAACCATTTGTTTGGGTCTGGTGCTGACTGCATCTGTTAGGGATCTGCCTCGTGGCGTTCCGTGGCTACTGCCCCTTCCCTTGCGTGTTCCCTGTTTGTCTTCCTGTGCACTTAGCCAGCGTAGGGACCGCCGCCCAGTTGTACCTCGTCGCCTAGGGCGGGTCGTTGCAAGTAGGCAGGGACAGGGCGGTGGGTAGATTAGGGCTCACTTTCCCTTCACCTCCTTCCTGCCAATACATAATTACAAGCCCTTACCTAGTCTACCTTTTCTCCTACGCTGACGCTGTCATGGACCCCCTTGAGACCCTGACCCAGCAGATGCAGGGCCTCTCCCTACAGGTCCAGGCCCTGGCCCAAAGGGTCAATCAGGGTGACGCTGCTTTAGTAGTACCCCTCACCTCACCTCTAGAACCCGACCTCAAGTTACCTGACCGGTTTTCAGGGGACCGTAAGACGTTTCTCTCCTTCCGGGAGAGTTGCAGACTGTATTTCCGCCTAAAGCCCCACTCCTCAGGTTCCGAGAACCAGCGGGTGGGTATCATCATATCCCGACTCCAGGAAGGGCCCCAAGAGTGGGCCTTCTCCTTGGCTCCTGACGCCCCTGAACTTTCCTCTGTTGATCGTTTTTTCTCTGCCCTCGGACTCATTTACGACGAGACTGACAGGACTGCTTTAGCCGAAAGTCAGCTGGTGACCTTACGTCAGGGTAGGAGACCGGTTGAGGAATACTGTTCTGATTTTAGGAAGTGGTGCGTAGCTTCTCAGTGGAACGATCCGGCCCTAAGGTGCCAGTTTAGGTTAGGATTATCTGACGCCCTGAAGGATCTGCTGGTTAGCTACCCCTCGCCTGACTCCCTTGACCAGGTTATGGCCCTAGCAGTACGACTTGACCGACGTCTCAGGGAACGTCAGCTAGAACGCTTCAGTGTGCTCCCCTCTGACTTTTCTGCGATCCCCCCCGAGGTCCCGTCTCCTCGCCCCTCCACGGAGGACTCGGAGGTACCTATGCAACTCGGGGCCTCCATGTCCCCTCGACAACGTAGGGAGTTTCGCAGAATGAATGGTCTCTGCTTCTACTGTGGGGACGACAAGCATCTACTGAACACCTGTCCCAGGCGCAAGAATAAGAAGCCGGAAAACTTCCGCGCCTAAGTGATCATCGGGGAGGTCACTTGGGCGCACAGGTATTTCCCGTTAATGTGAAACGCAATAAAATTTTGCTTCCCTTTCAGGTCTCGTTTGCTGGCCGGTCTGCCACGGGCAGTGCTTTCGTGGATTCTGGCTCATCTGCTAATATCATGTCTGTGGAATTTGCTATGTCTCTAAAGATGCCTTGTATTGATTTACCTTATCCTATCCCTGTAGTAGGAATCGACTCAACCCCCCTTGCTAATGGTTATTTTACTCAGCATACTCCTGTTTTTGAACTCCTGGTTGGCTCCATGCATTTGGAGCAGTGCTCTGTACTGGTGATGCAGGGATTATCGTCTGATCTGGTTTTAGGCCTTCCCTGGTTGCAATTGCATAATCCCACATTTGATTGGAATACTGGGGATCTCACCAAATGGGGTAATGAATGTCTTATGTCATGTCTTTCCGTTAACTCTATTTCTCCCCGGGAGGAGGTAAACACGCTTCCTGAGTTTGTTCAGGACTTCGCCGATGTGTTTTCTAAGGAGGCCTCCGAGGTGTTGCCCCCCCATAGAGATTACGATTGCGCTATCGATTTGGTGCCTGGTGCCAAGCTTCCTAAGGGTAGGATATTTAATCTTTCATGTCCTGAACGTGAAGCGATGAGGGTGTATATCCAAGAATGCCTGGCCAAGGGTTTCATTCGCCCCTCGACTTCTCCTGTAGGTGCTGGCTTCTTCTTCGTGGGGAAGAAGGATGGTGGTCTTAGGCCGTGCATTGATTATCGTAACCTGAATAAGGTCACCGTAAGGAACCAGTACCCACTTCCTTTGATTCCGGATCTTTTTAATCAGGTTCAGGGAGCCCAATGGTTTTCTAAGTTCGATCTACGGGGGGCATATAACCTTATCCGCTTCAAAGAGGGGGATGAGTGGAAAACCGCGTTCAACACACCCGAGGGTCATTTCGAATACCTGGTCATGCCCTTTGGGTTGTGTAATGCCCCTGCTGTCTTCCAGAATTTTATTAATGAAATCCTGAGAGAGTACCTGGGTAATTTTCTTGTTGTGTACCTTGATGACATACTGGTGTTTTCCAAGGACTGGTCCTCCCACGTGGAGCATGTCAGGAAGGTGCTCCAGGTCCTTCGGGAGAATAATCTGTTTGCTAAGACTGAAAAATGTGTCTTTGGGGTACAGGAGATACCATTTTTAGGGCAAATCCTCACTCCTCATGAATTCCGCATGGGCCCTGCCAAGGTTCAAGCTGTGGCGGAATGGGTCCAACCTGCCTCCCTTAAGGCGTTACAGTGTTTTTTAGGGTTCGCCAACTATTACAGGAGATTTATTGCCAACTTCTCGGTCGTCGCTAAGCCTCTTACGGACCTTACCCGCAAGGGTGCTGATGTCCTCCATTGGCCCCCTGAGGCCGTCCAGGCCTTTGAGACTCTCAAGAAGTGCTTTATCTCGGCCCCCGTGCTGATTCAGCCCAACCAAGAGGAGCCATTTATTGTGGAGATTGACGCTTCCGAGGTGGGAGTGGGGGCCGTCTTGTCCCAGGGTACCAGCTCCCTCACCCATCTCCGCCCCTGTGCTTACTTCTCTAGGAAGTTTTCGCCCACGGAGAGTAACTATGATATTGGCAACCGCGAACTTCTAGCCATTAAATGGGCTTTTGAGGAGTGGCGGCACTTCCTGGAGGGGGCCAGACACCAGGTAACGGTCCTTACGGATCACAAGAATCTGGTTTTCCTAGAATCTGCCCGGAGGCTTAATCCTAGACAAGCGCGGTGGGCACTATTCTTTACCAGATTTAATTTCTTGGTTACCTATAGGGCTGGGTCCAAGAATATTAAGGCTGACGCTCTGTCACGTAGTTTCATGGCCAATCCTCCTTCCGAGAAGGATTCTGCTTGTATTTTACCCCCTGGTATAATCGTCTCTGCCACGGATTCTGATTTAGCTTCTGATATCGCGGCTGATCAGGGTGCAGCTCCCGGGAACGTCCCTGGGGACAAACTGTTTGTTCCCCTGCAATACCGGCTGAGGGTACTCAGGGAAAACCATGACTCCGCTCTATCTGGTCATCCTGGCATCTTGGGCACCAAACACCTCATTACCAGAAACTATTGGTGGCCTGGGTTGCCTAAAGATGTTAGGGCTTACGTCGCCGCTTGTGAGGTTTGCGCTAGGTCCAAAACCCCTAGGTCCCGACCTGCGGGCCTACTACGTTCCTTGCCCATTCCCCAGAGACCTTGGACCCATATCTCCATGGATTTTATCACCGATTTGCCTCCATCTCAGGGCAAGTCGGTGGTGTGGGTGGTAGTCGACCGCTTCAGCAAGATGTGCCACTTTGTGCCCCTTAAGAAGCTACCTAACGCCAAGACGTTAGCTTCTTTGTTTGTGAAACACATCCTGCGTCTCCATGGGGCCCCAGTCAATATCGTTTCTGACAGAGGGGTACAATTTGTTTCCTTATTTTGGAGAGCTTTTTGTAAAAAGTTGGAGATTGATCTGTCCTTCTCCTCCGCCTTCCATCCCGAAACTAATGGCCAAACGGAAAGGACCAACCAATCCCTGGAACAATATTTAAGGTGCTTCATCTCTGACTGTCAATTCGATTGGGTCTCATTCCTTCCCCTTGCTGAATTTTCCCTGAATAACCGGGTCAGTAACTCGTCAGGGGTCTCCCCGTTTTTCTGTAATTTCGGGTTTAACCCAAGGTTCTCCTCCGTCTCCCCTGGTTGTTCCAATAATCCTGAGGTAGAGGAGGTTCATCGGGAACTGTGCACTGTCTGGGCCCAGGTTCAGAAGAACCTAGAGGCGTCCCAGAGCGCACAAAAGATTCAGGCGGATAGTAGACGTTCTGCTAACCCCCGGTTTGTCGTCGGGGATTTGGTCTGGTTGTCGTCCAGGAACTTGCGCCTTAAGGTCCCGTCCAGGAAGTTTGCTCCCCGATTTATTGGACCTTATAAGATCATTGAAGTCCTCAACCCTGTATCCTTCCGTCTGGAGCTCCCCCCATCCTTTCGCATACATGACGTCTTCCATGCCTCCCTCCTTAAACGCTGCTCCCCGTCCTGGTCCCCCTCGAGGATACCTCCTGTTCCCGTTCTCACCCCTGAGGGGGTGGAATTCGAGGTGGCCAAGATTATGGACAGTAGGATGGTCCAGGGCTCCCTCCAGTACCTGGTCCATTGGAGAGGATACGGGCCGGAGGAGAGGACTTGGGTACCTGCCCGTGATGTTCACGCTGGGGTATTGATCAGGAGGTTCCACCTCCTCTTCCCCACTAAACCGGGTCCCCTTAGTAAGGGTCCGGTGGCCCCTCATAAAAGGGGGAGTACTGTTAGGGATCTGCCAGGTACTTCATCTTGCTATACTCCTGGGATTAATCAATCCACACCTGAGGCCAGACCTGTTCGACTGACACCATCTCCCACCAACCAGGGTGGCAGGCTCAGGAGTGGAAGAGCCTATCGCGGCCTGGTCTGTCGGAGTTAGCTCCGCCCCCTGCCCTTTATTACCTGCCCTGTGCTCTCCCTCAGTGCTTGTAATTCTTTTGGATTCCTGGCCCCACTGCTGCTTGCTCCAGCCTGCTTCTGCCGTGCTTCTGCCTTGCTGCAGTTCTGCTTGACCTGCTTTGCTTTGCCCCTGGCTCGCTTCTGTCTCCGTGCCCGCTCGGGTGTACTCACTTCGTCCTGGTCCTGACTGTTCGTTCGCCGCCCCGTTTCCTCGTGGCGTTCCGTGGCTACTGCCCCTTCCCTTGCGTGTTCCCTGTTTGTCTTCCTGTGCACTTAGCCAGCGTAGGGACCGCCGCCCAGTTGTACCTCGTCGCCTAGGGCGGGTCGTTGCAAGTAGGCAGGGACAGGGCGGTGGGTAGATTAGGGCTCACTTTCCCTTCACCTCCTTCCTGCCATTACAGCATCTTTGCCCTCAAATGATTACTCAAACCTGGGACTCTTTGCTTATTATCTAGAACACATTACATGTCCCCTGGGTTTATATATTTTATACACTATGTAGAGCACTGAATGTGCTTTCATGGTTGCAGTTACTCCAAGCCTTACTCATGATACTTCTATTGTCAACTGTCTGACCTCATCTGTTTCACACTGTGGTAATCATCTCTGATTTTAATGTGTGTGTTTTTTATATTTCGTACCAATAAAATGATATATTTTATCAGTATAAGCATGGTTTTGACTCTATTTTTAGGTTTTTATTCTGATTATGTTATGAGTCACCGCTGACGTCACCCGTAGTCGTGGGCGTTTTCAAATATATGCCCTCCCCCCATATAATATATTATATATGACATACTGATATCTATTTAGTTTCTTTACAGAGGGGTATTTAAGGTGTCCTCCATATTGGTTAAGCGTCGAGATTAGCACTGTTCCGTGTTTAGGAAATGTCTGTAATACTCTCAATTGCTTATGCATCGGATCATAATTTAGGACTTCCACAGCTGGGTCACGGGCCACTGGTTGGGGACAGCTGGTCTAGACACAGCACTAACTTGATGCAGTGATGCTGTTGTAGACCCGCAAAGTATTAGTCTGTTTTAGACATGGTACTTTTTTTTTGTGAATGTACTATTTGCACAAAAGTTAACTTGGCTGCAAACCGAATACATTGTGGCTTACTGAAGACACTATTAGATGCCACGGTAAATACTGCCTGAATTTTCTTACAATCTAGCAGATTCAGTTTCTATAAAATACACATCCATGCATTTGAAGCCTGAATATGAAGACAGTAATTAGGTTTAACAGTACGTTCCTACTTTTAAGGAAAATTATTACAGATGTCTTTCACAGGAAATGTGATAAAAAGGCGCACACACACCACTAAAAGGAATGTTTTTGTAGCTAACTTCAGAGTGCTAGTGTTGCTGTTTGTAGTTTGATATTCATGAAGAGCATCTTTCTTTCTGGAGAGTCGTTCAGTCTTAACTATTCCATGAAGTTTGGTTCCACTGGGAGACTTGACTTTCAGAGGGTCAGGAAATCCTTGTGTTCTATCCCTTGGGTTGCTCCAAACACTACACATGAAAAAGTTTGAGATATGTGATATGGTTTTAGTTTGACAATTCCAAAACCTAAATGAGAGGTCACCACACAGACAAATGATTCCTTTAAAGCTATTTTAAGAAATGGTAGTATATTAGCATACTTTTTGCATTTCAAATGTGAAAATATGAGTTTGATAACATAAGGACTTTTGCAATACTGATAATCGCTAAATGTAATTTATTTAGAATTTTTTTACTTTGGCTGAATAAAGTTTATATATATATATATATAATATATATATATATATATATATATATATATATATATATATATATCTTGCAGCACTCCAATATGAAAAAAGTGGTGATTTATTCAGTCAACAAAAAGCGACGTTTCTGTCCTACAATGGGACCTTTCAAATACTAATGATCTATATAAGGCAAATATCGGTTTGCATAATTGATCTCATTAAAATACAAATAGAGTGCATAGTGCAAAAAAAATAATCATAAACATGATTATGGTATCTGTCAAGGTATAAGATTGATACAAAAGGTGCATGTGCTTGTACAATAATTTATGAATAACAATACATAATAACAAATCCATAAAAATCGTATGATTATTACATGATCAGAAAAACATCAGCTGTACTAGAACTAAGTGCAGTAGATCCACTCACCAATCAGAACTTCAGGCCTTTATTAATATATATATATCCATCAGGTTAGGTTCGTAATGATGCACTGCTGCACACCACGTTATGTTCGGCATGTATCAGTGTGGAGTGCGCATGTGTCAAGCATTGAAAGCGGAAGTGTCATGTTGCCATGCAACAGGACGCTTCAGAAGCGTGATGACACAAAACACTCCACAGTGTAAACACTATGGACAAAGGCGTCCTCCGTCGTCAGGCAACCGATTTAGATTCGCCACAAGACGAGTTCTCCATCAAGAGGGTAAGTATTGTATCAACATTGCTGTTCTGTGTTGTGTAGTTCCAACAAAAGGAAACACCCATTGTAAAATGATGCTCCTAGAGGTAATCATTGGAGATATATATAAGCACATCAACGTGTCTAGAAATTCATATTAGGATCAGGGTAATACCATTTAAGGTCCACACGCGGGTATGTGGGTCTCTGCCCACCATTACGTGGTCAGAAAGATCTCACTTCCAGGATTTCAAGAATCAAAGCCGTTACATTTTCATGCACGTGTAATGGACCTGCAAGTGCCCACTCCATAGAGGCTCAAAGTTACAAGAAAATACATAAAATAAGTTCTGTATACATATTTAATATCTCATCACTGATTATCCTCAAATGGAGACTAAAAACTAATTTCTATGAAGGTTGTATTATAATATTGTTTAGAACCAAACTAGACACAAAGCAATATACATTATAAATTCACCAATTAGTTTTAATAGATATCATGCGAAGAGGGCCCCGAAGTTCTGCTGGTAGTTCTGCTCGGATCTATAATAATACAAAAATTCTGAATTAATATCAAGTAAACGGGATTAGAAAATGTGCCACAAAGCACCACCAATGTGGACATCAGCAAGCATTAATCTAGGTGATCCTATCTACATTGAACTCTACATTGAGGCCATTCGGTCTTAGTGTATTTAATAAAAATATCCATCTCAATTCTCTTTTATGTAGTGTCATGTGTCTATCACCACCTTGGTGTAATGGTGGGATATAGTCAAGGATCATAAACTTTAGATCTCTTTCAGTGTGTCCTTGTTCCAAATGTTTAGCTACAGGTAAATCAACTGAACATGCTCGTGTGAATACAGCCTTAGGTCAGAAACCACCTACCCAAGTTCTTCTGTATTATATCACTACTACAATTGAATATGAAAAAAAATCATAGTAGTGAATGTAGTAAACATGTAAACATACATCTTACCATCATGTATATTTTCAAAATCAACTTTTGCTAATCAGCAAAGGGGCAAACAAATGGCTATATATAAATGGTCCTTTTCTCGGTTTGGAAATGACCAATCTCTGACTGGTTAAATAGGTTTCACTGATGTTTAAAATGGTTTGGGGTAGTTCTTTTAATACAAATATAGAATGAAAATTCCCTGAAGACTTTTTCTTTTACAATCTATAATGATTAGGGGGGTTAACCCACCATAGCAACTTATCACCTATCCACAGGGTAGGTGGTTAATGTTTGATGTCTTTGGCTCCTGTTGCTGGGACCAACAACGATCAGAGTTCCCAGTTTGAACAGAAAGGCGGTCAGGCAGCTATTCTTTCTCTATTGGACTTCCGGAGATGGCAGAGTGCAGCGCTCGGCTATCTCTGACAGTCCCGTAGAGAATCAATGCATGTGTAACCCCCACTCCTTTCAAATAGGGGACTCAGGACACCTGTCGGACCCCCCAGTGATTGAAAACGAAATCTCCGATCCTGTGGATAGGTGGTAAATTGTTATGGTGAGACATAACCCCTTTTAAAAAAAAAAAAAAAACTTTTACTGAAGAAAAACATGCCCATCGTGTTTGTCAGTCTGCAGAATTAGCTGCATGTTCCTGGCCCCTTTCAAATTTCTTGAGACTGCTGAGGGTCAGGGCTTGGCCATGAGAGCAGAATTTAGTGTTTCTTGTCCCTTATTGCAGGCAGAGGAGAGGAGGAAGGCTCCTGCGGTTAGCAACCTCGTTGACATGTCTGTATTCTGCCTGCTATGGGCCCATAATTTATTTTACACAGAGGGACAATGGTTTTTTTCTCTCAGAAAATAACGTTCCACCACACAGGGTATATGTTTCTAACAATTTTTATTGCAATATGATCAAAGGAAAGAATAAGATTATGAGAGGTATTTGCTGTTTTTTTTTGTATTTTCTATGGTTAATGTTCCTTTGATGTTTGCAGTGTCAAGCAAATGTGTGACCTTGAAAAAGTGAATGCATACGTATAACCTCTTAAAATGTTTGTCTGACAAACATTATCTCCTATTTACAGTATAGGTAATAAATGTATGATCGCTGTGGGTATGACCGCTGGGACCCACAGCAATCACAAGAACAAGCTTTCCGTCTACCCTGTGTGAATGGAGCGGTGGACACTCCTGCGCTCTACTGAACCATTCATTCTCTATGGGACTGACAGAAATAGCAGACGGATATCTCCGTCAGTCCCATAGAGATTAAATTAATCGGTAGTGTGCATAATTGACTACCGCTTCATTGAAAAGGTTGAAAGGGGACCCTCACTCTCATGATCGCTGTGGGTCCCAGTGGTCAGACCCGCAGCAATCATACATTTCATTATGTATTAATTTTGAGTTCATTTTGTAGGCCTAGGCCCAAGAGAAAAGATAAGTCTCCTATTGTACAGGCGTAGCACGGAAGCTACGCTATTTCCGTAACTGCCATTCACTTATATGGGAGTTACTGAAACAGCGTAGCTCGGCGAGCTACACTGTTTTCGTAAGTCCCGACCATCTAATCTGGACATGTCCGGGAGGCAGTGGGAGCCGAGAAAGGTTAGAATGGGCTTTAGGGGGCCACGTTCTAGAGATTGGTGCGGGTACCAGAGGTGGGACCTGCATCTATCTGACATTTATGGCATATCCTGTGGATATGCCATACATTTTCCTGATGGACAAACCCCTTTAAGTATTATTAAGTGATGGATCGTTAATCCACTTGTCCCATCTATCTTTCAAATCCTTTTTCAAAGTTTATTTACAATTCTCTTCCAACCAAATTTCATAAAATAAGAATTTATTAACTAAATTTATAACAGAATTAATATGATGGTTTTTACAACTTTTTAAATGTAATAAATGAGTTTCCACTAGAATTCGAGATGCCACCCATCACAAATTGGGGATGTTTGTAAGAGTGGATTCACGCAATGCAGATTTTGTTGCAGAAATTTCTGCGACTGAGAATCCGTTCAATTAATCTGAATGGGGTTGTTGGGGTTTCTGCATGTTCTATTCAGATAAATGGAACCATATTTCAGTCACAGAAATTTCTGCAACAAAATCTGCCGCCTATAAATGCCCCTTAAAAGCTTATATCTAAAAGGACTAGTTCAAGTATCATTATAACATTATTTGTTTGGAGCAATTTTCAAAATGAACTGAGAAACTTCCCTCAACAGGCTATCAACATTCTCACACTTGAACAACATATGTAGAAGAGCTCCTTCATGTTTTCAGCCTCTAATTCATGACCTTGATGTACTTTAGAAAAGAGATGCCAAACTAATCTGCGTGTAGTTCCACCCGAGCTGAATTTTCTTAGCAATTTTCTTATGATTGATGCACAATGTTACATTTGAGTGAAGCCACCATTGCATCCTGCCAAATCTCTACGGCATCATGCGCGCAACTGGTTCAGTTTTGTGTATCAAAAAACACCAATCCCAGTGGCTTCCATGTGACAAGAATGGACTTCCAACACTGACAAGAATAGGACATATTCTGTATTTTCGTGGAACGGACACACGGATGTGCAAAAAAAACCTGATGTGTGCATGGTCCCATAGAAATTAATGATTCAGCGTTCTATCTGCAAAAAAAAGGGGATAAGACACTGAAGAAAACAAAGGTTGTGTGCATTAGCCCTAATGAAAAGGAAAATCGGTATCGTCCCAAATGGTTAAAAATAAATTTTTAAAGTCCTTTTTAGTTCATGTAAACTATAACTTTTCAATAACCTTTCCTCTGACAAGGATATAAATTCTTTCTTGTAAAATAAATCTTTACATTTGGTTGGATGTGATGTCAATTTAGTCACCGTGCTCACTAGAGGTAAATCTGTTCATTTTTTCATTCACTGGTTACAAACCTTTAATTATGATACATAGGTTGAAAGTACAGTTCGATAACAGTATTATTTAAAGAGGCTCTGTCACCAGATTATAAATGCCCCATCTCCTACATAATCTGATCGGCGCTGGAATCTAGATAACAACAGTAGTTTTTATTTTGAAAAACGATAATTTTTGAGCAAGTTATGAGCAATTTTAGATTTAGTTTCTTAATGCCCAACTGGGTGTGTTTTTACTTTTGACCAAGTGGGTGTTGTAAAGAAGTGTATGAGGCTGACCAATCAGTGACCAATCAGTGTCCTACACTTCTCATTGTTCCAGCCAAGCATGATCCACAGCACAGTGAGATTGTGCAGTGAAAGAAGCTGGGCTGGAACAATGAGAAGTGTAGGACACTGATTGGTCACTGATTGGTCAGCCTCATACACTTCTTTACAACACCCACTTGGTCAAAAGTAAAAACACGCCCAGTTGGGCATTAAGAAACTAAATCTAAAATTGCTCATAACTTGCTCAAAAATGATCGTTTTTCAAAATAAAAACTACTGCTGTTATCTACATTCCAGCGCTGATCAGATTATGTAGGAGATAGGGCACTTATAATCTGGTGACAGAGCCTCTTTAAGTAAAAGGTTACACAGAGTAAATTTGAGGCAGTAAAAATTCCAAGTGGAATCTGCCTGTAAAACAAATAAGTTTTTGAAGCAGTTTTTTTAAGGCTGTTCTTTTAAACGCAGAACAGATTTGAGGATTTGTTTTTGAGTGTTTTCCAGTGTGGTTTTGTGTTAGTTTGACGGATTGACTTGGATGGGTAACTTCAAGGTAGAATTCTCATCATTTCTGTCTCAAAGAAGTGACAAGGCACTTTTTTTTTCAGCCATGGTGTTTTGAAAACCACGTTGGAAAAGCAGTTTATCATTGAAATAAATAGGATTCTTTTTGTAGGTGTTTTTCTTTCAAATATCTTTTATTCATTTTTGAAAGGAATTGCATATGTAGTTTTAACAACAAAATATATACCTTCAGATGTCATTGTACAATCTGTGTTTACAAATAAAGATATATTTCGTATACAAAGACCGCTTCATATACCATATCTTTACAAGAAATTCAACAATAGAATACTAATAATCAGTTGGGAAATTCGGTGAAGAAACAAGTCCATATAAGATTTAATTATTCAATAAAATTCTAACAATTGTTCTACTGAGCCAGAGTTACCACCCTGGGAATGATTATCCCTCTCTATTCGTTTTTTGGATTATGATAATAGTACTTAGCATAAATTCGGTCAAGGCTTATCATTACTCATGAGAAAAGGGAATTTGTACACGGGAGACTCACAGGCTATATTACTTAGAGCTCATTCAGACGACCATGTATCAGGTCCGTGTGACGGCCGTTACAACAACGGCCGTCACACGGACTCATATATTTCAATGGGGCCGCCACACGACCATTGTGTTGACGGAGCGTATGAAGGGTCCGTGAAAAAATAGGACATGTCCTATTTTACTGCATGTCAAGTCTCGCTCCATAGACTCTAGTCTATGGGGGATCCGTAACAACGCGTCCCACACAGGTGCACCTCGGACGTGAAAAATGACAGTTTTTCACGTCCGAGGTTTCCGCGACTCGTCTGAATGTAGCCTTATAGTACTTAGATGTTGGATAAAGTGTCCAGGGACTTCAAATTCTCTCAAAGTTATTAACAGCCAATAACATATTTCTTCTAGTCTAGAAAGTTGAGTTACCTTCTACACCCAATGAATAATAGAGGGAGTGTCTGTGTCACGGCTATGGGGTATGTGGACTCACTGGGCCGCTCCGCCGTAGTCGAGTAGCAGTTGGTCAAACAAAATGTAAATGACAGTCACTAGGGTGAGAGTATTTGGATTGCTGGCTTGTGCTGGATAATCAGAAGTAAGCTAGTACCGGACTATCGGGAGCTGGCTTGTGTCGGACTATCAGAAGTTGGCGTGTGCTGGATAACTGGACTTGTCTCGGATACAGGACGCAGGAACTGTAGTCGTCACGGACACTGGACTTGGCAAGGACACAGACACAGGTGGTGAAGTCGACTCGGACACTTGACTTGAACACAGTAGTAGTCTCGAACACAGGTATTGGATACGGGATACAAGATACAGCTAGGGAACCTTTGCAGGACAAACACTGGGAGGACACAACATTGATCAGGCACTGGGGAAAGGGGCAGGATTCCTTTTAAGCGCCAGGGTGCTCAGGGGTAGGTTGGGGATAATTTTACTGCTCGTGCCAAGTCATAAAGGGCCAGCACGCACACCCTATGGGACAGTCGGGGAGAGGAAGCGGAGAGCGCAGTATGCCGGCATCCCTGTAAAGGGAGACGCTGGCAAAGAGAGACTGCCCTGCAGCCGCTGGTAAGAGGGGGATGCCGGCGGGCCACGGGCGTTACAGTCTATCATACACCAGTAGAAAGGGATCATAGTTTTTACAGCTAGGACCAACTGCAACCATAAATGTTTATTAAAGGAGTTATGGCTAAGGGAATTAGGTTCAAAACCAGTATCCGGGGGGATAATTTCAGAGCCTGATGGTATATGGACTGTATGATTTCCACTACTTTAGAACGGAAGTGTAACGACGGGGGTAGGGAAACGAACAAGTGAGCCCTAATCTACCCGCCACTCTGTCCCTGCCTACTTGCAACGACCCGCCCTAGGCGACGGGGTACAACTGGGCGGCAGTCCCTACGCTCAGTAAGTGCACGAGACAAACATACAAGGGAATACAAAGCAAAGGGAAAGGGGCAGTTGCCCACGGCAACACCGTGAGCAACCAGAGTGGTGAACGAGCCAAGTCAAACCAGGAGAGCACGAGGTACCAAACGCAGAGCAGGAGAGTAGTCCGTAAGCCAGGGTCAGTATGGAGCAGGATCAAATAGTAGGAGCTGTAGCTGGGCCAGGAAACCACACAGAAAGAATCACAAGCAAGGAGGAACAGGAAAGGCAGGTATAAATAGACAGAGGGCGGGAGCTAGCTCCGTCTGGCCAGGCTGCGATAGGCTCTCCCACTCCTAAGCCTGCCAGCCTGAGTGGTGGAAGCTGGAGTCCGTCTCAGAGACATAGACTCAGGTGAAGACTGATTACCTATCGGCGTTAACCCCGAAGCTGTGCCTGGCAGATCCTTTACAGGAAGTTTGTTTTTTTAGTGCACATTCCCACCAAGTATGAAAATACCATCCCAAGTGTTGAAGATATTATCAGCAGGTTGTAGGAACAGAATTGTCCATTTTATTTAAAAGCTTTGGTGTCTTGTACTATCTACTTGTAAACTTATAAGTATTGTGGCCCTTCTAGATGCATTAATTTACATGAAACTAATTATAAGTCTGCTTAGTCTTGAGTGGAGTAAGAACCACATCCAATTCTCCCTCCCAAGCCTTGATTTAAGGCAAGGCCCTGTCGGAATTCTGAAAATGTTATTATTTGTAAATTCTAAAGGTGACCTTGGGAGTCGGGGATGGTTGTGCAATCATTTGTTGATACCACGTAAGATTTTTCAAACAAGACCCCTGTTTTATCAATGGTTTAAAGTTATGGTGTAGCTGAGCATAAGTCCAAAAATGTATGGAAGCGTGTAGGAATATGGAACATAATTGATCCAGAGTTGGAAATGCCTGTCTGTCAAAAGATCACCAATGGTCTTCCCTTTTAGCGCTGCCTGCATGGGAAGCCACGACATAGACAGATAATCGTATAGACCTAATAAATCACAGACTTTTTTTCAATGGCAAAGTATGGGGCCATAAAGTGAGTGTTGTAGACCATTTGAGCCCTCCAAGGGCATTCTGGTCACTCTATTATACTTCTTACTCCTGTAACTGTCTTTCTGTTGCAGCAAAGCCTGGGTAAGGGAGCAGCCAAATAACAATTCCGCAACATCTATAAAGAGTTTGAGTTGAAGACCTATAACAATTAATAATCAATAATTCTAGTTAACTGCATGGCTTGATAGTAAGTCACTAAATCTGTGAAACCAATGCCTCCCAAACATTTGGGTCTAGTGAGAGTCCAGTACGCTATTCTTTGTCCTGTATTCCGTCAGATATAAAGTTCAAGAACTTTCTTCTAAGCCTATGGAAAAATGTTAGTGTTAAGTGTATGGGGATGGTTTCTATGACCTTAGGTATGATCAGCATCTTAAGAAGGTTACTTCTCCCTACCCTAGAAATAAAAAGTATTTTTTTTTACACATTTCAGGATATTATCTTTTTGAGTTAGTAAAGTTTCATAATTAAAAGAAAGCGAGTCAGGAAAGGCTGACATTTATGGCCCAGATATTTAATAGATCATAGACCAATCAAAAGTATGTGTTTTAGCTTTATAGACTACAGTCGTTGGGCACGTGATGTTGCATGCCGTAAATTTTGTTGGGTAATTTTAAAATTGAAGGTCCCTTCAAAGTGATCAAATATAAAGGAAAGGGCAGGAAAGGATTCATCTGGGCTTGATGTAATGATACAGATGTCTTCTGTAAATGCAGCAGGTCAATGCGTATGCCTTTGTACAGACAATCTGTGAATTTGAGGATGTTGGCAAAGAGCAATGGGGAGAGAGAGGACATCTCTGCCTTGTTCAATTAGAAATTTTTGGAGTGGGGTGACATGGTTCCATTGACCCTAATGCTAGCAGAAGGGCATGTGTATAAGGCCATAATTCATTCTACGTTGTAAAGCCATATTTACAAACATCCAGTTCACCTGGTCAAAGGCTTTTTCTGAATCTGTTGATTCTTTAGCAAGGCCAAAGGTAGTTCTTTAGAACGGGAGAACTTGATTAACTGTACTAGTCTTAAGGTGTTGTCTTTATCCTCTTTATTAATGATGAACCCTGCTTGTTCAGTATGAATTAAACCAGAAAGGAGAGGTTACAGCCTTTTAGCCAAAAGTGTGACATACAGTTTTATATCGACGTTTAGCAGTGAAATAGGACGATATCTGTTGCACTGAGATTCGTCTTTTCCTTTTCTGGGAGTATTAAAATATGACCTTCATAGGACTGTTTGGGAAAGCCTGATGTGTATTAAAGCATATTAAATGTATGTAACATGTTCGGCAGGTGAATATTCTGAAATGTTTCGTAATATATAGCCGGGAGACAATCCAGGCACGGACTTTTGCCCAAAGGTGTTTCGCGCAAAGCAATGTCTAGTTCTTGTCAAGAAAAGTGTTTCGATAGAGCATGATGTTGGAATGAAGTCAACTTAGGAGGTCTAACTCCCGAATGGAACACCTTCAAACTTTATTTGTTTAATGTATGTCTGTTCTTGACTCTTTTTGGTCATTAGGGCCATAAGTTTAGATCTTCTTACGATGCAGATAATTTTTTTTGATGGCTATATAGGTATGCTTGAGCTGCTTTAGCATTAAATAAACATTTTAGCTTCTCTCTAAATTGTAAGTTCAACTAGAGTCTCTGCAGCCAAGGCTTTATGTTGCCCTTAAAGCACAATAATACAGGCAAGTATATCATGAATTTCTTTGATTTTTGCTTTCTTCACATAGTACTCCAAGGAAATGAGCTCTCCCATTACCACGGATGTATGAGTTTCCCAAACGACTGGTTGAGAAGCACTAGTTTGTGTGTCCTCTTTAAAGTTATTAAAACAAGTTTCTGTAATTTTTATTTGTTTTTTATCTTTAAAGATCATTTCATTAAGTCCCTACGTTTAGGTTTTCTGGATAATGGTCAAGATATAAGGATCCATGCAAACAGGTGCGTGGTCAGAGACTGCTGTATGTCCGGTACTGGACTGTGCAATAAGCTGTAAAAGTTGCGAGATCATAAGAAGGTAGTCTAACCTTTGGTAATATTTATGATGGTCAGAATAGAACCTGTTGGATAGAAGGTTCTCTATATGTCTCATAAATGCATGTCAGAAAGGTTTCTATGGAGTGTTTTAAATTTTTTATATGATTGCTGAGAGGATCTAGTGGTGGAGTCTAATTTGGAGTTCTAATGTGAAATTCAAATTGTCACTAATGATACATATCCCTTCTTTGAAAGACTGTCCGCATTGTAGGGTCTCTGTTACCCAAGCAGTTTGACTTGTATTTGGCACATACAAACCTACCAATGTAAACGGTGTGTTCACTATTTGACGTTTTAGGAATAAGAATCTACCTTAACTGTCAGTCAAGTTATTAGCCTACCGTCTCAGATAGGTTATAATTCAGATTATACACCCAGACCGGGCTCAGGCCAGGGAAGGCAACCACACTAAATATAAGGTGTCTTTTTACGGCTTTTCAAACTACTAATGATTTCTAATATGGGTGTGCTGTCCTCTCTTTAAAAGCCAACAAAGCATTTACCTTGAAAAGAGTGGTCCTTTTTATGGGCAACCATGACGAGAATGGGATTTAGCAGCACTTTCATCAAGTAGGTACAGCTACTGTATTCTAACCCGGCTGCCAGGGTGAGGGTGAATGGGTACACCTCAGACCGTTTCCCTCTGCTTAGGGGGACTCGCCAGGACTGCCCTCTCTCCCCTATGTTGTATGCGATTGTTATGGAGCTCACATCTGTGTATATTAACTTCAACATTTCCATAGCTATATTGCACTGGCAGGTACTACAACACCTTTGGGAACTGGGGGTAGCAGCCTTACTTGACCTTGAACTGTACTGTTGGGATTCTCAATTGTCCAATCTTTGCCAATAGTGAAAGGAGGATAAGGTTAGAGCATTGCAGTCTATTGTCTGCCCCTTTGTGCCGGTTTCTCTCACCCATTACATGTCCTTTTTCAGTTATCTAATGACTCTCCGATGGCTCCCCTAAGATTTCTTATCCTCCCCCTGCCCATAATCTGTTTCATGTGGATGTTTTTGATACCCTTACCTCCCTGTGGCATAAAGACAGACTGGGCGAATTGAGAACCCTCCATGTGTGAGCCTAATTTACTACTTTTATAAAATACTCCTTGATAAACGTGTCAAACTTGCCCAGCAGTCGGCTAACTTAAATTGGGAGGCTGATGTTAGGGATATAACTGATAAACAATGGTCCTTAGCCTTGGCAAACACCCAGGTTGCTCTCCCCACCCAGCTCTATATCCTGTATCGTGCTTACAACACTATGGCCAGATTACATAAACTTCAGCCGAACACTACAGACCTCTGCCCTAAGTGTTATGGGACCCCCTTGCACATTCTTTCACCTACTATGGGACTGTCCAGAGCTCAGGGGCTTTTGGTCCTAAGTCATTCAATTTATGCATAACACAATGGGTATGCCGGTGACGCAGGACCCTGAAACCTGTCCTCTTTTCTTAGACCATGAAAATTACCCTTCTACTTCATATAGAAATTTGCTCTTGGAAATACTCTATGAAGCTTGAAAATGTGTTGCTAATTTTATGATGGCTGAGCGTGTACCCACCCTTCACGACTGGAAAATCTCGTTCAATGCATCCCTGTTGTATAAAAAAGCCATATATGCACGTAGAGGCTGCACAGCGAAATTTCTTAGGATTTGGAGCAGTGTTTGTTCTTAGGTATTCCAATGTTATTAATTCATTGACCTTTTTCCCAGATGTAATGTGCTTTAACTTTAGACTACTTGTAACCGTAATAGCTCTATTTCCCATGATGGTGTTGGTTTGTTTTTTTCTTTTGTTTTTGTTAATTGTCTATTTTACACTTTGCATTTTCTTATACCTGAACAAGCAATAAGGTGGCTTTTTATTGCTTCGGCATTGGCTCCTTTGCTGGCACGATGCCTTATAGATAGGTGTATATGATCACTGTACTTGCTTTTGCACACAGTGCTCAGTGATATTTTGTTCCTTGGCATTCTTATCCTTTACATGCTTGTTCTTCACCAAGTGTATGCATCTTACTGTACTGTTTTGCTCTATACGTAATTGATCTGTTAAGAATGTATTGTACTTCTCTATTTTACAGTTGGTGACTACTGTATCCTAGTGTTGGTATCTGCTTATACTAAAATAAAACGTTATTATTTTTATTTTTTATTTTTTTAAACAAAAAGTATGACCTGTGGCCCGCAGATGCTCCAAGGTCTCCTTAGAATCCCATGTGAATCTTTACATACTCGTTTAGAGCTATACTGGGGTGGTGGAGGAGCCAGTGTATAATAAAGTCCAGTAACAGTAGGGGTTGTTAATATGCTGGGTTAATAGGCGTTTTAGGTCTGAGTGGCCAATGTTTTCTGCTAATAGCCTTCTTTTGTAGGCATTTTTCACGCAGATTTTGGGGCGGTTTCCGCGACTGAATCTGCCTTAAAAAAAAGTCTGTGTGAACAAGCCTTACAGTAGTCACCTAGAGGAAGACGAAAACAAACCCCTATAACTGAGTGAACGAACAACTGTAGCAAAAGAATGGTTAAATAAAACTGTTAAATTACCAAGTTTCTAGAAATGACTAACAAATTATTTGCATACTTTGTAAGAGTAAGTAAATAACCCAGAGCAGATCAGTCAATATTGTAGCTAATTGTTTACTTGCACACAATTAGTTTCATTGTCTACGTTTGTCTGATGTTGATTATAATAAAGTGGTTGCTGCATTACAAGTGACAATTTGGGGAGCATAAATTGCACAGGCTATTGGTCATTTATTCATAGTTTTATTTTTTTTATTTTTTTACCTCTTTCATTGTGAATAAAAACAACCCTGTAATAGATATGATTATATGCCCTGTGGATTCTAGACAGGATTGTGGAACTCCGAAAAGAATGAGATATAAAGGCTGTCAATGACAATTTGCATTTGCTTGTTCTGCCCATGTAAAATTGTTACTGATTAGAGTCTTTGTGATCATTGAGGGACCACTACATAAAATATATCTATATATATAAAAAACATCTACCGCACTATCTTCATCAAGCTTGAACATATTTAGCGCTTGATCTGAACTATATTCTTTCTCATTTATAATTAGGTTTGTTTCATCTTTTTGTTTTTTGCAAAGAAAAAAATTACATTTAGGCAGAAATTGGTTGTATATTTGGCCAAGTTCCTATGCAGTATTCTTTAACCCTCAACAGAGGCGTCAGGCTGAGACTTCAGTGATTATTTAGATCTAGAACACTGATTCCTATATTCCATGTTGAGTACATGTAGTTGGAAAACATATTATGGTAGGTATTTATTCAGTTGAGTAGGTGCCATAAAGCGATCTGCATTCTATGGGAAGTAATTGATTGATACAGTTCAAATAAATTGTAGATGCAAATGCTAAGGCTATATTCACACGACCGTTTGACAGCAATTTTTCTTTAACAGCCGCCACACGGCCATTTCTGAACTGTGAAGATCTATAGGTGTATTCACACAGACGTTTCTTTTAACGGCCTGTGAATACTAGCAATCAAAAGATAGAACATGTTCTATTTTCTTCCAATTTTACTGCCAGACGGCCCCCATAGAATTCAATGCATCAGTTTTTAATGGTCATTGTCCTTGTGACGGCCATTAAATACTGATCCTGGCCCTCACAAGTGGACTCCCCTGGCACATTACTACTTTAAGAGCTGAGCCTGGGGAAACCCCTGACGTCAATGTTGATATATGGACAGTGATATCAGGGACTTTAAACTATGGAGTCCCCCAACCAGAGCATCGCAAACTCTCTGTTCGGGACTCCTGTCTTAGGAAAGCCCTTGAAGTAACTGTCCATATATGGACAGCGACGTCAGGGGCTTTGTAATGTGAGAATCCACTCCTAGAGGGAGCCCCTAATGTTGGTGTCCACATACAGACAGTGATGTTAGGGGTAGAAAGAGAAACACCTCCAGCTCACCTTCGTTGCAAATGTGGATTTTGGGATGATCGTGCACGGATCCTCGTGTCGGCACACAGTAGATAGACGAGACTAGGAAAAATGGGTTTGGATCCAGCACAGAAGATTTGATAAAATGGAAAGAAAATTTCCGAGTTTAATGGGCCAGTACGTTTGGCAAGTTAAAATCAGGAGTGAGGAGCACAGCGTGACATCCTGATAGTGTAAGGAAGAGAGTGATAGTGGTAAATGAAAAGCCTACGCGTTTCAGACGCTGCGAGCGTCCTTAATCATGGCTGAAGCTTTGGCCCATTAAACTCGGAAATTTTCTTTCCATTTTATCAAATCTTCTGTGCTGGATCCAAACCCATTTTTCCTAGTGATATTAGGGGCTTTGAGTTGCCGGAATGCTCCGCCAGAGCGCCTGCAACGCTCTGGCTGGGGATTCCGCTCCTGGAGGAGCCCCTGACATCACTGAACACATGGAGCAAAATCCCCAGCAGGGGGGGATGGGTGGCACTATCTACATAGGTACTGTGGCCTTATGTGGACACTGTGGCGCTATCTACATTGTGTGTGTGTGGCACTCCCTACATTGGCACTGTCGCACTATCTATGTGTGCACTGACACTTTATGTGGGCACTATCGTGGGCACTTTGGCACTGTGATTCTAGCTATGTGACCACTGTGGCACGATCTATGTGGATACTAGCTACAGTGGGCACTGTGGCACTATATGGGCACTAGCTACAGTGGGAACTGGCACTGTCTACAGGGACACTATGGCGCTACCTACATGGGCATTGTGTGTGGTACTATATGGGCAATGTGGCACAATCTGTGGGCACTACTGTGTGTACTGTGGCACTATCTATGTGGACACTAGTTACAGTGGGCACTGTGGCACTATCTATTTGAGCACTAGCACTATCTATGTGGGCACTGTGGCACTCTCTACAGGGACATTGTGGCACTATCTACATCGGCACTGTGGTGTTTTAAGGGGGTTGGAACCAAAAAAAAAAAAACAAATTAAATTCATCCAATTACATTTTCTCTACTGCTGTGAAAAACTGACGACAAACGGATGACAAACTGCGATTAACCACTTCCCGTCGTAAACAACTTTGACTTTAATTTTCGTTTTTTCCTCCCCACCTTCCAAAAGCCATAACTTGTTTTTTTCCGTCGATATAGTCCTATGAAGGCTTGATTTTTGCGGGACTAGTTGTAGTTTTTTGTAGCGCCATTTATTGTGCCATATAATGAAAAAAATTATTTGTGGGTAGAAAGTAAAAAAAAACCAGAGATTCCTCCATAGTTTTGTGCGCTTCGTTTTGACGGAATTCACTGTGCAATTAAAACAACATGTTAACTTTATTCTGTGGGTCAATACGATTATGGCGATACCAAATATATATTGTTTTTTCTATTATTTTACTACTTTTACATTTGTAAACTGCCTGAAGAAGGGGCCTCTGTGCTCTGAAAGCTTGCATATAGAACTTTTATGGTTAGCCAATAAAGGTATCATACCTATTATACTTTTGTCTTTTTTGACACAAAAGTATTTAACATTTCATATTGTCTCTGGCTAACACGGTACTACACTATTTTTTACTGTACTACAAGTAAAAAACGAATTGTAAAAAATGTAATTTATGTTGTGTCGCTAAATTCTGAGAGCCATAACTTTTTTTCTTTTTCTGTCAAGTGGTATGAGGGCTTATTTTTTGCGGGATAAGCTATCGTTTTTAATGATACTATTTTGGTGTACATGCAACGTTTTTATCACTTTTATTCCATTTTTTGTGGGAGATGAGGGGACTAAATAATAGAGATTCTGGCGTTTACAATTTTGTTTTTTTTATGGCGTACACCGTGCGGGTTAAATAATGATATATTGTAATAGTTCCGATTTTTACGGATGCGGCAATACCAATTATGTTTATATATTTTTTTTAATGAACTACAACCAACATGTGCAACGTTTTCCATCCTACTACCTTAAATACGGGCCAAAATTGACACCTGTTATTCCACTGAATGAAGGACTTCACCAATTTAACTCCTCACGGCTATTGTTTTGAACAAACCCCTTTCAATGAATGATTCAATTACTCAGAATGAGCAGCATGCATGTCCTAATTGTTGGCTCTGTTTTTTTACTACTTTACTACACTTACAAGTAAATGATTTGCTATGTAGAAATATCACTTCTACCAAAAACATTGATTTATCAGGTTAATGGTGTTGGACAGGCTATGTTTTTTTTAAACTATACAAGTATAAAGATAATCCGCTCTGTTCTCAGATAAATAATTTATAATGTCTTACAAAAACTAACTGCTTCTTTAAAAACAGCCATGACTTTTTTTTGACAAAAGGACTTTAACCCCTTCCCGACATTTGACGTAAATGTACGTCATGGAAAGCATTGACTTCCCGCAAAATGCCGTACATTTACGTCAAATGTTTGGCACCGGCTCAGAAGCTGAGTCGGTGCCATCATCGTCGGATCTCAGCTGTATCTTACAGCTGACATCCGACTGTAACCGCGGGGACCGAAATTAGCTTCGATCCCCGCCATTAACCCCTTAAGTGCAGCGCTCAAACGCGATCGCTACACTTAAGGTTTTTGCAGCTCATCGGAGCCCCAGCAATGAAATGGCAACCGGAGGCCTAATACTGGCCTCCCGGTCTGCCTAGCACCGAAGCCGGTCAAGATCCGCTTCCGTAGCTGCCGGCAAGATGGCGCCGGGTCAGGAGCTGATCCGGCGTCATCAGCGGTGGAAGTCAGCTGTACTGTACAGCTGACATCCACCTGTAACGGCAGGAACCGGAGCTAGCTCCGATCCCTGCCATTAACCCCTTCGATGCAGCAATCGAAAGCGATTGCTGCATCGTAGCGGTTACTAGCAGATCGCCAGCCCTGAGAGGCAATCGGGACTGGCGACTGCTGTTATGGCAACAGGAGACACAATGGTCTCCTGCTCTGCCATTACGGAAGCCGATTTAGGCCCCGCCGGAAGGCGAAGCCTAATCGGCTTGCTGTCAGTGAATGACTGACAGATCTAATACATTGCACTACATAGGTAGTGCAATGTATTAGAAAAAAAAAAATCTGACCGTTGGACCTTCAAGTCCCCTAGTGGGACTTGAAGAAAAGTGTAAAAAAAGTATAAAAAAAGTGTAAAAAAAAGTGCAAAAAATAAAAGTTTGAAAACAATAAAAGTTTCAAGTAATCAAATAAAACACAATCCCCCTTTTACTCTTATCAAGTCCTTTATTATTGAAAAATAATAATAAACCATATGTATTTGGTATCGCCACAACCGTAACGACCTGAGGTATCAAAATATTATATTATTTATTGCACGCGGTGAACAGCGTAAAAAAAAAACGTTAAAAACTTTACCAGAGTTTCTGTTTTTTGGTCACTTTGCCCTACAAATATTAGAATAAAAAGTGATCAAAAAGTCGCACGTATCCAAAAATGGTACCTATAAAAACTATAGCTCGTCCCGCAAAAAACAAGCCCTCATACACCTCCGTCGACAAAAAAATTAAAAAGTTATGGTTCTCACAACTTGGCGACAGAAAAAATACATTCTTTTTACAAAAGTAATTTTATTGTGCAAAAAGTTGTAAAACATAAAAAAGTGCTATAAATTAGGTATCGCCGGAATCGTACTGACCCGCAGAATAAAGTTAACATGTAATTTATAACGCATGGTGAACGCTGTATAAAAAAAAAACGAAAAAAGCTGTGCCAGAATTGCGTTTTTTTGTTTACCTGGCATCCCAAAAAATAGGATAAAAGGTGATCAAAAAGTCACATGTACCCCAAAATGGTACCAATAATAACTACAGCTCGTCCCGCAACAAACCAGCCCTCATACCGCTACGTCTATGAAAAATAAAATTAGTTATGGCTTCAATAAGTCAGGAAATAAAAAAATATGCAGTTGTGCCCGAGGGGAACATTTCTTCTGTTTCAAGAGGCGATTTATCAAGGACCTAAAATTAGGGAACCAGGAAGGGGAGAGCCCAAACATATCCGCTGGAAGCGACGGTGCCCGTATTATACCAGGACAACACTTTCCCAGCAAAATTCCCCAAACTACAAAAGGCGCGGAGTGTGGACCAAAAGGGGGATAAGAAATGACACCATTTATCAGTGCGACACTGGCCTGTGCGGAAAGGATTGCTTCACAGCGTAACACACATCTATGGATTATATATATTTTTTTATACCACCTGACTATGCCCCTTATATACTCCGCCCCGCTTTCATGTACCCCCACATTATAAAACACCAGCAATACTCAAACAAATATAGTACCAAGCAAAATCCGCTCTCCAAAAGCCAAATGGTGCTCCCTCGGCTCTGAACCCTACAGCGTCCCCAAACAGCAGTTTCCTTCAACATATATGGCATCGTCATACCCGGGAGAACCCTTTTAACAATTTTTGGGGTGTGTGTCTCCAGCGTCATAAGCTGGGCATGACATATTTGCCACTGAATGGCATATCTAGGGAAAAATATACATTTTTAATTTGCACCATCCGCAGCGCATTCATTTATGGAAAAGACCTGTGGGGTGAAAATGCTCACTACACCCCTTAATAAATGCCTTGAGGGGTGCAGTTTCCATAGTGGGGGTCACTTATCATGGGGTTTCTTTTTATTATTTCACATCTGAGCCTCTGCAGTTGTGAACCAATACTTTGTAAATCGCCAAATTAGGCCTCCACTCCGCATGGTACTCTTCACTTCTGAGCCCTGTCATATGTCCAGACAAAAGATTGGGGCCACATGTAGGGTGTTTCTAAAACCGGGAAACACCGCATAATAATTAGAGAGCTGTCTTGTTATGGTGGCACAAGCCGGGCACCACATATTGGCATATCTTTGGAAAAAAACAACATTTTCACTCTGCAACATCGAGTGAACACTAATTTCTACAAAACACCTGCAGGGTTAAAATGCTTACTACACCCCTTGGTAAATGCATTGAGGGGTGTAGTTTCCAAAATGGGGTCACTTCTGGGGGGTTTCCACTGTTTTGGGCCCACAGGCGCCCAGAAACCAATCCAGCAACATCTGCACTCCAAATGGCGGTCCTTCCCTTCTGAGCCCTGCCGTTTGCCCAAACAGCAGTTTATGACCACATATGGGGTATTGCCGTACTCGGGAGAAATTGCTTTACAAATGTTGGGTTCTTTTTTTCCTTTATTTGTTGAGAAAATGAAAAAATTTGCGCTAAAGCTACGTCTTATTGAAGAAAAAGGACTGTTTTTATTTTCACTGCCTAATTCTAATAAATTCTATGAAACATCTGTTGGGTCAAAATGCTCACTACACCCCTAGATGAATTCCTCAAGAGGTGTAGTTTCCTAAATGGAGTCCCTTTTTGGGAGTTTTCATTGTTTTGTCCCCTCAGGGGCTTTGCAAATGTGACCTGGCCTCCGCAAATCATTCCTGCTAAATGTGATCTCAAAAAGCCAAATAGTGCTCTTTCCCTTCTAAGCCCTGCCGTGTGTCCAAACAGCCGTTTATTACCACATGTGGGGTATTGTTTTACTCGGGAGAAATTGCTTTACAAATTTTGTGATGCTTTTTCTCCTTCAGTACTTCTGGAAATGAGAAAAAATTAGCTAAACCTAGAAAAAATGTTGATTATTATTTTCAGGGCCTACTTCCAATAATTTCTGCAAAAAAACTGTGCGGTCAAATCGCTCACTATACCCCTAGATAATTTCCTCAATGGGTGTAGTCTCCAAAATGGGGTCACTTGTGGGGGGTTTCCACTGTTTTGTCCCCTCAGGGGCTTTGTAAATGTGACATGGCCTCTCAAACCATTCCTGCTAAATGTGAACTCCAAAAGCCAAATAGCGCTCTTTTCCTTCTCAGCCACGCCGTGTCTCCAAACAACCGTTTATTACCACATGTGGGGTATTGTTTTACTTGGGAGAAACTGCTTTACAAATTTTGCGGTGCTTTTTCTCCTTCAGTCCTTGTGGAAATTATAAAAAATTAGCTAAACCTACATTTTCTTTGAAAAAATTTAGATTGTCATTTTCAGGGCCTACTTCCAATAATTTATGCAAAAAACCTGTTGCGTCAAAACGCTCACTATACCCCTAGATAATTTCCTCAATGGGTGTAGTTTCCAAAATGGGGTCACTTGTGGGGGGTTTCCACTGTTTTATCCCCTCAGGGGCTTTGCAAATGCGACATGGCCTCCGCAAACCATTCCTGCTAAATTTGAGTTCCAAAAGCCAAATGGCGCTCTTTCCCTTCTCAGCCTCGCCGTGTGTCCAAACAGCCGTTTATTACCACATGTGGGGTATTGTTTTACTCGGGAGAAATTTCTTTACAAATTTTATGGTGCTTTTTCTCCTTTAGTCCTTGTGGAAATGAAAAAAAATTAGCTAAACCTACATTTTATTTGAAAAAATGTAGATTTTCATTTTCACAGCCTACTTGCAAAAATGTCTGCAAAAAACCTGTGGGGTCAAAATGCTCACTATACCCCTAGATAATTTCCTCAAGGGGTATAGTTTCGAAAATGGGGTCACTTGTTGGGGGTTTCCACTGTTTTATCCCCTCAGGGGCTTTGTAAATGTGACATGGCCTCCGCCAACCATTCCTGCTAAATGTGAACTCCAAAAGCCAAATAGCGCTCTTTCCCTTCTCAGCCACGCCGTGTCTCCAAACAACCGTTTATTACCACATGTGAGGTATTGTTTTACTCGGGAGAAATTGCTTTACAAATTTTGCGGTGCTTTTTCTCCTTTAGTCCTTGTGGAAATGAGAAAAAAAATCGCTAAACCTACATTTTCTTTGAAGAAATGTTGATTTTAATTTTCACGGCCTACATCCAATAATTTCTGTAAAAAACCTGTGCGGTCAAAATGCTCACTACACCCCTAGATAATTTCCTTGAGGTGTCTAGTTTCCCAGATGGGGTCACTTTTGGGGGATTTTTACTGTTTTGTCACTGCAAGAGCCCTTCAAACCTGACATGGTGCCTAAAATATATTCTAACAAAAATAAGGCCCCAAAATCCACCAGGTGCTCCTTTGCTTCTGAGGCCGGTGCTTCATTCCAGTAACACGCTACGGCCACATGTGGGATATTTCCTAAAACTGCAGAAACTGGGCAACAAATATTGAGTTGCATTTCTCTGGTAAAACCTTCTGTGTTATAAAAAAAATTGTATTAAAAATTTATTTCTGCAGAAAAATATGAAATAATTTGTAAATTTCACCTCTACTTTGCTTTAATTCCTGTGAAATGTGTAAAGGGTTAAGACATTTTCTAAATGCTGTTTTGAATACTTTGAGGGGTGAAGTTTTTAAAATGGGGTGACTTTTTGGCAGTTTCTAATATATAAGGCCCTCAAAACCACTTCACAACTGAACTGGCCCCTGTAAAAATAGCCTTTTGAAATTTTCTTGAAAATGTGAGAAATTGCTGCTAAAGTTCTAAGCCTTGTGAGGTCATAGAAAAATAAAAGGATGTTCAAAAAACGATGCCAAAGTAGACATATGGGTGATGTTAATTAGCAACAATTTTGTGTGGTATAACTGCCTGTCTTACAAGCAGATACATTTAAATTGAGAAAAATGCTAATTTTTGCAATTTTTCGCTAATTTTTGGTGTTTTTCACAATTAAATACTGAACATATCGAGCAAATTTTGCCAGTAACATAAAGTCCAATGTGTCACGAGAAAACAATCTCAGAATCGCTTGGATAAGTGAAAGTATTCCGGAGTTATTACCACATAAAGTGACACATGTCAGATTTGAAAAATGAGGCTCTGTCAGGAAGGTCAAAAGTGGCTAAAGAGGGAAGGGGTTAATCCATGCCGTGTTTTCATTAAGTGCATGGTCTAGCCACCATCAATGTCTACAAGGTTACAGAACTGTGTCTTAACCATTGTGGGAGAAACTTGGTCTACCTGAAACTTATATAGACAGGATTTTCTTATGTGAGGAGTGCAGAATGTATGTCTGCTTGGCAAGGGGAATGTCTCTACTGTTCTGGACAATGTGTGTTCTTTAGGGAGTGTATAAATGGCTATACATATTGGCGTTCTCATCGATTATTTTCAAATACATGGCTATCGGTGATATCTCTAGAATCGCTGGTGGTGTCTGGACTCAGAGGAGAATGGACGAAAGCAGGACAGCCACTTTTTTAATGTCCTCATTACATAGAGCCCGGGTGTTACTTTTTTAATGAACAGAAGAATTTGATTCTCGGACATCTCCTTCACCCTTTGGGCTCTTTAGTGAAACTGGCTATACAGGTTTAAAGCTGTACAGGAATTTTATACTGTTAAAAGTATTATATACTGTCTTTATACTCGATGTTGCTGAATGTTTAAATGCAGGGAAATCCTTTTAATTTATAGTTCTACAGGTTTGCCTGAAACTCTGAATGGAATTCAATGGTCTTGTAACCTGGTGGTTGTATAGAATAGATTTCCTATTTAGGTGTGAAAAAATAAGGGTACTTTCACACACAAACATTTGTTGAGTTTTTTTAAACGCATAAAAATGCTAGTTTTGAAGAATGCATCAGTGGTTTTTTTTGGTGCATCTTTTTAATTGATTCTGTTTTTTAATTGGGTTTTATTATGTATTTGAGGAAATATAGTGATGTTCTGTGTCTATGTAAAGGTGCTTACACTCATGCATTTTTTTTATTCAATTTTGAAGCCAAAACTAGGAGTGGATAGTAAAAGAAGGGGAAGTATATAGAATATTTTTTTCTAAATCCACTCCTAGTTGTCCACTCCAACATTAAAAAAAACTTCATCAAAACGGCATGTGTAAAAGCACCCTTATTAAGACACAGAACATCACCATGTTTTCTCAATTACATAATAAAAATTGTTAATTTAAAAAAAGCATCAATTAACCGCTTCCCGCCATGTGAATGAGCCCACTCCATACAACGCGGGAGTCGGCTGTATGTTACAACCGACACTTCACTGTAATGAGCGGGATCGCGGTTGAGCTCGATCTCGCTCATTTAACCCCTTACATGCCACGTTCAATATCGACTGCAGCATCTAAAGCATAAGAAAGAGGGGGGTGATCTCCTCTGACAGCCCATAGGCCCCCCTGCAAATACTATCGCAGGTCTGCCATCTTTGTACTCCGGCAGGACTTAGTAGGAGCCTGTCAGAAACACGATATACTGCAATACATCGTGTACATTACATATACATTAGTATTGCAGTATATAGCATAGTATAGTATATGATATATTCATCAACATTGAAATTGCAACACCAAGAAGGAAAAGTTTGGGAAGTGGATCGATAAACATGTTAATGATATGCAAATACACGGGCGTAACTAGGAAAATCTTGGCCCCATAGCAAACTCTTGACTGGACCCCCCCTAGGTGCCACACGCAGCCCCCCTTATAGATATTGCCCCATGTAGATTGTGCCATACAGCCCCCCCCCCGTAGACTGTGCTATACAGCCCCCCCTGTAGACCTTGTTACACCCCACTTGTAGATAGCGCCCCCACCTCCCCCTTGAAGATAGTGCCATACAGCACACCTGTAGATATCGCCATAAAGCCCCCTGTATATAGCGCCATACAGCTCCCCCTGTATATAGCGCCATACAGCTCCCCCTGTATATAGTGGCAAACAGCCCCTCTCCCTTGTATACAGTGCCATATAGCCCCCATTAGTAGATAGTGCCACACAGCCCCCCTTAGTAATTAGTTCCACACACAGCTCCCTGTAGATAGCGCCACATCCACCCCCCTTGTAAATAGATCAATACAGCCCCCTAGTAGATAGTGCCACCCAGCCCCCCCTAGTAGATAGTGCCACACAGCCCACCTTAGTAGTGCTACACAGCCCCCCTTAGTAGTGCCACACAGCCCCCCTTGTATATAGTGCCACACAGCCCCCTAGTATATAGTGTTAACCTGCTCCCCCCTTGTATATAGTGCTACCCTGCTCCACCCCCTTTGTATATAGTGCCACACAGTCCCACCCCCCAAAAAATATATATTGTACTTACCTTGCCCGTTCTTGTGACGGACAGAGCGCTGCACAGGCTCCAGTCGGGACACAGGCGCAGACCAGCGTGATGCAGTGACGTCATCAAGCCAGCCTGCGCAGAGAGTCTTTCCAGCACCTTATAGGCTGCAGGCCTAAAGTGGCCTGCAGCCGCAGGGCCGATACTAGCTTTTCTGCTGCCTGAGGCAAAAATTTAAATGGCGCCCCCCAGATTTTGATTGACATCGCCCTAGCTGTTCTACATCACTACCAGCCTCCTCAAACTCTTGCAGATGCGCCATTTCCTTGTACTCCCCTGGCATGCGTGCTGCAGCGATGAAGCCGGACAGAGTACACCTCGATGCACGGTGTGTGCCCAAGTAGTACAAGGCAATGGTGCAGCCGAGAAAGTTGTATCAGCCAGGGGGATGTGAATCAAACATGGAAAGGTGGGTTTGGAGGCAGCACTATGTGACTCTTCAGGGTAGCGGCACCGCCCCGTGACCCTTTAATGAGTAATTAGCATATAGTGTGCGCCATATTAAAAGTTTATTTTATAGATTTTGTTGCATCTGGGAAAAAAACATACATTTGGAAATATTGTCAGGTCATGTATTCCCGCATGGTGGCGGTTCAAGGGGTTAAAACTACCAGACAGGTTTCCATTAAATATACAATGATTTTAAAACATTTCCATCTGCCCTTCCAGTTTTGTTGTTATAAATATATCCTATATAATTACAGCTCCAGAACAAAGATCATACATATATACAGCACCAGAACAAACCTTAGTACATAAATACAGCACCAGAACAAAGCTCAATACATATATACAGCACTAAAACAAAGCTCAGTACATAAATACAGCACTAGGACCAAGCTCTGACATATATACAGTACCAGAACCAAGCTAAATACATATATACAGCACCAGACACAAACTCAGTACATAAATACAGACCCAAGCTCAGTACATAAATACAGCACCAGACCCAAGCTCAGTACATAAATACAGCACCAGACCCAAGCTCAGTACATAAATCCAGACTTAGAACCAAGCTCAGTACATATACACAGCCCCAGAACCAAGCTCAGTACATATATACAGCACCAGAACGGCGTAAAACTACAGCTCCCAGCATGGCCCGAACAATGGTAAGGATATGTTGGGAGATGCTGTTATACAAAAAAAATTATATCATATTCAAACTCCCCATCATCCTACTGCACATCATACAGTGACTACATTACTGATTAGAGGCAGAATAAACATTTGCATTAAGTGACTCACCGGTGACGTCTCAGATTCTAGTTCTTTTCCTCCTTTTCTTCTCCATCCGTTCCAGACCTCTATGATGACTTCTCCTGGCCACAACCCATTTCTGTAGTTTGCCGCTCAGATGTCTTCAGCTTCTCACTTTTAAAATATTTCTGCATCTATAAACGAAGATAAAATTCTCAACACCCTTAAATATAATAGTGCCATATACTGCACCTCTAATTATAATAGCGCCATACACTGTGTCCCTGATTATAATGGCACCATACACGGTGTCCCACACACACCGTGCCCCCTGTAGATAGTGCCCCCGTAGATAGTGACCCCCACAGAGCCTCTGTAGATAGTGCCCTACATCGAAGCCCCTTTAGATATTGCCCCACATACAGCTCCCTGTAGATGGTGCCCATATATGGACTCCAGAGCTGCAAGGCAATAGTGCCAACCACTGAGACACCGTGCTGCCCTACATATAGCTCCCCCTATAGATAGTGCTCCTCATATATCCAGTGCTCCACATATAGCCCACCTCTGTAGATAGTGCCTCACATATAGTTCCCCCTGTATACAGTGTCCCACATATAGCCCACCCCTGTAGACAGTGCCCTACATATAGCCAACCTGTAGACGGTGCCCCACAGGTAACCCACCCCTGTATATAGTGTCCCACATATCGCTCACCCCTGTAGACATTGCCCTACATATAGCCCCCCTGTAGACAGTGCCCCACAGGTAACCCACCCCTTTATATAGTATCCCACATGTAGCCCACCCCTGTAGATAGTGCTCTACAACTGGGCACCGAGGGTGGGGCCGGGCAGCACGGGCCCCTTATGCCGCGGGCCCCATAGCAGCGGTAGTTACGCTAGTGTGCAAATGATAACAAAATAGAGTATGAGCGCCACACACAGAAATACACGCACTTACATGCCTTCGCATACTATCAGTGAGGTTAATGGTTGTCTGAGAAATGTTATGCCACACTGAATGCACTTGGTCACGCAAATCATCAAGACTGGCTGCTGGCAGCTCTCTTTGCAATTTCCAACCAATGACGTTCCAGATGTGCTTGATGGGAGACAAATCCGGAGACGCTGCTGGCCATGGTAGCACGTTTAGGCCACGCAGGCTGCTCACAGTAGCACGAGCAACATGCGGCCTGGTGTTCTCCTGTTGAAAAAATGCTTTTGGGACACTGGAGAGATTGCCGTACCACTGGTTCCACGATCAAATCAATGTAACGCCGCGCTGTTCGTGTACCTGATATGAAGACTAGAGCGGTACATCTACCGTACATTATGCCACCCCGCACTGTAATCCCGGGAGTAGGACCGGTGTGATATTCCCTTGTGAAGGCCTCTGTATGGCGTTGCCCACGTGGTCTCCAGACCAATCTCGGCTATTATTGCGTTGAGACAAAAGCGGGAAGAGGATAGACATCCATTCCAGGACGCTGCAGTTGTTTTTTTTTCATTGTTTAATTCCTAAAGTGAAACTTTTTTATTTTTTTATCGACACAGCCGTGTGAGTTTTTTTGCAAGGTGAGTTGTATTTCTTAATGCCACTATTTTGGGATACCTATAGTGTATACAAAATTTTTATAAAAATGCTTGTGGGCATGGAAAAAAAACAACAATTCCCCAATTGTTTTTTTAGGGGTTTTATTTTAACGGCGCTCACCATGTGAACATGAAGTGACATAGGGAGCCCCTTCCCTCAGAATCCACTTACATGCCACGGCAGCTTTTGACCGTGGAATCTAAAAGGTTAGATGGGGGGTCATTAGACAGCAAACCACTTGTGCCAGGCTTCTGCTGCAGCACTGTAGAAAGGTGTATGCAGCAGAATAAAGCGTCTTATTGACTTCAGTAAAAAAGCGTATTGGTGTATAGGGGCAAGAGTATACGGTTTGCAGTAAGGTAGCAATTGTTTAGAGTGCAAGTGATTGAAATAGTCAGCTCGGCCATGCATGATTCCCTGAAGATCTATTCCCACAGTGCAGTCAAAATGTGGTTTCTGCCACGTTTTTCACAAAATGGCAGCAAAAGACTAGATTTGACCACACCATGTGAATTTTAAATTTCCATTCCTTTGTTCTCATTATAAATGTATACTCTGTATTTACGCTGCATTTCCACTACATGCACATGTTTGTCAATAAGCAAGTGCTAATAAGGTTGATTAGTCACTAGTACTTTAAAGGTAGGCAGGTTGAGTGCTTTTTCTGCTGTCTGTAGCCACCACTTTTTCTGGTCTAGAATCTGAATACAGATCATCTTTAGTTGTCGCTGTATTTGCCTGAAAGCCATCCAACTGAGGTATTGTATGGATTATGTTCTCATTGGAGGAATAGCATGGATAAATGGTGGGAAACACAAGCCCGTTTACAGAACAGCAATATTTTATAGTAGTGAAATATTAGCACCGAATATTCGGAAAGAAGGGAGCTGTAGAGCAAAATTGGATATGTAGACTCTGCATTCGGAGTATATGCTTGGAATATCTCCCAGCGTGTGAACCATGCCTCGAGGCAAACCACTTTCAGAACATTTTAGAAGACGTGTTATGGAGACGCATGAAGCTGGAAAAAGCGACAAAAGCATTGCTAAATACCTGGGTGTCGATCGAGCCACAGTTAGATAAATTGTCTACAAATAGAGGACTGTTGCTGCTCTCCCTAGGAGTGGGCCTCCTGTTAAAATCACTCCAAGAGCACCACGGGCAATCCTGAAAAAGATGAAAGATTCAAAGGGTAACTGCAAAAGACCTACTGAAGACTCTATAAACTTAAACTGAAAAAAAACTCGGTTCATGTGTTCACTATTAGTAAAACACTGTAAAAGAATGGTGTTCATGATCATACTGATTTCAATACAAACTAAAATTAAATACCACTTCCGCTTGACCACTTGGTACTTGGAGAGAGAACTAGCGGGTGACCCTCCCCTTATAGCATCTACTGTTACTAAACCACTGTTTAACTATAACATAATCCAGTTCATGTGTCTTGCACAATCATAAATATCTCCAACTGTCCTTTGGTTCTTTTACTGTCAAACTTTATGTAAACTCATCTACTATCTGTAAGCTGTATATGCTTCCAAATGTATCATTGATCCCTTGTTTCTCACATGATATGTGGATGTTACAAACACCAAGACATGACAAAGTGTTTGTTTGATTATGTTTATTATTGAAAACTTTAAGAAATACATTTATTCAAAAAAACAAAAAAGAATGGTGTTCATGGAAGGACACCACGAAGAAAAACACTTCTATCTAAAAAAAAACAAAAAACATTGCGGCCCATGTCAAGTTTGCCTGAGAATATCTGTGTGTTCGACCATGCTTCAGGGAAAGTGGTTTATGGACAGATGAGACAAAAGTGTAAATTTTTAGCACAAATACACAACTCTATGTTTGGAGGAAAAAGAGCACTGCACACCAACACCAAAACCTCATCCCAACTGTGAAACCTGGTGGAGGGAGCATCATGTTTGTGGCCGTTTTCCTGCCTTAGCCCCTGAACACCTTGCAATCATTGGGGGAACAAAGAATTCAAAGGTGTATCAAAACATTTTACTGGAGAATATAAGGCCAGCAGATCATGACCCCAAGCTGAAGAGCTACAACAAGACAGTGACCCAAAGCACACAGGTAAGTAAACTGAAGAATGGTTGAAAATGAAGTTTTGTAGTTTTGGAATGGCCAGGTCAGATTGTCCAAACCTTAACTTTATCGAGATGCTGTGGCATGACCTGAAGAGGGCTGTGAACGCAAGGCATCCCAGAAATATTGATGAACTGAAACACATTTGCAGGGAAGAATGCCCTCTGGCAGGGCTTAACAGGAGCCTGTAAAAATGACAATGCGCTGCGATACATTAGTATTGAAGTGTATTACAGCAGGGATCTAGGATCCTAGGGGGACTAATAAAAATTGTTAAGAACAGTTAAATAAAGTTTTCAGTAATGTACAAAAAATAAAAAAATATTAAACGTTCAAAAAAAAAAACACCTTTTAAAAATGTTATCGATTTCAGAATTTGGTGACTAAAGTTTTTTTTAACAACTAGTATTTTCTTTGTAAAAGTAGTAAAACATAATAAAAACAACATAAATTTGGTATAGCTGTAATCGTATTGACCAGCAGAATAAAGTTGAAGAGGCTCTGTCACCACATTATAAGTGGCCTATCTTGTACATAATGTGATCGGCGCTGTAATGTAGATTACAGCAGTGTTTTGTATTTAGAAAAACGATCATTTTTGACAGAGTTGCAAACTATTTTAGCTTTATGCTAATGAGTTTCTTAATGCCCAACTGGGCGTTTTTTACTTTTTGACCAAGTGGGCGTTGTGGAGAGAAGTGTATGACGCTGACCAATCAGTGACCAATCAGCGTCATACACTTCTCTCCATTCATTTACTCTGCACATAGTGATCCTGCATTGTTCCCTTTGTGCAGCCACATACACACACACATTCACATTACTGAAGTGTCTTGAGAGTTAATAGACATCACTACCAACCAGGACGGGATGTCTATTCAGAATCCTGACACTTCACTAAGTGTATGTGATTTACAGTACAGCACATCGAGATCATGCTGGGCTGTCATTTACATATAAAAGAGTATCCGGGACACCAATTTTGAAACCAAGGTATTTTTATTTTGTTTTTAATGCCAGTGGCAGAGTGCAACGTTTCGGTCTAAGTGACCTTCATCAGGCACTGAGCCGTGCTGGAAAACTGTATAGACGAGCGCTAGTGGTGCTGATAGCGGCTGGCCGCTGTGTCATAGCCCCATATTTTATATTTGGGTTGGGCCCCTATCTGTGCAAAACCCCACCCTTCCACGTATCTGGTGCTGTCTGAACCTATACACAGGGCTGTCATTTACAGCGTAATCTCTCGAGGTGCTGTAAATCACACACAAATGTTAGCGAAGTGTCGGGATTGTGAATAGACATCAAGTCCTGGTTGGTAGTGATGTCTATTAACTCTCAGGACACTTGAGTAACGTTAATGTGTGTGTATATGTGGCAACACATAGTGATCTAGCTAGATCACTATGTGCTGTGTAAATGAATGGAGAGCAGTGTATGACGCTGATTGGTCAGCATCATACACTTCTCTCCACAACGCCCACTTGGCCATATAGTAAAACACGCCCAGTTGGGCATTAAGAAACTCATTAGCATAAAGCTAAAATAGGTCATAACTCCGTCAAAAATGATCGTTTTTCTAAATAAAAAACACTGCTGTAATCTACATTACAGCGCCGATCACATCATGTACAAGTTACTACACTTATAATGTGGTGACAGAGCCTCTTTAAGTTGTCATTTAAGTAGTGCCAATAGAAACTACAACCACTCCTGCAAAACATAAGCCTTCACACCACTCCATTAACTGAAAAAAAAAAAAGTTATGGCTCTTGGAAGGCGGGTAGTGAAAAACTAAAATAAAAAAAAAATAAAAAAATGGCTTGGACTTCAAGGGGTTAAGGATGCTATAGATATGTACATATAGGTGTATATATTAATATATTGTTGTAGATTTAGTCCTATATATATGATTGTTAGGTCACATTTTCTTTTCGATTTGTTCATCTTCATACTGCTTAAATTAGTCCCCTTTTATTACACCATATTGACCAGAGAGAATAGGAGCACAGTGTTTTGTAAAGCGTGTATTAATATTGATACGGCAAATGTGGCAACAAAGAGGAATCCATTTTCCTATACTGTGTATTTATTATAACTGTCGGAGCCCTTGTTTGTAACTTTATATTTGCCTAACTGCACATTTCCATAAGTGACTTGTATTTGGTGTTGTTAATTATATAGGCCTTTGAAATAGTATCTTTTAGTTGGTTTAGTAAGTAGCTTATAAACTTGTAATTACACCAACACCATAAAAAGGACTAGGTTGCAGAATAGGAAGCGGTAGTTCTAGCAGATGGCAGCTTCTGTTATATAATTAAGTCGAAGGCTTTGAAAAGATCTCTGATACTTGTCAGCCTTTTTCTTGTCATAGTCGTGCTCATTACAGCCATGATAGGTAACCAGGGCTGCCAGCCAAATAGCAAATGTGGCACATGTTCTTTGTGAGAGCTGTACAGTACATTGTGACTGCCGTTACCTTTGAGGATATGAAAGTGCCACTTATGTCAGTAAATTACTACTGTGTCATATTTACCTAGATCTCAGACAGCTTGTGGTCACCTGTCAGGTTCAGCCTCCACTTTTATCTCTTAAACACCTGCACAAGACCTCGCCACAGACGGCAAGCAAAGTTGTTGTCATCTAGTCAAACTTTCTCTTTCAGTAACACAATGAGAATCTGCCAAGGTATCATTCACTTTAACCTGCGTTATACAGCAAGTGAAGGGAAGAAAACTACATGTGTGGTATTTTATTGATATTTTAAGTCCTAGGTGCTTTGAGGTTCATGCTACATTAAAGCTCCGCGTATCAGATTTCCGCTTTCTATTAAAGTGCGGCTTCCTTTTGTTAGATTTTCGAGGAAAGGCTTTTTCTTTTATTTGTAAAACGTCATGATAACCATTGAATGACATGTCAACTTTTTTCTTTTCTTTTCTTTATAGAATTACCACACTCAGACCATTTAGCTTTATACAATGTCCTCCATGGTGGTACTAAGCCATTAACCTCTTAGTGACCACCAATACGCCTTTTCACGGCAGTCACTAAGGGGCCTTAGGCTAGGCTGCCGCCTTTTCACCGCAGCCTAGTCTAAGTCCTGCACAGGTGTCCTGTGCAGGCCGGAGCGGGTGCTTGGCTGTCTGAGCCGGCCGCCTGCTCCAACGGTAGTGATCAAAGTTTACTTTGATCGCAGCTGTTTAACCCCTTAAAAGCTGCGGTCAATAGCGACAGCAGCATTTGTCATTTACAGAGGGAGGGAGCTTCCTCTGTCACCCATGAGCAGCCTGCAAATGCAGCCGAGGGCCTAACAAAGGCCCCTAGGCCTGACCTTGCTATACACATATTAGGCCATACAAGAGGCATGGCCTAATATATTGCCTGTCAGTTTTACACTGACCGGCAATAATGCTTTGGTATACTAAGTATACCAAAACATTATATGTGCGATCAGAAGATCGCATAGTGAAGTCCCTAGTGGGACTAAAAACATAAGTAATAAATGTTAAATAAAAATTATTAATAAAGATTAAAGTAAAAAAAACATTTTCTCCATTAAACAGTGGTTTTATTTAGTAAAAGTGTAAAAAATAAATTAAAGTACACATATATGGTATCGCCGCGACCGTAATGACCCAAACAATAAAGTTAACATGTAATTTAAACCGCAAGGTGAATACCGTAAAAAAAAAAGCGCAAAAAATGATTGTGGAATTGCTATTTTTTTCCGTTGTCCCCCAAAAGTTAATCAATAAGTCCCATGTACCCCAAAAAAGTACCAATGAAAACTATGATGCAAAAACTTTTAGTTCGAAAGTGTTTTTATTGTGCAAAAGTAGTAAAACATAAAAAACCTATAGATGTGATATATCGCCGTAATCGTACCAACGCATAGAATAAAGGTAACTAGTTGTTTACGCCTCACTGTGAATGGCGTAAATTTAAAATGCATAGAACAATGGCAGAAGTGCTGTTTTTTTTAAATTTCCCCATCAAAAAAAGTTAAAAAAACGTAATCTAAAACATTATATGTATCCCCCTGAAATAACGCCATTAAAAAATACAACTAATCCCGCAAAAAAAAGCCCTCATACAGCTATATTGATGACAAATAATAAAGTTATGGCTCTTTAAATGCAATGATGGAAAAACAAAAAACTTTTGTTTTTAGAGGAAACTATTACCTGAAATATGATGCGGTATGTGAAATAAAGCCACCGGGTGACAAAATATTGTAACTTTCTCCTTATTTTACCATTCACAAGATTATTCACATTATTAATGTGGATAAGAATATAATATATATACATATTTTTAAATGTAAAAGAATGATTTTCCACGTTACCTCCAGGTAGTCCATTATTTGTCATCTCAGTTTAATGTAGTAAAAAGCATGCTGTAGTATGATGCCGTCAAGCCAAATCGACCAAAGCCCAAGTCCAATTAAATTTAAAAAAAAAAAAATAACTTCAGTTTTTTCAACTAACTCCCACCAAACAGTGCTCACAAGGTTCCTGCCCACTGAGATGGACCCTGTATATTGTCATTCAGGGTATGTCATTTGTCAGTGTTTATGCTGTTGCTTCCATGCCACGTAGGAACAGTTAGAGCAGCCCAACATTGGCGTAAATAAAACATTAATAAAAGTAAATGAGTGATGATAATTAGGTAACACAAGAACTGTAACTTTTGTCACATTGTTCTTAGAAGGGCTTTTAAGTGCACAATTATGTATTTTCATCCTTACAATACACCTAAACTATCCCATCAGCAATTCAAACATTTCAACCCTTCGGTTTCCCCCCATCAAACTGCATATATACACCCACCTGTTAGCTAACTTTAAAGGGTAACTAAACGTTCTCAATATAAAGTCTATGAGCCCGTAGTCGATACATCGGCTTTCCGGAAAAAGCCGAACAGAAACGAAGCGACTGAGCGCTCACACGAGCACTTCTGCCACTTTGTTTTAGCGATTGGTGGGGGTCTCACTGCTCGGACCCCCACCAATCAAAATTTCTGACAGGTCACTATGACATGTCAGAAGTTTAAACATTTTGTTACCCTTTAAAGAGGACCTGTCATGTTTTTCTTTTTAAATTATATTCCTCCCCTTATTCCCCGCCTCCCCCAAATTCCAGCGCTTTAAAAAAAAATGGTATTGCTCCCCCGCGTCCTGCTATGGTCCCCACTCCGCTTGGCGCCTAATATGCTAATTTTGAGTAAAGGTACTGAGAGGAGGCGACCTCATCTCACCTCTGTATCGCTGTGACGCTGCCCAATCAAAGCGGACAGCCTCACAATTACGCAGAAGAGCTACAGTAAATATCGTAAATTCAGCAGGTCTTCTGCATCGCCAAAAGGCTGTCCGCTTTGATTGGACAGCGTCACAGCAATGCACGAGACAACTACTGAGCAGAGATTCTCTCTCTATCTTTACTCAAAATTAGCACATTAGGCACATTAGGTGCTGTAGTGGGACACGGTGGGGTTTTTAAAAATAAATAAATAACATGAGCGGTCCTAAACTGCATATTGATGTTACTCAAAGTTCAAAACGAAAGTAGAATAGTGAATATGACTCTTGAGAAGCTTCAGGCTTTTTGGCACATAATTCCCATCATTGAAAGGGTTGTCCAGTGTTCTGTTCATAACAATGGAAAGTTCTTAAACATTCTTAAGATCACAGCTGGATTGCTTCAGCGCAACTGGTGTCATTAATCCCTTGTGTAGCGTCCACGGCCGGAGACCGTCGGGATTACTCACCCCCCCCCCCCCCCCCGACGGCGGCAGCCATGGATATGTGAGCGCTGGCCCGCATCTCCTCCCTAGGAGACGCCAGCGCTCACTTCCGCTCCGTTCTGGTGCGCGCGCGCACGCTCGTGCCCGGCCTTATAGGACCAGCATGCGCACATGAAAATAATCATCAATTAGCCCAAGATCACCCTGGACTATAAGAAGGGCCCTGCCCCTTTACTCCTGGCCTGAGCGTTGTTGTGTTTACCCATGTTAGTCTTGCAAATGATCCCTTAGTGTTATCCTGTAACCGTACCTGCTACCTGTATCCTACCTGTATCCCGTGCTACCTTGTTCCTGTGCCTTAGAATGTTGGAGTCGTGTTGTGCCACTGGTCATGCCTGCTGTGTAACACCACGCTTTGTGTCTGAAGCCAAGGTCCAATCTGAGCCTAGCCGTTGCTACTGTCTGAACTACTACAGGTACCCTTGTGCTTGGCTATATATACATTGACTTGGTACACTGTTTGGCCAGCTGCTATTCCTCTATGGTGGTACCCACACATTGTTACGCTTTGTGAGCTAAACAGCCTGGACTTCAGACTGATACATTTTACCTATGCTTTAAGCTGCTGATACGTTTAGCTTGCAGGCAATTGTATCAAATTCTCAGCTGTAAATGTATTCGGCCCCATTCACACGGCCGTAATTTTGATCTGCATCAGACCTGTGTAGCAAAAAAAACATCCACAGCACTGCTTCTTTTTGACAATCCGATAAATGTATTCACCTTTTCCGCATATAGAAGAAATTGCTTGCGCTTTTTGATGAGCTATTGGACTGGCCAGTCCTCTTTAAAGCTACCGAGCACACAATAACAAGTATAAGATCTACACATGCAGGGTAGTTTAAATACACATCACAGGGTCAATCCAAAATTACTTCTGGTTCAGGTTTCCATGGAGATATCTTGTAACAATGTTTTCTTATGTGTAGTTACAATTCTACATATCAAACATTGTAATGCTAAGTATACAGTTATTTACAAACGGAGACTTTTCAAAAATATTTTAATATTAATTACACTAATGTATGGATGTATGCCCTTCTTTGAGTCCAAACCATCTGTAAGATGATGTTCACCAGGTGAGTATATCTATTACAGATGGTGAAAAAAATCTGTAGATCCAACAAACTTTTTAAACAGTCCCCACCTCTCCTAGATATTTGGACTTGCTCAAGCACTTGAAATCTGATCTAATTTGCAGAATGACCTTTGTCTCTCTAAGGTTTGGGACAGGGAGTTCCATTGATTTAGTACATACACTTAAATTTTGCTGAGATGCTCTGTCTTTTTTATTTTTTGAGTTGACTTTTAAGGACATTTTAATTCATGCACTATATTAGAATTACAACTATTGGGGCAATTTATTAATGGCTTTACTCCACTTTTTGCCATTTTGAAATTTCTTATGCCACTTTTCAAAAGTGTAGGGAAATTGGATGGGTTATAGCACGATGGAGAGTGGAAATTGGCAAGAATTATTGCGCAAATTTACGCTTGCTAATAACAGTAGATTACATTTTCTGCCGCACCACAATCAAAGATGTGCCAAATTTATTAAGTAGCATGTGCCGGCCTTATATTGGAAATAGACCTCCACTCCAAGGCATGACCTGCTTCTTAGGGTCAAGGATGTCTGACACATGGAATATATAACTGCTAGCACAAATAACTTGCTTCATCCCTTTTATTCGATATGGGCCCCTCAAGACGATTTCTGGACTACAGAGGTCTGACCCAGACATCTACTAAAATTATTTGGAGAGCATACGACTGAAGACGAGTGCAATCTTGATGTAGATCATACCTCTTCCTGATTCCCCTTCTATCCCTCCCTTGTTTTCTTTTTTTTGTGATTTACATGGCTTGCTATTACTCTTCTTATGTCAGGTATTTTTATTACTGAACTACGCGAAGCATAAAAAAGTCAGCGTAATGTACTCCGCTAGTTATTTCCTAAAAAGTGAGTACCTCAATTTTCAATAACTTGACTGCAACTATGACATTTCATAACACAAGGAATTATTATTAAATTCCTCTCACTGTTGTGTTTTACCAGTAAGTGTATCCTATTAAGACATTTTACTTTGTGCCTCCTTTTCTACTGCATCTATAGGATAACCCTGTTTTATAAGTCTGTGACATCCATTGTATCCTAGAAAGTAATTTAGTATCATCATTAACCAGATGTCTTACCCGAAGTAGCTAGAATATAATAGGAGCTAGCTTCGATCTATAGGTTTTGAAGAAAAAAGTCAAGTGTACTTACTAAATAATGGAACTGCCTATTCCCAAACATTCTATAGCAATTTCTAAAATCAGAGCATGTCTCGGTATCTTGGAAAGGTGGAGACTGTTTAAACTGGCTCAAACAATGAGAAGCTTATTGGATCCATAGAATGGATACAATGTAGACCCATGGTCTAAATAAGGATTGTTATGTTTTTTACTGTCTGTAATAGATATACTTACCTGGTGTGTTTCATCTTTCAGATGGTTTGGATCTGGTGACCCAAATAAGGGCATACATTACTTCACTTAACCCCTAGGCGCACAAGGACGCAACTGTACGTACAGGCGGGAAGTTTCTTCGTTCACCTGGACGTATAGTTACTGAGTGGTTCCCGGTGCACACTGTCTGACACAGTGTGCACCGGCAACCGGGACGTCCGTTGTCTCTGTCAGCTGACACTCCACTCTTGCTGGCCATCAGTTCATCGCCACTAATTTTGTCAACCCCTTAAATGCGGCGATCGATTGCGATCGCTTTATTTAATGGGTTTGTAGCAGACCGGCAGCCCCCACAATGCCAGACAATGGCCTCTGGGTCTGACATGTACGGAAGCCTATAAGCACAAGCCTCCGGTTGGTCCTGACAGGCTACCTGTCAGAGTGACTGTCAACGTCACAATGATAGAATACATTACACTACGTAGGTAGTGTAATGTATTCTAGCAGCGATCAGTGCTGCAGGTCTTCAAGTCCCTTAGTGGGACAGAAAAAAGTTAATAAAGATGTTTTATAAACATGTAAAAATAAAAGTTATAAGTTAGAAAAATCAAAACGTTAAAATAAAAATATACACATTTGGTATCGCCGCGTTCGTAACGACCCAAACTATAAAACTATAATGCTATTTTTCCGCACGGTGAACAACGCATAAAAATAAATAAAAAAAATAGCTATTATGGCATTGTTTTTTTGGTCCCCACCCCTCCCAAAATATAAAATAAAAAGTGATCCAAAAGTTGCATGTATCCAAAATAGTAGCAATAAAAACTACAACCCATCCCGCAAACAACAAGCCCTTAGGCCGGGTTCCTACGTAGTGTAAATGCTGCAGAATTTCCACAAAGGAATTGTGTGCGAAAATTGCGCAGTATTTAAAGTGGCAGCAAAGTGGATGAGATTTTGAAAATCTCATGCCCACGCTGCGGGAAAAAAATGCAGCGGAAACGTTAATAAATTGACCTGGGGTGCGAAATTTAATTCTGCAGCATGTCAATTTATGCTGCATTTTTGTTGATTTTCTGTTGCCGGTTTTCCTCATTGAATTCAATGGCGATGCAAAACCCACAACAGATTATGCGATTATGCCGCAAAATGTGCAACTCCGGAAAAAAAAATCCTACTTCTTCTTCCTGCTGTCCGGATTCCTGGGATGACGTTTTATCCTATATGACCTGTGGGAACCCGACCTTACATAGCTTTTTTGACTGAAAAATTAAAATGTTACGACACAAAGTAATAATTTTTTTACAGAAAAAGTGATTTTATTGTGCAAACACTTCAAAACATAAAAAAATTATATACATATGATATCGCGGTAATTGTATCGACCGGCACAATAAAGTAAAATTGTCATTTATAGCCCACGGTGAACACTGACAAAAAACGGAAGGAGAATAAAAAAAAAAAAAGTTCTGTCTCAGGATATGGCGATCCTAAATTTGCAGAGTATTCCAAAAGCAGATAAGATTGAGCACCATTTATCAGTGCGACACTGGCCACACATCTGCGGATTATTATTTATTTACCGCATTATTATACCCCCTTTTTTATTTTTATTTTTTTTGCATACTGTGCACTAAAATGCCATATTAGTGGAAAATTTAAATTTTCACTTTGCACCATCCACTGTGCATTAACCCCTTCGCGCACCATGACGTAATAGCATGTCGTGGTGAGGGGGTTGATGTATGAAGCAGGCTCACGTGCTGAGCCGCTCCATACCCTGCAGGTGTCAGTTGTTTATTACAGTTCACAACCGGGACTAACGGACAGGAACAGCGATCGCGCTGTAAAAAGGACAATATACTGCAATAAATTAGTATTGCAGTTATTGTACCAGTGATCTAATGATCGCTGGTTCAAGTCCCCTAGGGGACTAATAAAATGAGTTCAAAAAAAGTTCAATAAAGTTTAGTAAAAAAAATAAAATAATGAAGTTCAAAAAAATATTTTTTTCCATTTTTCTTTTAAAGTAATGTAAAAAATTCAAAAATTTGTTTTGCTGCATCCATAAAAGTCAGAACCATTACAATATACCATTATTTAAAGCGCACGGTGAACCAGTAACTATTTTATGTGGTATTACTATCTGTTTTACAAGCAGATACGTTTATATTTACAAATATGCAAATTTTGTTCTTTACAAATAAATATTGAATTTATCGACCAAATTTTTTAACTAACATAAAGTACAATGTGTCACGAGAAAATAATCTCAGAATCGCTTGGATAGGTAATAGCATTCCAAAGTTTTTACCACATAAAGTAACATGTCAGACTTGAAAAATCATCTGTGTTCACAAGGCCAAAACAGGCTGCGTCCTGAAGGGGTTAATATTGTATTATGGTCAAAAAGTCTGTCTGTGTAAATAACCGCGTACATAGAATTACCTTGTATTGGTTCTACAGTTTTATATGTATCATCGGAACTACACAATAAAATTTATTGTTGCAAGATGTCTCTATGGAAACCTGAAACTGAAGTAATTTTGAATTGACCCTGTGATGTTTATTTGTTATTAGGCGCTCGTTAACTTGAAAAATTACCGGCCAGTCCAAAATCTCGCCTCAAAGCCTGAGCAATTTCTTCTATATCCGAGAGAGAACTAATTACCTAATGCCAATGTTCCAGTGTTGGAATTATTATTATTATATTTAGTTATTCTAGCAAATTCAGCTTTTTACGTATTTCGATACGTGCCAAGTATTACGTACAGCAAGTGAAGAAATAACTAATCTGAAAGTTAACTGTACAGCACCACAGGAAACATTGGGGCTATGTTAATCACATAGGATTTAGATCAAATGACAGGTATAAAAATCCATTTTTAACCGCACGTTGTTGACTTTCTTAAAAAGTGGTGACAGTGATGCATTACATCTAAATGACATATTGACATGATCAATTATATGTTATTAAACAGCTCAGCTAACGGAATGATTTACCTCGTGTTTAACTGCCTTTTTCAATTAAAGGCAGCAAAGGCATGGGGGACTGGAGCAGAATAGCACAAGCCATATATTTTCCCTTGTTAACACTGGCACTGTTGACATGCAAGTGACGAGAGCGTTAGCCTTTAGCTCTTAGCTGTAATGGGCTAGTTCTTAAAGGCCTAGAGAGTGATTAATGATTTGGAGTGAGGCTGGAACACAAGCTCCCCGTTTTTTGTTTTTTTTCCATGCCTTGTTTTTTCCATCGTGACAAATAGCAGCACATTTGGGCGGTGTTACTCGTTCTTCTGTTCTTTGCATTGGTCTATTTGATTGTCCAGTTAGAGGCAGAGTCTCAGCAAAGACGTTGACTTGTAAAAAGGATTATCTGAATGCCTCATTACTGTGTTGTCCAGTGCCCAAATTGTTGAACTTCCATGACTCTCCAGACTCATGGGACAGAATGACCTTCATTCCTTTTCGTCACATTATAGGAATGTAGAGAAACGCTACGAAGGGTTAATTGAAACCAATCAAGCATAACGTTTCTTTAATGCAGCCCGGCATTGGATTTAGCCACATTTTACATTCATTGAGCCCTGCTGTCATTTGCATTCTTCTGTTGCTTTGCTTGATGCCCATACTGTGGTTACAAGATATGTAGATTGTGGGAACATGTCACTGTCATTCCTCCAGAGACTTACAGGTGTCAGTAATTCTGTCATCATCGAAGGCAATCAAACGCTCATGATAAGGTGTCCGTCTCTTACTGACCTAGGTCCATTAATGCTGTGAAACAGATCAGGATGAATTTGCACAACACACTGATGAAAGAAGAGATCATTGAGATGGCTGGGAACTGCTTGAATCCACAAGCACATAGGTTACAATTCAACTGTTAAGATTTTCTAAGGAATGAATGTTTAATGGAGGAAATGTTGTTTAGCCGTTTACCATTTCATACTGTACGTAGTAGTAAATATGACCTTATGAGGAAGGCTATTCAATTCATTTCAATGCATTACTGGAGATTTTTTTTCATAACTGTTCCTCAGCATTGACATCTATTACTGCGAAAAAAGTGAGCAAATTATAGAAAAATACAGTACAGAACGCTATTAAATATATAATGTAATTATATACTGTGTGTATATACACACATACACCTTGCAGGGCCGGCCTTTGGGGTGTGTGACCGCACAGGCTGCGCTAGCTCCCCTCCCCTTGTGTTTCCGAAGCGCGCTGCACTGAAACTGACACAAGACGCATGACGTGATGCGAACTAAAGGGGACGATATACTGTATGGGGGTCACTAAAGGGGGCATTATACTGTGTAGGGCATTAAGGAGGCATGTTTGTGGGCTTAAGGGGGCATTATACTTTGTGGGGGCACTAAAGGCAGCATTCTGTATGGGGGACACTAAAGGGGGCATTATAATATGGGGGGCAGCTATGGGGGCATTATACTGTGTGTGCTCTAACTGAGGCATTTTACTGTGTGTGGTTCACTAAAAGGGATATTATACGGTGTGGGGCTCACTAAAGGGGATATTATACTCTGGAGGGGAGAAATAAGGGGCATTATACAGTGTGGGGGCAGTAAAGAAGGTAAAGGTGTGGGGGCAACTATTGGGCATTATACTGTGTGGGAACAGCTATGAGTCATTATACTGTATGGGGCAGCTATGGAGGCATTATACTGAATGGGGGGCACTAAAAGGGCATTATACTGTGTGTGGGGCAACTTAGGAGACATTTTACTGTGTAGGGGGCATTATACTTTTTTTATGAGTCATTTCGTTTGATGGGGTGGGGCGCCCAAATTTTTCTTTTATATTATTTATTAAATCTATCCTAAGGCCGGCTGTGATTCCATGTTCTTTTAAAGAGGACCTGTCACTAGGTCATATGAATTGAACTGGTTTACTGACCTGAATCGTGCTGTCTTCCTGATTCCAGTGCTGTTAATTTATTTATTTTTTATTTATTTTTTCCTGGACACCCCATTTTCAGAGATATGGTCAACTGTTATATTAGCTCCCTATACGCTAATCTGTTGTAGCTAGCCAACAGGGCGTGAAATACCCTCAAACTGCCTCACGCTGATTGGTCAGCATCAGAGGCAGGGAAACTAACTCTATTCCATTGGCTAACTACAGCAAATAGGGAGCCAACATTTATACAACAATACAACCAAGTGAGCCATATCTCTGGAACGGTAAGGTCTATTCAGGTCAGTTAACCAGTTCAACTTATATGATCTACTGACAGGTCCTCTTTAACTGAATAGTATTATAGAAGCAGAATATTCAAAAACATAGTGGAAAAAATAGCTACAATATATCTACACTTATTCTGTCTTATTTACATTAAAATTCCTTTATTCCAGCATCATTGGGACCTAATAGGTCCAAGATTATCAAATGTTCTGGAGTATTGGACTGTCAAAAAATAGTAAAGAAAACGTTAAAAAAAAAATTAAAATATTTCTGCATCTATTCCATTCATCTGAATGGAACAGTTACAAAATCCACCCTAAGGCTACAGAAGACAGCCCAAAACAAAGTGTTGTTACTATCCCTTATGGGAGTCCCATAATTGGTTATTTCTGCTCAGCCTTCTGCTCTTGTCTGTTATTTGGCAGTATTGTGCCAGATACAATTGCCAGACTATTGATGCTGGATTAAAGGAATTTTTCTGTTTGTTTTCTAACATTTTCGCTTGTGATCAGTGATATTTTATTAGCCGATGTCATTGTGCAAATATTCAGTCACTCAACAAAAAAGCGTGATAAACAGGAAAGGGCACTTGTGTCTCTGGCAAACCACGTTGAAGTGCTTCCTGTATGTTTTTGTTGATGCCCACTTAGGAATAATTAAAGCACTTCAGTTTTCCTTTTACTCAATTGTGTGTTCAGATCTCTCAGTAGTGGAACTATGATTGTATTCTCAAGTTCCCAGTGCAGTAATCTGCTGTCACCACTTGGCCATTGCTACTTAGGAGAATGTGTTAATATACTGACTGAAGAGTTTAAACGTTATTTCCGCTTTGGTTCCTGTACAGCCTTTTCATGTAGATGATATTATAGGGCCTCCTGTTCACGATGCTTCCATTTTCCATTCCTCAGCATTAGTTACGGTGAAATAACGACTTTCCAAAATGCAGAGTATTTTAAGTATTGCTGCTTCGAGACCACTAACAAGTGGATGTGATGGTTCTAAGGCTTACAAAGAGCTGCGAGCTTTAGCTCTATTAAACTGCCTTATTGTTACAGGGAAGCTGCACGTCCATTTCTTCCACACCATCGGCATTTTTTTTTTCTCCTCTGTACAAGGGTATTTCAGATCTAAAGTGCCATGCCATTTCTTTTCTTGTCCCCCACACTCAGTACAACAGTTTTTCTGTACTTTTTAGAAGTGCAGCTTTTGGGCCGAATGCAAAGGTTTCAAAAGAGCCTCATCTCCATCTGGTTTCATTCGATAATCCTTTATCCACCATCTCCAGCGCTCTCATTCCATTGCTTTCTTGCCTGTGGCTACATTTCTATCTCTGCATCAATTAGCACAGTGATTTATACAACAAGCAAGCAGTTTAGTGGTAATGGTACACAATTAACATCTCATTCCTCCATAAAGGGTATGCTAAATACCCTAGTCACTGCTTTCTCTGCCTGGAATTGAAATGAGTGTTTGTCCTAATTCATATGCTATCTGATGTGAAGTGGACCCGCTTTGTACTGCACTACACCATTAATCTAATTATAGATAGCTGCAAATGAAGTGCTGTCTGAACAGAGGCGGATGAGGGGGGGGGGTGACTAATAGCGCTTTTGTCATCACTGTGAAGTGAGATCGCACATTGCATGGCATCATGGCAAAGAAAAACACCATCCAGATAACATTGCTACCTGTTGCATATTTTTTTTTTCTCCTTTCCAATAATTACAGCAGCGCTGCAAACACAACTGGCTTCTGGATATAAATAGAGCTGTAGACGTGCTGTCATGTGGGTTGCAGGGGAAAATCCTCTGAGTACTGTTGAATTAAATGATGCATCCTGATTGACAGCTACCTTGAGACTGCGCTGATGGAGTTGTCAAAGCATTATGCTAACAGGCTAGTCTAGTGAGTGCAGATGTACACCGCCGCGCGGCTCACATGGCTTCCCAACAGCTATCTGCTCATTTACCTTGTTCATCTTGCTTGTTATTCCGAGAGAAGGACGTCTACAAGCTTTCACGTTAAATGTTTTTGTGTGGATGTGTTTATTGCTTCGGCTATTCAACTTGTCTACTAGAGCAGAAGGCTGCGTCTTGCGCTCCTTTTACCCCAGGCACTTTTTATTTTTTTATGCCTAACACGACCTTCAGTGCTAAATATGTAAAACGATGAAGCATTTAAATCTTTAATTGCATTGTGTGGTGGCCCTGGAACACCTTAGGTGCTTTTGTTATTAAATTAGTCTTTTTCTGGTTTGTGCTGTTACTGAAGGCTAACATGGTGTAGCAATCTTTTCTCTCTGCATGTCAGCTTTCAAGGGACTGATTTTGCTGCTGATAAAGAAAATGACTAATTTGTGTTGTTCTGTTTTCTTGCTACCGTAGAGCTGCTGATGAGAGGTGCTCTATGTTATCTACCAGACATAATCACTTTCTTTTAAGAGCTAGATTTGAGAGGTAATGAACTGATCCCTCTGTCAGCAGTCGTAATCTTGCTTATAGTTCACAAGACCAACAAACAATGTTCTTTGACCTTTGGGAAAAGTTTTATTTTAAAATGATGTTGATGGAATATCCTATTGATCTCTGCCATAAATATTTGTAGTGGTGAAACCCTTTTAAAGTTGGTGTACCATAAAGAAATGTTATATGTCAATCAGACATGTCATAAAATACAAATCCGTGAAGGTCCAGCAACGGGGATCACCAGTGAACTTGAAATTGGTTGGATTCTGGTTACTATATCTACTAGTAGTATCTATTACTATAACGTACAACATACATAATTATCATTCCCTTTTCAGTACCAAGCATGAGTGGCCACCTCTAAAGTCAGGCTAAGACCAGCACATTCTCAAGACATCTTGGGGTACCATCTGCTATGAATTTTATGATTGACATGTCACAAAGTTGCTTAAATTAAATTTACATTTATGGAAAACAGTTGTCTCAAAATAACAAGCTTTTATTAAAATAAAATAAAAAGAAGCCGGCCATCAATCAGCTGACTGCTGTGGTCATGGCTTCTGACAACCCAGGCTTTCAGACGTTATCGCTGAGGAACGGTATGGCAACCACACATTTCAAGTGAATGGGCGACCATGTAATACATAGCCATGCCGGGACGGTAGACATGTCTTAGTGGCTCTCTTCTTTGGTCCTCATCTGAGCCCCTGTCATTTGCAATAATCAGAATCTGTGCTTGTCAACTCTGGGACCCCCACTGATAATTAGAATGGGGGTCCTGAGTTTGAATGGAGCAGTGGTCACGCATGCGTCCTACTGAGCCATTCAATGTCTATGGGGAGAATGAAAACAGCCATGAACTTTACTGGAAAGGGAACTCAGGACTCCTGTTCTAATGATCAGTAGGGGGGTCTCTGCTGTGGGGCCCCCAGCAATCCGACATTTATCACCAATCCTGTGTCCCATGTGGGAAAACCCCTTAAAGGTGTCCATAAACATAATGATAATTGTTAACTCTGACCATTGTTATGTGTATGTATGTTGGATATCTTGCCATGTATGAATTTTTAATGACCAGCACTTCAATAATGGAAAAAATTATAACACTGATCAGGAATGGAGCAAATTCACAAATGTATGGCAATCTTTAAGGTTATTCCAGTTCTGTCGGGTGTAGTCTTACTAGGACTACTCGCATCTTTATTTTATACCCCTCTTATTGCAGAAACATGACTATGCCCTTTATATCACCCCTATAGTTAAAGGTGCCTAACCTTATTATGTTCCTATCATTACCTTAATAGTCTGTAGCAATGGTCCAATAGTAAGGTTTTGTGGCTGTCGTATCATAGTCTACTTTTTCCTTTTTGTATCTGTTTTGCCAAATAGACTGGCTGATCAGGAATGGAGTGGAAATCTTGAAAGACGCTACTATGTAAAAATGCGGATCGGAATTGTTAAACAGAAATACGTACAAACAATTTAGGAAGGAAAACTATTGATATCCAGGTTAGTATACACACCTCACCGCTCCTCTTCTCCCTAAAGTGGTCCTGACGCCGATCACTGACATCATCAGCGCTGCGTCACATACAACGTCCTGACACTGCCCGGCAGCAGGACCTTGCAGAATCCACCATATGCTGAGGGGACCCGGAGTGGAAAGAGGAGCGGCGCGGTGATCATAATTTATTTTTTTATTGTCCTTTGGGGGGGGGGGGGTACAGGGCATGGCACGGGCTTCTACCTTGCTTCGCCCGACCATCATTTACGCCAGTTTCTTTTGGCATTAATTCTAAGAAATTTGACAGACCACTGTTACCAAGACCCCTATTGTGAAGCCACCTCTCCTTTTCATAAAAGTGGCTGGGATGGCATAAAAAAAAGTTGCAATTTGCATCACAAAATGTGACTTTTGTGCCTTTTCTACGCTAGTAAACTGGCATAGAAATGTTTATAAACTTTCCGCAGAGCTTTTAAGCAAAATAATATAAATGTGAAGCAAATGCACTCATAGGCAGTAGCTTTTAGTGTGAAGATGTTGGCAATTATCTGCTCTTCATCACAAATCGAGGCAGTACACAATCCATCCAAATATTGAAGAAAAACACAGGATTTGGTTACTCATTCTGCACCTTTTTAGTTCCACTGGATAATTGCAGTCTGTTATGGTAAATCCAAGACAACCTATCATACATGAAATGAAGAAAGACCATTCCAAATGTTTGTTGCAGGTGAGGGTGATATACATCTGTCTCATGGTTTCCTTTCTTTGGATCTCCTGTGCCCTCTTTAGCCCAAGTGGGAGAAAAGCTTTAATACTTGGTGGATTAATAATGAGAAACAAACAAAATGTTCCAATTCCCTTCTCCCAAAGTTCCACTCCTCCATATACACATTTTGCATGGGCATTATTTCTTAATGCGGTTGAACCAAAAATAAACCCCACCACCCCACATTTTTTTTGTCTGCCCATCTTCTGCTAATGCCCTAATCATTTTTTTGTGGCACAGTTTCAGATGTGGCATATTGTGTGGGGCTGGAACCATGTCTAAAATGATCATGTGTACTTGTGTTATACCAATGTCAGACATTGGGTAAAGGAGGCAGATTGTGCATTGCAAAAATAAGAATGAGAATATCAGAAGTAATTTCAGTGACTGAAATAACCACATTAGAATATGAAGGTAAATATCAGGGAAAGCTGTTCAAATTGTCTCTAGTTCTGCCATATGTTGTTTCAATTCTACTGAGAAACGAAGATATTCATTTTAGTTTAGTGTAGATTAGCGAAGAAAACATCATCTGATCCCAAAAAGGGAAACCTAAACCGTTGCGTTGCTCAGGCTGACCATCCGTGGTGAGATTTTTTTCAAGATTAGAGGACAATTTCACAAACAACATGGATGAAACTTGAAATTACTTTCCAACGTGCGGCAAGGACATTCTGACCATTGAAGACCGATACCAGGGAGTTATCTGCTGGTCATCACGCCATGTAAAACAATCGCACATATTGAGAATTTGCTTTTGAACATTCCGATAATGTCAACTCTTCCTTTGCACCATGGATGGTGTAATATAAGAATATCGGTCAATATTGTTTTTTTTACCATATTTCAAAAGCTGAATCGGTTGATCTTACAATTTAGTCTTTACAAAGATAAGTATTTACATAGTGTGGAGCAAGATTCAAAAAGACAGAAGACCCTTAGTGTTTCCCTTCATGCCTCTGTATATGTGCGCCTCTACCTTGTTGACCTCACAGGCTCTTATATAGACACCGGCTAAAGTGGATGAGGAATGATCTGCCCTTGTGTTGTGCGGCTATTGAGTTTAGAGCATTTTGTATGCAGAATCTCTACGGTTTAATCATTGCCATGTGACGGGGGGGGGGGGGGGGAGTGTTACCCCTTCACTACAGCCTGTCACAACAAGAGCAATTGAGCATTACAAACAGTAGCTAGAAAAATGCTCATTCTGAAAACACTTGTGGCCGGGTTATATGGGAATGCTATTAAAGACGCTCGTCACCGGAAATGCTCATAGTCTGGTCTGGTTTACATTCACGGACTGGAGATTAGTAACAATTATATAGGCATTGTATTAATAGTGACCATCACAATGTGCCATATATATATAATACACATACACTATTTCATGTCACTATAATATATTACATCTCATGTATTTTTTAGATATGTTCAATCTCGCCTGATAATTGTCGTTTTATCCTGTCATATTTAGAAAATGACCAAAATGACATTATTGCTCAATAATAAGACAGATTATTCCATCCCGCTCTATTTATTCTCTTGAGATGTTGTGTGTGTACAGGTACATGTGCATGAGATTTGTAATAATGCGACAGAAAAAACCCCGTTGTGATGTATGGGACATGCCACATGTGAACACACCCTTATTTTTATTTTTTATTTAAAATGATTCCGTGTTTTGATTACAATGAATGCTTTCTTTTCTGGCTGGTACATGGTCTAGGTCTTATATTTACACCTACTGCTAAACCATTATGCCACATCCCTACATATGAAGTCAAGCGCCTCTCTGTAGTGGGCAGCTGCTTGTCATTGAAGACTGGCTTAGTTAGAGTGAATTCACACTCCGCAGTAATTTGCAGTACAATGCATGCGAATATGGTTTTTAAAACCCCATCCACGTGCAGTGGAAAAAAATGTGCATGGAATTGAGGGCATTCTGTGGATTTTCTAATCCACTGCATGTCAACTCTGTAGCGGATTTGTTGCAGATTTTTACAGCAGTCTTAGTGGCGTATTCACATGTGGCAGATTTGTTGAAGAGATTTGTCCCATTTATCGGAATAAACAGTTCGCTGAAAACCATGCGCTTGCCACCAAAACATTCCAATTCAGATAAATGGAACTTCTTTTAAGTTGCTGAAATTCCTGCAACAAATCTGCCATGTGTGAATTCTCCCTTAATGTCCTACTGCTCTCGGAATAGTGATTGCCAGATTCACTTGTGGGGAAAAAAATAAAGAGTTTTACTTTACCCTTATTTCTACTATTACAAAATATTTCTAGATTGTCATTTCTGATTCCATTCTACTCTTTGTACGGTTTAATTTGTGTGACCAGATTATACCGTGCAAGTCAATAATGAGAGAAATAAATAAGTATTAAGGATGAATGTATATGGTCACCATGT